>NW_027469242.1:0-302753 GCF_051020765.1 Lasioglossum baleicum
ATGCATCGTCTCGCACGTGTTTTTACTCGACTAGCCTGCGGGATGCATCCTCTCGCACGTGTTTTTACTCGACTAGCCTGCGGGATGCATCCTCTCGCACGTGTTTTTGCTCGACTAGCCTGCGGGATGCATCCTCTCGCACGTGTTTTTGCTCGACTATCCTGCGGGATGCATCCTCTCGCACGTGTTTTTACTCGACTAGCCTGCGGGATGCATCCTCTCGCACGTGTTTTTACCCGACTACCCTGCGGGATGCATCATCTCGCACGTGTTTTTGCTCGACTAGCCATGCGCATCCCAAAAAAACCTGCGCATGCGCATCCCAAAAAAACCTGCGCATGCGCATCCCAAAAAACCTGCGCATGCGCATCCCACAAAACCTGCGCATGCGCATCCCACAAAACCTCGCACGTGTTTGTGCTCGACTAGCCTGCGGGATGCATCCTGTCGCACGTGTTTTTACTCGACTAGCCTGCGGGATGCATCCTCTCGCACGTGTTTTTGCTCGACTAGCCTGCGGGATGCATCCTCTCGCACGTGTTTTTTGCTCGACTAGCCTGCGGGACGCATCCTCTCGCACGTGTTTTTACTCGACTAGCCTGCAGGATGCATCCTCTCGCACGTGTTTTTACTCGACTAGCCTGCGGGATGCATCCTCTCGCACGTGTTTTTGCTCGACTAGCCTGCGGGATGCATCCTCTCGCACGTGTTTTTTGCTCGAACTAGCCTGCGGGATGCATCCTCTCGCACGTGTTTTTGCTCGACTAGCCTGCGGGATGCATCCTCTCGCACGTGTTTTTACTCGACTAGCCTGCGGGATGCATCCTCTCGCACGTGTTTTTTGCTCGACTAGCCTGCGGGATGCATCCTCTCGCACGTGTTTTTGCTCGACTAAACTGCGGGATGCATCCTCTCGCACGTGTTTTTACTCGACTAGCCTGCGGGATGCATCCTCTCGCACGTGTTTTTACTCGACTACCCTGCGGGATGCATCCTCTCGCACGTGTTTTTGCTCGACTAGCCATGCGCATCCCAAAAAACCTGCGCATGCGCATCCCACAAAACATGCGCATGCGCATCCCACAAAACCTCGCACGTGTTTTTACTCGACTAGCCTGCGGGATGCATCCTCTCGCACGTGTTTTTACTCGTCTAGCCTGCGGGATGCATCCTCTCGCACGTGTTTTTACTCGACTAGCCTGCGGGATGCATCCTCTCGCACGTGTTTTTACTCGACTAGCCTGCAGGATGCATCCTCTCGCACGTGTTTTTACTCGACTAGCCTGCGGGATGCATCCTCTCGCACGTGTTTTTGCTCGACTAGCCATGCGCATCCCAAAAAACCTGCGCATGCGCATCCCAAAAAACTTGCGCATGCGCATCCCACAAAACCTGCGCATGCGCATCCCACAAAACCTCGCACGTGTTTTTACTCGACTAGCCTGCGGGATGCATCCTCTCGCACGTGTTTTTACTCGACTAGCCTGCGGGATGCATCCTCTCGCACGTGTTTTTGCTCGACTAGCCTGCGGGATGCATCCTCTCGCACGTGTTTTTGCTCGACTAAACTGCGGGATGCATCCTCTCGCACGTGTTTTTACTCGACTAGCCTGCGGGATGCATCCTCTCGCACGTGTTTTTACTCGACTACCCTGCGGGATGCATCCTCTCGCACGTGTTTTTGCTCGACTAGCCATGCGCATCCCAAAAAACCTGCGCATGCGCATCCCACAAAACATGCGCATGCGCATCCCAAAAACCTCGCACGTGTTTTTACTCGACTAGCCTGCGGGATGCATCCTCTCGCACGTGTTTTTACTCGTCTAGCCTGCGGGATGCATCCTCTCGCACGTGTTTTTACTCGACTAGCCTGCGGGATGCATCCTCTCGCACGTGTTTTTACTCGACTAGCCTGCAGGATGCATCCTCTCGCACGTGTTTTTTACTCGACTAGCCTGCGGGATGCATCCTCTCGCACGTGTTTTTGCTCGACTAGCCATGCGCATCCCAAAAAAACCTGCGCATGCGCATCCCAAAAAACTTGCGCATGCGCATCCCACAAAACCTGCGCATGCGCATCCCACAAAACCTCGCACGTGTTTTTACTCGACTAGCCTGCGGGATGCATCCTCTCGCACGTGTTTTTACTCGACTAGCCTGCGGGATGCATCCTCTCGCACGTGTTTTTGCTCGACTAGCCTGCGGGATGCATCCTCTCGCACGTGTTTTTGCTCGACTAAACTGCGGGATGCATCCTCTCGCACGTGTTTTTACTCGACTAGCCTGCGGGATGCATCCTCTCGCACGTGTTTTTACTCGACTACCCTGCGGGATGCATCCTCTCGCACGTGTTTTTGCTCGACTAGCCATGCGCATCCCAAAAAACCTGCGCATGCGCATCCCACAAAACATGCGCATGCCGCATCCACAAAACCTCGCACGTGTTTTTACTCGACTAGCCTGCGGGATGCATCCTCTCGCACGTGTTTTTACTCGTCTAGCCTGCGGGATGCATCCTCTCGCACGTGTTTTTACTCGACTAGCCTGCGGGATGCATCCTCTCGCACGTGTTTTTACTCGACTAGCCTGCAGGATGCATCCTCTCGCATGTGTTTTTACTCGACTAGCCTGCGGGATGCATCCTCTCGCACGTGTTTTTGCTCGACTAGCCATGCGCATCCCAAAAAACCTGCGCATGCGCATCCCAAAAAACTTGCGCATGCGCATCCCACAAAACCTGCGCATGCGCATCCCACAAAACCTCGCACGTGTTTGTGCTCGACTAGCCTGCGGGATGCATCCTTTCGCACGTGTTTTTACTCGACTAGCCTGCGGGATGCATCCTCTCGCACGTGTTTTTGCTCGACTAGCCTGCGGGATGCATCCTCTCGCACGTGTTTGTGCTCGACTAGCCTGCGGGATGCATCCTCTCGCACGTGTTTTTACTCGACTAGCCTGCGGGATGCATCCTCTCGCACGTGTTTTTGCTCGACTAGCCTGCGGGATGCATCCTCTCGCACGTGTTTTTGCTCGACTAGCCTGCGGGATGCATCCTCTCGCACGTGTTTTTACTCGACTAGCCTGCGGGATGCATCCTCTCGCACGTGTTTTTACTCGACATCCCTGCGGGATGCATACTCTCGCACGTGTTTTTGCTCGACTAGCCATGCGCATCCCAAAAAACCTGCGCATGCGCATCCCACAAAACCTGCGTATGCGCATCCCACAAAACCTCGCACGTGTTTTTACTCGACTAGCCTGCGGGATGCATCCTCTCGCACGTGTTTTTACTCGACTAGCCTGCGGGAAGCATCCTCTCGCACGTGTTTTTACTCGACTAGCCTGCGGGATGCATACTCTCGCACGTGTTTTTGCTCGACTAGCCTGCTGGATGCATCCTCTCGCACGTGTTTTTACTCGACTAGCCTGCGGGATGCATCCTCTCGCACGTGTTTTTGCTCGACTAGCCTGCGGGATGCATCCTCTCGCACGTGTTTTTGCTCGACTAGCCTGCGGGATGCATCCTCTCGCACGTGTTTTTGCTCGACTAGGCATGCGCATCCCAAAAAACCTGCGCATGCGCATCCCAAAAAACCTGCGCATGCGCATCCCACAAAACCTCGCACGTGTTTTTACTCGACTAGCCTGCGGGATGCATCCTCTCGCACGTGTTTTTGCTCGACTAGCCATGCGCATCCCAAAAAACCTGCGCATGCGCATCCCAAAAAATCTGCGCATGCGCATCCCACAAAACCTCGCACGTGTTTGTGCTCGACTTGCCTGCGGGATGCATCCTCTCGCACGTGTTTTTGCTCGACTAGCCTGCGGGATGCATCCTCTCGCACGTGTTTTTGCTCGACTAGCCTGCGGGATGCATCCTCTCGCACGTGTTTTTGCTCGACTAGCCTGCGGGATGCATCCTCTCACACGTGTTTTTACTCGACTAGCCTGCGGGATGCATCCTCTCGCACGTGTTTTTGCTCGACTAGCCTGCGGGATGCATCCTCTCGCACGTGTTTTTGCTCGACTAGCCTGCGGGATGCATCCTCTCGCACGTGTTTTTACTCGACTAGCCTGCGGGATGCATCCTCTCGCACGTGTTTTTACTCGACTAGCCTGCGGGATGCATCCTCTCGCACGTGTGTTTGCTCGACTAGCCTGCGGGATGCGTCCTCTCGCACGTGTTTTTACTCGACTAGCCTGCGGGATGCATCCTCTCGCACGTGTTTTTGCTCGACTAGCCTGCGGGATGCATCCTCTCGAACGTGTTTTTGCTCGACTAGCCTGCGGGATGCATCCTCTCGCACGTGTTTTTACTCGACTACCCTGCGGGATGCATCCTCTCGCACGTGTTTTTGCTCGACTAGCCATGCGCATCCCATAAAACCTGCGCATGCGCATCCCACAAAACCTGCGCATGCGCATCCCACAAAACCTCGCACGTGTATTACTCGACTAGCCTGCGGGATGCATCCTCTCGCACGTGTTTTTACTCGACTAGCCTGCGGGATGCATCCTCTCGCAAGTGTTTTTATTCGACTAGTCTGCGGGATGCATCCTCTCGCACGTGTTTTTGCTCGACTAGCCTGCGGGATGCATCCTCTCGCACGTGTTTTTGCTCGACTAGCCTGCGGGATGCATCCTCTCGCACGTGTTTTTACTCGACATCCCTGCGGGATGCATACTCTCGCACGTGTTTTTGCTCCACTAGCCATGCGCATCCCAAAAAACCTGCGCATGCGCATCCCACAAAACCTGCGTATGCGCATCCCACAAAACCTCGCACGTGTTTTTACTCGACTAGCCTGCGGGATGCATCCTCTCGCACGTGTTTTTACTCGACTAGCCTGCGGGAAGCATCCTCTCGCACGTGTTTTTACTCGACTAGCCTGCGGGATGCATACTCTCGCACGTGTTTTTGCTCGACTAGCCTGCTGGATGCATCCTCTCGCACGTGTTTTTACTCGACTAGCCTGCGGGATGCATCCTCTCGCACGTGTTTTTGCTCGACTAGCCTGCGGGATGCATCCTCTCGCACGTGTTTTTGCTCGACTAGCCTGCGGGATGCATCCTCTCGCACGTGTTTTTGCTCGACTAGGCATGCGCATCCCAAAAAACCTGCGCATGCGCATCCCAAAAAACCTGCGCATGCGCATCCCACAAAACCTCGCACGTGTTTTTACTCGACTAGCCTGCGGGATGCATCCTCTCGCACGTGTTTTTGCTCGACTAGCCATGCGCATCCCAAAAAACCTGCGCATGCGCATCCCAAAAAATCTGCGCATGCGCATCCCACAAAACCTCGCACGTGTTTGTGCTCGACTTGCCTGCGGGATGCATCCTCTCGCACGTGTTTTTGCTCGACTAGCCTGCGGGATGCATCCTCTCGCACGTGTTTTTGCTCGACTAGCCTGCGGGATGCATCCTCTCGCACGTGTTTTTGCTCGACTAGCCTGCGGGATGCATCCTCTCGCACGTGTTTTTACTCGACTAGCCTGCGGGATGCATCCTCTCGCACGTGTTTTTGCTCGACTAGCCTGCGGGATGCATCCTCTCGCACGTGTTTTTGCTCGACTAGCCTGCGGGATGCATCCTCTCGCACGTGTTTTTACTCGACTAGCCTGCGGGATGCATCCTCTCGCACGTGTTTTTACTCGACTAGCCTGCGGGATGCATCCTCTCGCACGTGTGTTTGCTCGACTAGCCTGCGGGATGCGTCCTCTCGCACGTGTTTTTACTCGACTAGCCTGCGGGATGCATCCTCTCGCACGTGTTTTTGCTCGACTAGCCTGCGGGATGCATCCTCTCGCACGTGTTTTTGCTCGACTAGCCTGCGGGATGCATCCTCTCGCACGTGTTTTTACTCGACTAGCCTGCGGGATGCATCCTCTCGCACGTGTTTTTACTCGACTACCCTGCGGGATGCATCCTCTCGCACGTGTTTTTGCTCGACTAGCCATGCGCATCCCATAAAACCTGCGCATGCGCATCCCACAAAACCTGCGCATGCGCATCCCAAAAAACCTGCGCATGCGCATCCCACAAAACATGCGCATGCGCATCCCACAAAACCTCGCACGTGTTTTTACTCGACTAGCCTGCGGGATGCATCCTCTCGCACGTGTTTTTACTCGACTAGCCTGCGGGATGCATCCTCTCGCACGTGTTTTTACTCGACTACCCTGCGGGATGCATCCTCTCGCACTTGTTTTTGCTCGACTAGCCATGCGCATCCCATAAAACCTGCGCATGCGCATCCCACAAAACCTGCGCATGCGCATCCCACAAAACCTCGCACGTGTTTTTACTCGACTAGCCTGCGGGATGCATCCTCTCGCAAGTGTTTTTACTCGACTAGTCTGCGGGATGCATCCTCTCGCACGTGTTTTTGCTCGACTAGCCTGCGGGATGCATCCTCTCGCACGTGTTTTTGCTCGACTAGGCATGCGCATCCCAAAAAACCTGCGCATGCGCATCCCACAAAACCTCGCACGTGTTTTTACTCGACTAGCCTGCGGGATGCATCCTCTCGCACGTGTTTTTACTCGACTAGCCTGCGGGATGCATCCTCTCGCACGTGTTTTTACTCGACTAGCCTGCGGGATGCATCCTCTCGCACGTGTTTTTACTCGACTAGCCTGCGGGATGCATCGTCTCGCACGTGTTTTTACTTGACTAGCCTGCGGGATGCATCCTCTCGCACGTGTTTTTACTCGACTAGCCTGCGGGATGCATCCTCTCGCACGTGTTTTTGCTCGACTAGCCTGCGGGATGCATCCTCTCGCACGTGTTTTTGCTCGACTAGCCTGCGGGATGCATCCTCTCGCACGTGTTTTTACTCGACTAGCCTGCGGGATGCATCCTCTCGCACGTGTTTTTACCCGACTACCCTGCGGGATGCATCATCTCGCACGTGTTTTTGCTCGACTAGCCATGCGCATCCCAAAAAACCTGCGCATGCGCATCCCAAAAAACCTGCGCATGCGCATCCCAAAAAACCTGCGCATGCGCATCCCACAAAACCTACGCATGCGCATCCCACAAAACCTCGCACGTGTTTGTGCTCGACTAGCCTGCGGGATGCATCCTTTCGCACGTGTTTTTACTCGACTAGCCTGCGGGATGCATCCTCTCGCACGTGTTTTTGCTCGACTAGCCTGCGGGATGCATCCTCTCGCACGTGTTTTTGCTCGACTAGCCTGCGGGACGCATCCTCTCGCACGTGTTTTTACTCGACTAGCCTGCAGGATGCATCCTCTCGCACGTGTTTTTACTCGACTAGCCTGCGGGATGCATCCTCTCGCACGTGTTTTTGCTCGACTAGCCTGCGGGATGCATCCTCTCGCACGTGTTTTTGCTCGAACTAGCCTGCGGGATGCATCCTCTCGCACGTGTTTTTGCTCGACTAGCCTGCGGGATGCATCCTCTCGCACGTGTTTTTACTCGACTAGCCTGCGGGATGCATCCTCTCGCACGTGTTTTTGCTCGACTAGCCTGCGGGATGCATCCTCTCGCACGTGTTTTTGCTCGACTAAACTGCGGGATGCATCCTCTCGCACGTGTTTTTACTCGACTAGCCTGCGGGATGCATCCTCTCGCACGTGTTTTTACTCGACTACCCTGCGGGATGCATCCTCTCGCACGTGTTTTTGCTCGACTAGCCATGCGCATCCCAAAAAACCTGCGCATGCGCATCCCACAAAACATGCGCATGCGCATCCCACAAAACCTCGCACGTGTTTTTACTCGACTAGCCTGCGGGATGCATCCTCTCGCACGTGTTTTTACTCGACTAGCCTGCGGGATGCATCCTCTCGCACGTGTTTTTACTCGACTACCCTGCGGGATGCATCCTCTCGCACTTGTTTTTGCTCGACTAGCCATGCGCATCCCATAAAACCTGCGCATGCGCATCCCACAAAACCTGCGCATGCGCATCCCACAAAACCTCGCACGTGTTTTTACTCGACTAGCCTGCGGGATGCATCCTCTCGCACGTGTTTTTACTCGTCTAGCCTGCGGGATGCATCCTCTCGCACGTGTTTTTACTCGACTAGCCTGCGGGATGCATCCTCTCGCACGTGTTTTTACTCGACTAGCCTGCAGGATGCATCCTCTCGCACGTGTTTTTACTCGACTAGCCTGCGGGATGCATCCTCTCGCACGTGTTTTTGCTCGACTAGCCATGCGCATCCCAAAAAACCTGCGCATGCGCATCCCACAAAACCTGCGCATGCGCATCCCACAAAACCTCGCACGTGTTTTTACTCGACTAGCCTGCGGGATGCATCCTCTCGCACGTGTTTTTGCTCGGCTAGCCTGCGGGATGCATCCTCTCGCACGTGTTTTTGCTCGGCTAGCCTGCGGGATGCATCCTCTCGCACGTGTTTTTGCTCGACTAGCCATGCGCATCCCAAAAAACCTGCGCATGCGCATCCCACAAAACCTCGCACGTGTTTGTGCTCGACTAGCCTGCGGGATGCATCCTTTCGCACGTGTTTTTACTCGACTAGCCTGCGGGATGCATCCTCTCGCACGTGTTTTTGCTCGACTAGCCTGCGGGATGCATCCTCTCGCACGTGTTTGTGCTCGACTAGCCTGCGGGATGCATCCTCTCGCACGTGTTTTTACTCGACTAGCCTGCGGGATGCATCCTCTCGCACGTGTTTTTACTCGACTACCCTGCGGGATGCATACTCTCGCACGTGTTTTTGCTCGACTAGCCATGCGCATCCCAAAAAACCTGCGCATGCGCATCCCACAAAACCTGCGTATGCGCATCCCACAAAACCTCGCACGTGTTTTTACTCGACTAGCCTGCGGGATGCATCCTCTCGCACGTGTTTTTACTCGACTAGCCTGCGGGAAGCATCCTCTCGCACGTGTTTTTACTCGACTAGCCTGCGGGATGCATACTCTCGCACGTGTTTTTGCTCGACTAGCCTGCTGGATGCATCCTCTCGCACGTGTTTTTACTCGACTAGCCTGCGGGATGCATCCTCTCGCACGTGTTTTTGCTCGACTAGCCTGCGGGATGCACCCTCTCGCACGTGTTTTTGCTCGACTAGCCTGCGGGATGCATCCTCTCGCACGTGTTTTTGCTCGACTAGGCATGCGCATCCCAAAAAACCTGCGCATGGGCATCCCAAAAAACCTGCGCATGCGCATCCCACAAAACCTCGCACGTATTTTTACTCGACTAGCCTGCGGGATGCATCCTCTCGCACGTGTTTTTGCTCGACTAGCCATGCGCATCCCAAAAAACCTGCGCATGCGCATCCCAAAAAATCTGCGCATGCGCATCCCACAAAACCTCGCACGTGTTTGTGCTCGACTTGCCTGCGGGATGCATCCTTTCGCACGTGTTTTTACTCGACTAGCCTGCGGGATGCATCCTCTCGCACGTGTTTTTGCTCGACTAGCCTGCGGGATGCATACTCTCGCACGTGTTTTTGCTCGACTAGCCTGCTGGATGCATCCTCTCGCACGTGTTTTTACTCGACTAGCCTGCGGGATGCATCCTCTCGCACGTGTTTTTGCTCGACTAGCCTGCGGGATGCATCCTCTCGCACGTGTTTTTGCTCGACTAGCCTGCGGGATGCATCCTCTCGCACGTGTTTTTGCTCGACTAGCCTGCTGGATGCATCCTCTCGCACGTGTTTTTACTCGACTAGCCTGCGGGATGCATCCTCTCGCACGTGTTTTTGCTCGACTAGCCTGCGGGATGCATCCTCTCGCACGTGTTTTTGCTCGACTAGCCTGCGGGATGCATCCTCTCGCACGTGTTTTTGCTCGACTAGGCATGCGCATCCCAAAAAACCTGCGCATGCGCATCCCAAAAAACCTGCGCATGCGCATCCCACAAAACCTCGCACGTGTTTTTACTCGACTAGCCTGCGGGATGCATCCTCTCGCACGTGTTTTTGCTCGACTAGCCATGCGCATCCCAAAAAACCTGCGCATGCGCATCCCAAAAAATCTGCGCATGCGCATCCCACAAAACCTCGCACGTGTTTGTGCTCGACTTGCCTGCGGGATGCATCCTCTCGCACGTGTTTTTGCTCGACTAGCCTGCGGGATGCATCCTCTCGCACGTGTTTTTGCTCGACTAGCCTGCGGGATGCATCCTCTCGCACGTGTTTTTGCTCGACTAGCCTGCGGGATGCATCCTCTCGCACGTGTTTTTACTCGACTAGCCTGCGGGATGCATCCTCTCGCACGTGTTTTTGCTCGACTAGCCTGCGGGATGCATCCTCTCGCACGTGTTTTTGCTCGACTAGCCTGCGGGATGCATCCTCTCGCACGTGTTTTTACTCGACTAGCCTGCGGGATGCATCCTCTCGCACGTGTTTTTACTCGACTAGCCTGCGGGATGCATCCTCTCGCACGTGTGTTTGCTCGACTAGCCTGCGGGATGCGTCCTCTCGCACGTGTTTTTACTCGACTAGCCTGCGGGATGCATCCTCTCGCACGTGTTTTTGCTCGACTAGCCTGCGGGATGCATCCTCTCGCACGTGTTTTTGCTCGACTAGCCTGCGGGATGCATCCTCTCGCACGTGTTTTTACTCGACTAGCCTGCGGGATGCATCCTCTCGCACGTGTTTTTACTCGACTACCCTGCGGGATGCATCCTCTCGCACGTGTTTTTGCTCGACTAGCCATGCGCATCCCATAAAACCTGCGCATGCGCATCCCACAAAACCTGCGCATGCGCATCCCAAAAAACCTGCGCATGCGCATCCCACAAAACATGCGCATGCGCATCCCACAAAACCTCGCACGTGTTTTTACTCGACTAGCCTGCGGGATGCATCCTCTCGCACGTGTTTTTACTCGACTAGCCTGCGGGATGCATCCTCTCGCACGTGTTTTTACTCGACTACCCTGCGGGATGCATCCTCTCGCACTTGTTTTTGCTCGACTAGCCATGCGCATCCCATAAAACCTGCGCATGCGCATCCCACAAAACCTGCGCATGCGCATCCCACAAAACCTCGCACGTGTTTTTACTCGACTAGCCTGCGGGATGCATCCTCTCGCAAGTGTTTTTACTCGACTAGTCTGCGGGATGCATCCTCTCGCACGTGTTTTTGCTCGACTAGCCTGCGGGATGCATCCTCTCGCACGTGTTTTTGCTCGACTAGGCATGCGCATCCCAAAAAACCTGCGCATGCGCATCCCACAAAACCTCGCACGTGTTTTTACTCGACTAGCCTGCGGGATGCATCCTCTCGCACGTGTTTTTACTCGACTAGCCTGCGGGATGCATCCTCTCGCACGTGTTTTTACTCGACTAGCCTGCGGGATGCATCCTCTCGCACGTGTTTTTACTCGACTAGCCTGCGGGATGCATCGTCTCGCACGTGTTTTTACTTGACTAGCCTGCGGGATGCATCCTCTCGCACGTGTTTTTACTCGACTAGCCTGCGGGATGCATCCTCTCGCACGTGTTTTTGCTCGACTAGCCTGCGGGATGCATCCTCTCGCACGTGTTTTTGCTCGACTAGCCTGCGGGATGCATCCTCTCGCACGTGTTTTTACTCGACTAGCCTGCGGGATGCATCCTCTCGCACGTGTTTTTACCCGACTACCCTGCGGGATGCATCATCTCGCACGTGTTTTTGCTCGACTAGCCATGCGCATCCCAAAAAACCTGCGCATGCGCATCCCAAAAAACCTGCGCATGCGCATCCCAAAAAACCTGCGCATGCGCATCCCACAAAACCTACGCATGCGCATCCCACAAAACCTCGCACGTGTTTGTGCTCGACTAGCCTGCGGGATGCATCCTTTCGCACGTGTTTTTACTCGACTAGCCTGCGGGATGCATCCTCTCGCACGTGTTTTTGCTCGACTAGCCTGCGGGATGCATCCTCTCGCACGTGTTTTTGCTCGACTAGCCTGCGGGACGCATCCTCTCGCACGTGTTTTTACTCGACTAGCCTGCAGGATGCATCCTCTCGCACGTGTTTTTACTCGACTAGCCTGCGGGATGCATCCTCTCGCACGTGTTTTTGCTCGACTAGCCTGCGGGATGCATCCTCTCGCACGTGTTTTTGCTCGAACTAGCCTGCGGGATGCATCCTCTCGCACGTGTTTTTGCTCGACTAGCCTGCGGGATGCATCCTCTCGCACGTGTTTTTACTCGACTAGCCTGCGGGATGCATCCTCTCGCACGTGTTTTTGCTCGACTAGCCTGCGGGATGCATCCTCTCGCACGTGTTTTTGCTCGACTAAACTGCGGGATGCATCCTCTCGCACGTGTTTTTACTCGACTAGCCTGCGGGATGCATCCTCTCGCACGTGTTTTTACTCGACTACCCTGCGGGATGCATCCTCTCGCACGTGTTTTTGCTCGACTAGCCATGCGCATCCCAAAAAACCTGCGCATGCGCATCCCACAAAACATGCGCATGCGCATCCCACAAAACCTCGCACGTGTTTTTACTCGACTAGCCTGCGGGATGCATCCTCTCGCACGTGTTTTTACTCGACTAGCCTGCGGGATGCATCCTCTCGCACGTGTTTTTACTCGACTACCCTGCGGGATGCATCCTCTCGCACTTGTTTTTGCTCGACTAGCCATGCGCATCCCATAAAACCTGCGCATGCGCATCCCACAAAACCTGCGCATGCGCATCCCACAAAACCTCGCACGTGTTTTTACTCGACTAGCCTGCGGGATGCATCCTCTCGCACGTGTTTTTACTCGTCTAGCCTGCGGGATGCATCCTCTCGCACGTGTTTTTACTCGACTAGCCTGCGGGATGCATCCTCTCGCACGTGTTTTTACTCGACTAGCCTGCAGGATGCATCCTCTCGCACGTGTTTTTACTCGACTAGCCTGCGGGATGCATCCTCTCGCACGTGTTTTTGCTCGACTAGCCATGCGCATCCCAAAAAACCTGCGCATGCGCATCCCACAAAACCTGCGCATGCGCATCCCACAAAACCTCGCACGTGTTTTTACTCGACTAGCCTGCGGGATGCATCCTCTCGCACGTGTTTTTGCTCGGCTAGCCTGCGGGATGCATCCTCTCGCACGTGTTTTTGCTCGGCTAGCCTGCGGGATGCATCCTCTCGCACGTGTTTTTGCTCGACTAGCCATGCGCATCCCAAAAAACCTGCGCATGCGCATCCCACAAAACCTCGCACGTGTTTGTGCTCGACTAGCCTGCGGGATGCATCCTTTCGCACGTGTTTTTACTCGACTAGCCTGCGGGATGCATCCTCTCGCACGTGTTTTTGCTCGACTAGCCTGCGGGATGCATCCTCTCGCACGTGTTTGTGCTCGACTAGCCTGCGGGATGCATCCTCTCGCACGTGTTTTTACTCGACTAGCCTGCGGGATGCATCCTCTCGCACGTGTTTTTACTCGACTACCCTGCGGGATGCATACTCTCGCACGTGTTTTTGCTCGACTAGCCATGCGCATCCCAAAAAACCTGCGCATGCGCATCCCACAAAACCTGCGTATGCGCATCCCACAAAACCTCGCACGTGTTTTTACTCGACTAGCCTGCGGGATGCATCCTCTCGCACGTGTTTTTACTCGACTAGCCTGCGGGAAGCATCCTCTCGCACGTGTTTTTACTCGACTAGCCTGCGGGATGCATACTCTCGCACGTGTTTTTGCTCGACTAGCCTGCTGGATGCATCCTCTCGCACGTGTTTTTACTCGACTAGCCTGCGGGATGCATCCTCTCGCACGTGTTTTTGCTCGACTAGCCTGCGGGATGCACCCTCTCGCACGTGTTTTTGCTCGACTAGCCTGCGGGATGCATCCTCTCGCACGTGTTTTTGCTCGACTAGGCATGCGCATCCCAAAAAACCTGCGCATGGGCATCCCAAAAAACCTGCGCATGCGCATCCCACAAAACCTCGCACGTATTTTTACTCGACTAGCCTGCGGGATGCATCCTCTCGCACGTGTTTTTGCTCGACTAGCCATGCGCATCCCAAAAAACCTGCGCATGCGCATCCCAAAAAATCTGCGCATGCGCATCCCACAAAACCTCGCACGTGTTTGTGCTCGACTTGCCTGCGGGATGCATCCTTTCGCACGTGTTTTTACTCGACTAGCCTGCGGGATGCATCCTCTCGCACGTGTTTTTGCTCGACTAGCCTGCGGGATGCATCCTCTCGCACGTGTTTTTGCTCGACTAGCCATGCGCATCCCAAAAAACCTGCGCATGCGCATCCCAAAAAATCTGCGCATGCGCATCCCACAAAACCTGCGCATGCGCATCCCACAAAACATCGCACGTGTTTGTGCTCGACTAGCCTGCGGGATGCATCCTTTCGCACGTGTTTTTACTCGACTAGCCTGCGGGATGCATCCTCTCGCACGTGTTTTTACTCGACTAGCCTGCGGGATGCATCCTCTCGCACGTGTTTTTGCTCGACTAGCCTGCGGGATGCATCCTCTCGCACGTGTTTTTGCTCGACTAGCTTGCGGGATGCATCCTCTCGCACGTGTTTTTACTCGACTAGCCTGCGGGATGCATCCTCTCGCACGTGTTTTTACTCGACTACCCTGCGGGATGCATACTCTCGCACGTGTTTTTGCTCGACTAGCCATGCGCATCCCAAAAAACCTGCGCATGCGCATCCCACAAAACCTGCGTATGCGCATCCCACAAAACCTCGCACGTGTTTTTACTCGACTAGCCTGCGGGATGCATCCTCTCGCACGTGTTTTTACTCGACTAGCCTGCGGGAAGCATCCTCTCGCACGTGTTTTTACTCGACTAGCCTGCGGGATGCATACTCTCGCACGTGTTTTTGCTTGACTAGCCTGCTGGATGCATCCTCTCGCACGTGTTTTTACTCGACTAGCCTGCGGGATGCATCCTCTCGCACGTGTTTTTGCTCGACTAGCCTGCGGGATGCATCCTCTCGCACGTGTTTTTGCTCGACTAGCCTGCGGGATGCATCCTCTCGCACGTGTTTTTGCTCGACTAGGCATGCGCATCCCAAAAAACCTGCGCATGCGCATCCCAAAAAACCTGCGCATGCGCATCCCACAAAACCTCGCACGTGTTTTTACTCGACTAGCCTGCGGGATGCATCCTCTCGCACGTGTTTTTGCTCGACTAGCCATGCGCATCCCAAAAAACCTGCGCATGCGCATTCCAAAAAATCTGCGCATGCGCATCCCACAAAACCTCGCACGTGTTTGTGCTCGACTTGCCTGCGGGATGCATCCTTTCGCACGTGTTTTTACTCGACTAGCCTGCGGGATGCATCCTCTCGCACGTGTTTTTGCTCGACTAGCCTGCGGGATGCATCCTCTCGCACGTGTTTTTGCTCGACTAGCCATGCGCATCCCAAAAAACCTGCGCATGCGCATACCAAAAAAACTGCGCATGCGCATCCCACAAAACCTGCGCATGCGCATCCCACAAAACATCGCACGTTTTTTGCGCTCGACTAGCCTGCGGGATGCATCCTTTCGCACGTGTTTTTACTCGACTAGCCTGCGGGATGCATCCTCTCGCACGTGTTTTTGCTCGACTATCCTGCGGGATGCATCCTCTCGCACGTGTTTGTGCTCGACTAGCCTGCGGGATGCATCCTCTCGCACGTGTTTTTACTCGACTAGCCTGCGGGATGCATCCTCTCGCACGTGTTTTTGCTCGACTAGCCTGCGGGATGCATCCTCTCGCACGTGTTTTTGCTCGACTAGCCTGCGGGATGCATCCTCTCGCACGTGTTTTTGCTCGACTAGCCTGCGGGATGCATCCTCTCGCACGTGTTTTTACTCGACTACCCTGCGGGATGCATCCTCTCGCACGTGTTTTTGCTCGACTAGCCATGCGCATCCCAAAAAACCTGCGCATGCGCATCCCAAAAAACCTGCGCATGCGCATCCCACAAAACCTGCGCATGCGCATCCCACAAAACCTCGCACGTGTTTTTACTCGGCTAGCCTGCGGGATGCATCCTATCGCACGTGTTTGTACTCGACTTGCCTGCGGGATGCATCCTCTCGCACGTGTTTTTGCTCGACTAGCCATGCGCATCCCAAAAAACCTGCGCATGCGCATCCCAAAAAACCTGCGCATGCGCATCCCAAAAAACCTGCGCATGCGCATCCCACAAAACCTCGCACGTGTTTTTACTCGACTAGCCTGCGGGATGCATCCTCTCGCACGTGTTTTTACTCGACTAGCCTGCGGGATGCATCCTCTCGCACGTGTTTTTGCTCGGCTAGCCTGCGGGATGCATCCTCTCGCACGTGTTTTTGCTCGACTAGCCTGCGGGATGCATCCTCTCGCACGTGTTTTTACTCGACTAGCCTGCGGGATGCATCCTCTCGCACTTGTTTTTGCTCGACTAGCCATGCGCATCCCATAAAACCTGCGCATGCGCATCCCACAAAACCTGCGCATGCGCATCCCACAAAACCTCGCACGTGTTTTTACTCGACTAGCCTGCGGGATGCATCCTCTCGCACGTGTTTTTACTCGACTAGCCTGCGGGATGCATCCTCTCGCACGTGTTTTTACTCGACTAGCCTGCGGGATGCATCCTCTCGCACGAGTTTTTACTCGACTAGCCTGCAGGATGCATCCTCTCGCACGTGTTTTTACTCGACTAGCGTGCGGGATGCATCCTCTCGCACGTGTTTTTGCTCGACTAGCCATGCGCATCCCAAAAAACCTGCGCATGCGCATCCCAAAAAACCTGCGCATGCGCATCCCACAAAACCTGCGCATGCGCATCCCACAAAACCTCGCACGTGTTTTTACTCGACTAGCCTGCGGGATGCATCCTCTCGCACGTGTTTTTGCTCGACTAGCCATGCGCATCCCAAAAAACCTGCACATGCGCATCCCAAAAAACCTGCGCATGCGCATCCCACAAAACCTCGCACGTGTTTTTACTCGACTAGCCTGCGGGATGCATCCTCTCGCACGTGTTTTTGCTCGGCTAGCCTGCGGGATGCATCCTCTCGCACGTGTTTTTGCTCGACTAGCCATGCGCATCCCAAAAAACCTGCGCATGCGCATCCCAAAAAACCTGCGCATGCGCATCCCACAAAACCTGCGCATGCGCAACCCACAAAACCTCGCACGTGTTTTTACTCGACTAGCCTGCGGGATGCATCCTCTCGCACGTGTTTTTACTCGACTAGCCTGCGGGATGCATCCTCTCGCACGTGTTTTTGCTCGACTAGGCATGCGCATCCCAAAAAACCTGCGCATGCGCATCCCAAAAAATCTGCGCATGCGCATCCCACAAAACCTGCGCATGCGCATCCCACAAAACCTCGCACGTGTTTTTATTCGACTAGCCTGCGGGATGCATCCTCTCGCACGTGTTTTTGCTCGACTAGCCTGCGGGATGCATCCTCTCGCACGTGTTTTTACTCGACTACCCTGCGGGATGCATCCTCTCGCACGTGTTTTTGCTCGACTAGCCATGCGCATCCCAAAAAACCTGCGCATGCGCATCCCAAAAAACCTGCGCATGCGCATCCCACAAAACCTGCGCATGCGCATCCCACAAAACCTCGCACGTGTTTTTACTCGGCTAGCCTGCGGGATGCATCCTATCGCACGTGTTTGTACTCGACTTGCCTGCGGGATGCATCCTCTCGCACGTGTTTTTGCTCGACTAGCCATGCGCATCCCAAAAAACCTGCGCATGCGCATCCCAAAAAACCTGCGCATGCGCATCCCAAAAAACCTGCGCATGCGCATCCCACAAAACCTCGCACGTGTTTTTACTCGACTAGCCTGCGGGATGCATCCTCTCGCACGTGTTTTTACTCGACTAGCCTGCGGGATGCATCCTCTCGCACGTGTTTTTGCTCGGCTAGCCTGCGGGATGCATCCTCTCGCACGTGTTTTTGCTCGACTAGCCTGCGGGATGCATCCTCTCGCACGTGTTTTTACTCGACTAGCCTGCGGGATGCATCCTCTCGCACTTGTTTTTGCTCGACTAGCCATGCGCATCCCATAAAACCTGCGCATGCGCATCCCACAAAACCTGCGCATGCGCATCCCACAAAACCTCGCACGTGTTTTTACTCGACTAGCCTGCGGGATGCATCCTCTCGCACGTGTTTTTACTCGACTAGCCTGCGGGATGCATCCTCTCGCACGTGTTTTTACTCGACTAGCCTGCGGGATGCATCCTCTCGCACGAGTTTTTACTCGACTAGCCTGCAGGATGCATCCTCTCGCACGTGTTTTTACTCGACTAGCGTGCGGGATGCATCCTCTCGCACGTGTTTTTGCTCGACTAGCCATGCGCATCCCAAAAAACCTGCGCATGCGCATCCCAAAAAACCTGCGCATGCGCATCCCACAAAACCTGCGCATGCGCATCCCACAAAACCTCGCACGTGTTTTTACTCGACTAGCCTGCGGGATGCATCCTCTCGCACGTGTTTTTGCTCGACTAGCCATGCGCATCCCAAAAAACCTGCACATGCGCATCCCAAAAAACCTGCGCATGCGCATCCCACAAAACCTCGCACGTGTTTTTACTCGACTAGCCTGCGGGATGCATCCTCTCGCACGTGTTTTTGCTCGGCTAGCCTGCGGGATGCATCCTCTCGCACGTGTTTTTGCTCGACTAGCCATGCGCATCCCAAAAAACCTGCGCATGCGCATCCCAAAAAACCTGCGCATGCGCATCCCACAAAACCTGCGCATGCGCAACCCACAAAACCTCGCACGTGTTTTTACTCGACTAGCCTGCGGGATGCATCCTCTCGCACGTGTTTTTACTCGACTAGCCTGCGGGATGCATCCTCTCGCACGTGTTTTTGCTCGACTAGCCTGCGGGATGCATCCTCTCGCACGTGTTTTTGCTCGACTAGGCATGCGCATCCCAAAAAACCTGCGCATGCGCATCCCAAAAAATCTGCGCATGCGCATCCCACAAAACCTGCGCATGCGCATCCCACAAAACCTCGCACGTGTTTTTATTCGACTAGCCTGCGGGATGCATCCTCTCGCACGTGTTTTTACTCGACTAGCCTGCGGGATGCATCCTCTCGCACGTGTTTTTACTCGACTAGCCTGCGGGATGCATCCTCTCGCACGTGTTTTTGCTCGACTAGCCATGCGCATCCCAAAAAACCTGCGCATGCGCATCCCACAAAACCTCGCACGTGTTTTTACTCGACTAGCCTGCGGGATGCATCCTCTCGCACGTGTTTTTACTCGACTAGCCTGCGGGATGCATCCTCTCGCACGTGTTTTTGCTCGACTAGCCATGCGCATCCCAAAAAACCTGCACAAGCGCATCCCAAAAAACCTGCGCATGCGCATCCCACAAAACCTGCGCATGCGCATCCCACAAAACCTCGCACGTGTTTTTACTCGGCTAGCCTGCGGGATGCATCCTCTCGCACGTGTTTGTACTCGACTTGCCTGCGGGATGCATCCTCTCGCACGTGTTTTTACTCGACTACCCTGCGGGATGCATCCTCTCGCACGTGTTTTTGCTCGACTAGCCATGCGCATCCCAAAAAACCTGCGCATGCGCATCCCACAAAACCTGCGTATGCGCATCCCACAAAACCTCGCACGTGTTTTTACTCGACTAGCCTGCGGGATGCATCCTCTCGCACGTGTTTTTACTCGACTAGCCTGCGGGATGCATCCTCTCGCACGTGTTTTTGCTCGACTAGCCATGCGCATCCCAAAAAACCTGCACATGCGCATCCCAAAAAACCTGCGCATGCGCATCCCACAAAACCTGCGCATGCGCATCCCACAAAACCTCGCACGTGTTTTTACTCGACTAGCCTGCGGGATGCATCCTCTCGCACGTGTTTTTGCTCGGCTAGCCTGCGGGATGCATCTTCTCGCACGTGTTTTTGCTCGACTAGCCTGCGGGATGCATCCTCTCGCACGTGTTTTTGCTCGACTAGCCTGCGGGATGCATCCTCTCGCACGTGTTTTTACTCGACTAGCCTGCGGGATGCATCCTCTCCCACGTGTTTTTACTCGACTACCCTGCGGGATGCATCCTCTCGCACTTGTTTTTGGTTGACTAGCCATGCGCATCCCAAAAAACCTGCGCATGCGCATCCCACAAAACATGCGCATGCGCATCCCACAAAACCTCGCACGTGTTTTTACTCGACTAGCCTGCGGGATGCATCCTCTCGCACGTGTTTTTACTCGACTAGCCTGCGGGATGCATCCTCTCGCACGTGTTTTTACTCGACTACCCTGCGGGATGCATCCTCTCGCACTTGTTTTTGCTCGACTAGCCATGCGCATCCCATAAAACCTGCGCATGCGCATCCCACAAAACCTGCGCATGCGCATCCCACAAAACCTCGCACGTGTTTTTACTCGACTAGCCTGCGGGATGCATCCTCTCACAAGTGTTTTTACTCGACTAGCCTGCGGGATGCATCCTCTCGCACGTGTTTTTACTCGACTAGCCTGCGGGATGCATCCTCTCGTACGAGTTTTTACTCGACTAGCCTGCAGGATGCATCCTCTCGCACGTTTTTTGACTCGACTAGCGTGCGGGATGCATCCTCTCGCACGTGTTTTTGGTCGACTAGCCATGCGCATCCCAAAAAACCTGCGCATGCGCATCCCAAAAAACCTGCGCATGCGCATCCCACAAAACCTGCGCATGCGCATCCCACAAAACCTCGCACGTGTTTTTACTCGACTAGCCTGCGGGATGCATCCTCTCGCACGTGTTTTTGCTCGGCTAGCCTGCGGGATGCATCCTCTCGCACGTGTTTTTGCTCGACTAGAAATGCGCATCCCGAAAAACCTGCGCATGCGCATCCCAAAAAACCTGCGCATGCGCATCCCACAAAACCTCGCACGTGACTGTGCTCGACTAGCCTGCGGGATGCATCCTTTCGCACGTGTTTTTACTCGACTAGCCTGCGGGATGCATCCTCTCGCACGTGTTTTTGCTCGACTAGCCTGCGGGATGCATCCTCTCGCACGTGTTTGTGCTCGACTAGCCTGCGGGATGCATCCTCTCGCACGTGTTTTTCTCGACTAGCCTGCGGGATGCATCCTCTCGCACGTGTTTTTGCTCGACTAGCCTGCGGGATGCATCCTCTCGCACGTGTTTTTACTCGACTAGCCTGCGGGATGCATCCTCTCGCACGTGTTTTTACTCGACTACCCTGCGGGATGCACACTCTCGCACGTGTTTTTGCTCGACTAGCCATGCGCATCCCAAAAAACCTGCGCATGCGCATCCCACAAAACCTGCGTATGCGCATCCCACAAAACCTCGCACGTGTTTTTACTCGACTAGCCTGCGGGATGCATCCTCTCGCACGTGTTTTTACTCGACTAGCCTGCGGGAAGCATCCTCTCGCACGTGTTTTTACTCGACTAGCCTGCGGGATGCATACTCTCGCACGTGTTTTTGCTCGACTAGCCTGCTGGATGCATCCTCTCGCACGTGTTTTTACTCGACTAGCCTGCGGGATGCATCCTCTCGCACGTGTTTTTGCTCGACCAGCCTGCGGGATGCATCCTCTCGCACGTGTTTTTGCTCGACTAGGCTGCGGGATGCATCCTCTCGCACGTGTTTTTGCTCGACTAGGCATGCGCATCCCAAAAAACCTGCGCATGCGCATCCCAAAAAACCTGCGCATGCGCATCCCACAAAACCTGCGCATGCGCATCCCACAAAACCTCGCACGTGTTTTTACTCGACTAGCCTGCGGGATGCATCCTCTCGCACGTGTTTTTGCTCGACTAGCCATGCGCATCCCAAAAAACCTGCACAAGCGCATCCCAAAAAACCTGCGCATGCGCATCCCACAAAACCTGCGCATGCGCATCCCAAAAAACCTGCGCATGCGCATCCCACAAAACCTCGCACGTGTTTGTGCTCGACTAGCCTGCGGGATGCATCCTTTCGCACGTGTTTTTACTCGACTAGCCTGCGGGATGCATCCTCTCGCACGTGTTTTTGCTCGACTAGCCTGCGGGATGCATCCTCTCGCACGTGTTTGTGCTCGACTAGCCTGCGGGATGCATCCTCTCGCACGTGTTTTTACTCGACTAGCCTGCGGGATGCATCCTCTCGCACGTGTTTTTGCTCGACTAGCCTGCGGGATGCATCCTCTCGCACGTGTTTTTGCTCGACTAGCCTGCGGGATGCGTCCTCTCGCACGTGTTTTTACTCGACTAGCCTGCGGGATGCATCCTCTCGCACGTGTTTTTACTCGACTACCCTGCGGGATGCACACTCTCGCACGTGTTTTTGCTCGACTAGCCATGCGCATCCCAAAAAACCTGCGCATGCGCATCCCACAAAACCTGCGTATGCGCATCCCACAAAACCTCGCACGTGTTTTTACTCGACTAGCCTGCGGGATGCATCCTCTTGCACGTGTTTTTACTCGACTAGCCTGCGGGAAGCATCCTCTCGCACGTGTTTTTACTCGACTAGCCTGCGGGATGCATCCTCTCGCACGTGTTTTTGCTCGACTAAACTGCGGGATGCATCCTCTCGCACGTGTTTTTACTCGACTAGCCTGCGGGATGCATCCTCTCGCACGTGTTTTTACTCGACTACCCTGCGGGATGCATCCTCTCGCACGTGTTTTTGCTCGACTAGCCATGCGCATCCCAAAAAACCTGCGCATGCGCATCCCACAAAACATGCGCATGCGCATCCCACAAAACCTCGCACGTGTTTTTACTCGACTAGCCTGCGGGATGCATCCTCTCGCACGTGTTTTTACTCGACTAGCCTGCGGGATGCATCCTCTCGCACGTGTTTTTACTCGACTACCCTGCGGGATGCATCCTCTCGCACTTGTTTTTGCTCGACTAGCCATGCGCATCCCATAAAACCTGCGCATGCGCATCCCACAAAACCTGCGCATGCGCATCCCACAAAACCTCGCACGTGTTTTTACTCGACTAGCCTGCGGGATGCATCCTCTCGCACGTGTTTTTACTCGTCTAGCCTGCGGGATGCATCCTCTCGCACGTGTTTTTACTCGACTAGCCTGCGGGATGCATCCTCTCGCACGTGTTTTTACTCGACTAGCCTGCAGGATGCATCCTCTCGCACGTGTTTTTACTCGACTAGCCTGCGGGATGCATCCTCTCGCACGTGTTTTTGCTCGACTAGCCATGCGCATCCCAAAAAACCTGCGCATGCGCATCCCACAAAACCTGCGCATGCGCATCCCACAAAACCTCGCACGTGTTTTTACTCGACTAGCCTGCGGGATGCATCCTCTCGCACGTGTTTTTGATCGGCTAGCCTGCGGGATGCATCCTCTCGCACGTGTTTTTGCTCGGCTAGCCTGCGGGATGCATCCTCTCGCACGTGTTTTTGCTCGACTAGCCATGCGCATCCCAAAAAACCTGCGCATGCGCATCCCAAAAAACCTGCGCATGCGCATCCCACAAAACCTCGCACGTGTTTGTGCTCGACTAGCCTGCGGGATGCATCCTTTCGCACGTGTTTTTACTCGACTAGCCTGCGGGATGCATCCTCTCGCACGTGTTTTTGCTCGACTAGCCTGCGGGATGCATCCTCTCGCACGTGTTTGTGCTCGACTAGCCTGCGGGATGCATCCTCTCGCACGTGTTTTTACTCGACTAGCCTGCGGGATGCATCCTCTCGCACGTGTTTTTACTCGACTACCCTGCGGGATGCATACTCTCGCACGTGTTTTTGCTCGACTAGCCATGCGCATCCCAAAAAACCTGCGCATGCGCATCCCACAAAACCTGCGTATGCGCATCCCACAAAACCTCGCACGTGTTTTTACTCGACTAGCCTGCGGGATGCATCCTCTCGCACGTGTTTTTACTCGACTAGCCTGCGGGAAGCATCCTCTCGCACGTGTTTTTACTCGACTAGCCTGCGGGATGCATACTCTCGCACGTGTTTTTGCTCGACTAGCCTGCTGGATGCATCCTCTCGCACGTGTTTTTACTCGACTAGCCTGCGGGATGCATCCTCTCGCACGTGTTTTTGCTCGACTAGCCTGCGGGATGCATCCTCTCGCACGTGTTTTTGCTCGACTAGCCTGCGGGATGCATCCTCTCGCACGTGTTTTTGCTCGACTAGGCATGCGCATCCCAAAAAACCTGCGCATGGGCATCCCAAAAAACCTGCGCATGCGCATCCCACAAAACCTCGCACGTATTTTTACTCGACTAGCCTGCGGGATGCATCCTCTCGCACGTGTTCTTGCTCGACTAGCCATGCGCATCCCAAAAAACCTGCGCATGCGCATCCCAAAAAATCTGCGCATGCGCATCCCACAAAACCTCGCACGTGTTTGTGCTCGACTTGCCTGCGGGATGCATCCTTTCGCACGTGTTTTTACTCGACTAGCCTGCGGGATGCATCCTCTCGCACGTGTTTTTGCTCGACTAGCCTGCGGGATGCATCCTCTCGCACGTGTTTTTGCTCGACTAGCCATGCGCATCCCAAAAAACCTGCGCATGCGCATCCCAAAAAATCTGCGCATGCGCATCCCACAAAACCTGCGCATGCGCATCCCACAAAACATCGCACGTGTTTGTGCTCGACTAGCCTGCGGGATGCATCCTTTCGCACGTGTTTTTACTCGACTAGCCTGCGGGATGCATCCTCTCGCACGTGTTTTTACTCGACTAGCCTGCGGGATGCATCCTCTCGCACGTGTTTTTACTCGACTAGCCTGCGGGATGCATCCTCTCGCACGTGTTTTTGCTCGACTAGCCTGCGGGATGCATCCTCTCGCACGTGTTTTTGCTCGACTAGGCATGCGCATCCCAAAAAACCTGCGCATGCGCATCCCAAAAAATCTGCGCATGCGCATCCCACAAAACCTGCGCATGCGCATCCCACAAAACCTCGCACGTGTTTTTATTCGACTAGCCTGCGGGATGCATCCTCTCGCACGTGTTTTTACTCGACTAGCCTGCGGGATGCATCCTCTCGCACGTGTTTTTACTCGACTAGCCTGCGGGATGCATCCTCTCGCACGTGTTTTTGCTCGACTAGCCATGCGCATCCCAAAAAACCTGCGCATGCGCATCCCACAAAACCTCGCACGTGTTTTTACTCGACTAGCCTGCGGGATGCATCCTCTCGCACGTGTTTTTACTCGACTAGCCTGCGGGATGCATCCTCTCGCACGTGTTTTTACTCGACTAGCCTGCGGGATGCATCCTTTCGCACGTGTTTTTACTCGACTAGCCTGCGGGATGCATCCTCTCGCACGTGTTTTTGCTCGACTAGCCTGCGGGATGCATCCTCTCGCACTTGTTTTTGGTTGACTAGCCATGCGCATCCCAAAAAACCTGCGCATGCGCATCCCACAAAACATGCGCATGCGCATCCCACAAAACCTCGCACGTGTTTTTACTCGACTAGCCTGCGGGATGCATCCTCTCGCACGTGTTTTTACTCGACTAGCCTGCGGGATGCATCCTCTCGCACGTGTTTTTACTCGACTACCCTGCGGGATGCATCCTCTCGCACTTGTTTTTGCTCGACTAGCCATGCGCATCCCATAAAACCTGCGCATGCGCATCCCAAAAAACCTGCGCATGCGCATCCCACAAAACCTGCGCATGCGCATCCCACAAAACCTCGCACGTGTTTTTACTCGACTAGCCTGCGGGATGCATCCTCTCGCACGTGTTTTTGCTCGGCTAGCCTGCGGGATGCATCCTCTCGCACGTGTTTTTGCTCGACTAGCCTGCGGGATGCATCCTCTCGCACGTGTTTTTGCTCGACTAGCCTGCGGGATGCATCCTCTCGCACGTGTTTTTACTCGACTAGCCTGCGGGATGCATCCTCTCCCACGTGTTTTTACTCGACTACCCTGCGGGATGCATCCTCTCGCACTTGTTTTTGGTTGACTAGCCATGCGCATCCCAAAAAACCTGCGCATGCGCATCCCACAAAACATGCGCATGCGCATCCCACAAAACCTCGCACGTGTTTTTACTCGACTAGCCTGCGGGATGCATCCTCTCGCACGTGTTTTTACTCGACTAGCCTGCGGGATGCATCCTCTCGCACGTGTTTTTACTCGACTACCCTGCGGGATGCATCCTCTCGCACTTGTTTTTGCTCGACTAGCCATGCGCATCCCATAAAACCTGCGCATGCGCATCCCACAAAACCTGCGCATGCGCATCCCACAAAACCTCGCACGTGTTTTTACTCGACTAGCCTGCGGGATGCATCCTCTCACAAGTGTTTTTACTCGACTAGCCTGCGGGATGCATCCTCTCGCACGTGTTTTTACTCGACTAGCCTGCGGGATGCATCCTCTCGTACGAGTTTTTACTCGACTAGCCTGCAGGATGCATCCTCTCGCACGTTTTTTGACTCGACTAGCGTGCGGGATGCATCCTCTCGCACGTGTTTTTGGTCGACTAGCCATGCGCATCCCAAAAAACCTGCGCATGCGCATCCCAAAAAACCTGCGCATGCGCATCCCACAAAACCTGCGCATGCGCATCCCACAAAACCTCGCACGTGTTTTTACTCGACTAGCCTGCGGGATGCATCCTCTCGCACGTGTTTTTGCTCGGCTAGCCTGCGGGATGCATCCTCTCGCACGTGTTTTTGCTCGACTAGAAATGCGCATCCCGAAAAACCTGCGCATGCGCATCCCAAAAAACCTGCGCATGCGCATCCCACAAAACCTCGCACGTGACTGTGCTCGACTAGCCTGCGGGATGCATCCTCTCGCACGTGTTTTTGCTCGACTAGCCTGCGGGATGCATCCTCTCGCACGTGTTTGTGCTCGACTAGCCTGCGGGATGCATCCTCTCGCACGTGTTTTTGCTCGACTAGCCTGCGGGATGCATCCTCTCGCACGTGTTTTTGCTCGACTAGCCTGCGGGATGCATCCTCTCGCACGTGTTTTTACTCGACTAGCCTGCGGGATGCATCCTCTCGCACGTGTTTTTACTCGACTACCCTGCGGGATGCACACTCTCGCACGTGTTTTTGCTCGACTAGCCATGCGCATCCCAAAAAACCTGCGCATGCGCATCCCACAAAACCTGCGTATGCGCATCCCACAAAACCTCGCACGTGTTTTTACTCGACTAGCCTGCGGGATGCATCCTCTCGCACGTGTTTTTACTCGACTAGCCTGCGGGAAGCATCCTCTCGCACGTGTTTTTACTCGACTAGCCTGCGGGATGCATACTCTCGCACGTGTTTTTGCTCGACTAGCCTGCTGGATGCATCCTCTCGCACGTGTTTTTACTCGACTAGCCTGCGGGATGCATCCTCTCGCACGTGTTTTTGCTCGACCAGCCTGCGGGATGCATCCTCTCGCACGTGTTTTTGCTCGACTAGGCTGCGGGATGCATCCTCTCGCACGTGTTTTTGCTCGACTAGGCATGCGCATCCCAAAAAACCTGCGCATGCGCATCCCAAAAAACCTGCGCATGCGCATCCCACAAAACCTGCGCATGCGCATCCCACAAAACCTCGCACGTGTTTTTACTCGACTAGCCTGCGGGATGCATCCTCTCGCACGTGTTTTTGCTCGACTAGCCATGCGCATCCCAAAAAACCTGCACAAGCGCATCCCAAAAAACCTGCGCATGCGCATCCCACAAAACCTGCGCATGCGCATCCCAAAAAACCTGCGCATGCGCATCCCACAAAACCTCGCACGTGTTTGTGCTCGACTAGCCTGCGGGATGCATCCTTTCGCACGTGTTTTTACTCGACTAGCCTGCGGGATGCATCCTCTCGCACGTGTTTTTGCTCGACTAGCCTGCGGGATGCATCCTCTCGCACGTGTTTTTGCTCGACTAGCCTGCGGGATGCGTCCTCTCGCACGTGTTTTTACTCGACTAGCCTGCGGGATGCATCCTCTCGCACGTGTTTTTACTCGACTACCCTGCGGGATGCACACTCTCGCACGTGTTTTTGCTCGACTAGCCATGCGCATCCCAAAAAACCTGCGCATGCGCATCCCACAAAACCTGCGTATGCGCATCCCACAAAACCTCGCACGTGTTTTTACTCGACTAGCCTGCGGGATGCATCCTCTTGCACGTGTTTTTACTCGACTAGCCTGCGGGAAGCATCCTCTCGCACGTGTTTTTACTCGACTAGCCTGCGGGATGCATACTCTCGCACGTGTTTTTGCTCGACTAGCCTGCTGGATGCATCCTCTCGCACGTGTTTTTACTCGACTAGCCTGCGGGATGCATCCTCTCGCACGTGTTTTTGCTCGACCAGCCTGCGGGATGCATCCTCTCGCACGTGTTTTTGCTCGACTAGCCTGCGGGATGCATCCTCTCGCACGTGTTTTTGCTCGACTAGGCATGCGCATCCCAAAAAACCTGCGCATGCGCATCCCAAAAAACCTGCGCATGCGCATCCCACAAAACCTGCGCATGCGCATCCCACAAAACCTCGCACGTGTTTTTACTCGACTAGCCTGCGGGATGCATCCTCTCGCACGTGTTTTTGCTCGACTAGCCATGCGCATCCCAAAAAACCTGCACAAGCGCATCCCAAAAAACCTGCGCATGCGCATCCCACAAAACCTGCGCATGCGCATCCCACAAAACCTCGCACGTGTTTTTACTCGGCTAGCCTGCGGGATGCATCCTCTCGCACGTGTTTTTGCTCGACTAGCCTGCGGGATGCATCCTCTCGCACGTGTTTTTGCTCGACTAGCCTGCGGGATGCGTCCTCTCGCACGTGTTTTTACTCGACTAGCCTGCGGGATGCATCCTCTCGCACGTGTTTTTACTCGACTACCCTGCGGGATGCACACTCTCGCACGTGTTTTTGCTCGACTAGCCATGCGCATCCCAAAAAACCTGCGCATGCGCATCCCACAAAACCTGCGTATGCGCATCCCACAAAACCTCGCACGTGTTTTTACTCGACTAGCCAGCGGGATGCATCCTCTTGCACGTGTTTTTACTCGACTAGCCTGCGGGAAGCATCCTCTCGCACGTGTTTTTACTCGACTAGCCTGCGGGATGCATACTCTCGCACGTGTTTTTGCTCGACTAGCCTGCTGGATGCATCCTCTCGCACGTGTTTTTACTCGACTAGCCTGCGGGATGCATCCTCTCGCACGTGTTTTTGCTCGACCAGCCTGCGGGATGCATCCTCTCGCACGTGTTTTTGCTCGACTAGCCTGCGGGATGCATCCTCTCGCACGTGTTTTTGCTCGACTAGGCATGCGCATCCCAAAAAACCTGCGCATGCGCATCCCAAAAAACCTGCGCATGCGCATCCCACAAAACCTGCGCATGCGCATCCCACAAAACCTCGCACGTGTTTTTACTCGACTAGCCTGCGGGATGCATCCTCTCGCACGTGTTTTTGCTCGACTAGCCATGCGCATCCCAAAAAACCTGCACAAGCGCATCCCAAAAAACCTGCGCATGCGCATCCCACAAAACCTGCGCATGCGCATCCCACAAAACCTCGCACGTGTTTTTACTCGGCTAGCCTGCGGGATGCATCCTCTCGCACGTGTTTGTACTCGACTTGCCTGCGGGATGCATCCTCTCGCACGTGTTTTTACTCGACTACCCTGCGGGATGCATCCTCTCGCACGTGTTTTTGCTCGACTAGCCATGCGCATCCCAAAAAACCTGCGCATGCGCATCCCAAAAAACCTGCGCATGCGCATCCCACAAAACCTGCGTATGCGCATCCCACAAAACCTCGCACGTGTTTTTACTCGACTAGCCTGCGGGATGCATCCTCTCGCACGTGTTTTTACTCGACTAGCCTGCGGGATGCATCCTCTCGCACGTGTTTTTGCTCGACTAGCCATGCGCATCCCAAAAAACCTGCACATGCGCATCCCAAAAAACCTGCGCATGCGCATCCCACAAAACCTGCGCATGCGCATCCCACAAAACCTCGCACGTGTTTTTACTCGACTAGCCTGCGGGATGCATCCTCTCGCACGTGTTTTTGCTCGGCTAGCCTGCGGGATGCATCCTCTCGCACGTGTTTTTGCTCGACTAGCCTGCGGGATGCATCCTCTCGCACGTGTTTTTGCTCGACTAGCCTGCGGGATGCATCCTCTCGCACGTGTTTTTACTCGACTAGCCTGCGGGATGCATCCTCTCCCACGTGTTTTTACTCGACTACCCTGCGGGATGCATCCTCTCGCACGTGTTTTTGCTCGACTAGCCTGCGGGATGCATCCTCTCGCACGTGTTTTTGCTCGACTAGCCATGCGCATCCCAAAAAACCTGCGCATGCGCATCCCAAAAAATCTGCGCATGCGCATCCCACAAAACCTGCGCATGCGCATCCCACAAAACCTCGCACGTGTTTTTACTCGACTAGCCTGCGGGATGCATCCTCTCGCACGTGTTTTTACTCGACTAGCCTGCGGGATGCATCCTCTCGCACGTGTTTTTGCTCGACTAGCCTGCGGGATGCATCCTCTCGCACGTGTTTTTGCTCGACTAGCCATGCGCATCCCAAAAAACCTGCACATGCGCATCCCAAAAAATCTGCGCATGCCCATCCCACAAAACCTGCGCATGCGCATCCCACAAAACCTCGCACGTGTTTTTACTCGACTAGCCTGCGGGATGCATCCTCTCGCACGTGTTTTTGCTCGGCTAGCCTGCGGGATGCATCCTCTCGCACGTGTTTTTGCTCGACTAGCCTGCGGGATGCATCCTCTCGCACGTGTTTTTGCTCGACTAGCCTGCGGGATGCATCCTCTCGCACGTGTTTTTACTCGACTAGCCTGCGGGATGCATCCTCTCCCACGTGTTTTTACTCGACTACACTGCGGGATGCATCCTCTCGCACGTGTTTTTGCTCGACTAGCCATGCGCATCCCAAAAAACCTGCGCATGCGCATCCCACAAAACATGCGCATGCGCATCCCACAAAACCTCGCACGTGTTTTTACTCGACTAGCCTGCGGGATGCATCCTCTCGCACGTGTTTTTACTCGACTAGCCTGCGGGATGCACCCTCTCGCACGTGTTTTTACTCGACTACCCTGCGGGATGCATCCTCTCGCACTTGTTTTTGCTCGACTAGCCATGCGCATCCCATAAAACCTGCGCATGCGCATCCCACAAAACCTGCGCATGCGCATCCCACAAAACCTCGCACGTGTTTTTACTCGACTAGCCTGCGGGATGCATCCTCTCGCACGTGTTTTTACTCGACTAGCCTGAGGGATGCATCCTCTCGCACGTGTTTTTACTCGACTAGCCTGCGGGATGCATCCTCTCGCACGAGTTTTTACTCGACTAGCATGCAGGATGCATCCTCTCGCACGTGTTTTTACTCGACTAGCCTGCGGGATGCATCCTCTCGCACGTGTTTTTGCTCGACTAGCCATGCGCATCCCAAAAAACCTGCGCATGCGCATCCCAAAAAACCTGCGCATGCGCATCCCACAAAACCTGCGCATGCGCATCCCACAAAACCTCGCACGTGTTTTTACTCGACTAGCCTGCGGGATGCATCCTCTCGCACGTGTTTTTGCTCGACTAGCCATGCGCATCCCAAAAAACCTGCACATGCGCATCCCAAAAAACCTGCGCATGCGCATCCCACAAAACCTCGCACGTGTTTTTACTCGACTAGCCTGCGGGATGCATCCTCTCGCACGTGTTTTTGCTCGGCTAGCCTGCGGGATGCATCCTCTCGCACGTGTTTTTGCTCGACTAGCCATGCGCATCCCAAAAAATCTGCGCATGCGCATCCCAAAAAACCTGCGCATGCGCATCCCACAAAACCTGCGCATGCGCAACCCACAAAACCTCGCACGTGTTTTTACTCGACTAGCCTGCGGGATGCATCGTCCCGCACGAGTTTTTACTCGACTAGCATGCAGGATGCATCCTCTCGCACGTGTTTTTACTCGACTAGCCTGCGGGATGCATCCTCTCGCACGTGTTTTTGCTCGACTAGCCATGCGCATCCCAAAAAACCTGCGCATGCGCATCCCAAAAAACCTGCGCATGCGCATCCCACAAAACCTGCGCATGCGCATCCCACAAAACCTCGCACGTGTTTTTACTCGACTAGCCTGCGGGATGCATCCTCTCGCACGTGTTTTTGCTCGACTAGCCATGCGCATCCCAAAAAACCTGCACATGCGCATCCCAAAAAACCTGCGCATGCGCATCCCACAAAACCTCGCACGTGTTTTTACTCGACTAGCCTGCGGGATGCATCCTCTCGCACGTGTTTTTGCTCGGCTAGCCTGCGGGATGCATCCTCACGCACGTGTTTTTGCTCGACTAGCCATGCGCATCCCAAAAAATCTGCGCATGCGCATCCCAAAAAACCTGCGCATGCGCATCCCACAAAACCTGCGCATGCGCAACCCACAAAACCTCGCACGTGTTTTTACTCGACTAGCCTGCGGGATGCATCGTCCCGCACGTGTTTTTACTCGACTAGCCTGCGGGATGCATCCTCGCGCACGTGTTTTTGCTCGACTAGCCTGCGGGATGCATCCTCTCGCACGTGTTTTTGCTCGACTAGCCATGCGCATCCCAAAAAACCTGCACATGCGCATCCCAAAAAACCTGCGCATGCGCATCCCACAAAACCTGCGCATGCGCATCCCACAAAACCTCGCACGTGTTTTTACTCGACTAGCCTGCGGGATGCATCCTCTCGCACGTGTTTTTGCTCGGCTAGCCTGCGGGATGCATCCTCTCGCACGTGTTTTTGCTCGACTAGCCTGCGGGATGCATCCTCTCGCACGTGTTTTTGCTCGACTAGCCTGCGGGATGCATCCTCTCGCACGTGTTTTTACTCGACTAGCCTGCGGGATGCATCCTCTCCCACGTGTTTTTACTCGACTACCCTGCGGGATGCATCCTCTCGCACGTGTTTTTGCTCGACTAGCCATGCGCATCCCAAAAAACCTGCGCATGCGCATCCCAAAAAACCTGCGCATGCGCATCCCACAAAACCTGCGCATGCGCAACCCACAAAACCTCGCACGTGTTTTTACTCGACTAGCCTGCGGGATGCATCGTCCCGCACGTGTTTTTACTCGACTAGCCTGCGGGATGCATCCTCTCGCACGTGTTTTTGCTCGACTAGCCATGCGCATCCCAAAAAACCTGCGCATGCGCATCCCAAAAAACCTGCGCATGCGCATCCCACAAAACCTGCGCATGCGCATCCCACAAAACCTCGCACGTGTTTTTACTCGACTAGCCTGCGGGATGCATCCTCTCGCACGTGTTTTTGCTCGACTAGCCATGCGCATCCCAAAAAACCTGCACATGCGCATCCCAAAAAACCTGCGCATGCGCATCCCACAAAACCTCGCACGTGTTTTTACTCGACTAGCCTGCGGGATGCATCCTCTCGCACGTGTTTTTGCTCGGCTAGCCTGCGGGATGCATCCTCTCGCACGTGTTTTTGCTCGACTAGCCATGCGCATCCCAAAAAATCTGCGCATGCGCATCCCAAAAAACCTGCGCATGCGCATCCCACAAAACCTGCGCATGCGCAACCCACAAAACCTCGCACGTGTTTTTACTCGACTAGCCTGCGGGATGCATCGTCCCGCACGTGTTTTTACTCGACTAGCCTGCGGGATGCATCCTCGCGCACGTGTTTTTGCTCGACTAGCCTGCGGGATGCATCCTCTCGCACGTGTTTTTGCTCGACTAGCCATGCGCATCCCAAAAAACCTGCACATGCGCATCCCAAAAAACCTGCGCATGCGCATCCCACAAAACCTGCGCATGCGCATCCCACAAAACCTCGCACGTGTTTTTACTCGACTAGCCTGCGGGATGCATCCTCTCGCACGTGTTTTTGCTCGGCTAGCCTGCGGGATGCATCCTCTCGCACGTGTTTTTGCTCGACTAGCCTGCGGGATGCATCCTCTCGCACGTGTTTTTGCTCGACTAGCCTGCGGGATGCATCCTCTCGCACGTGTTTTTACTCGACTAGCCTGCGGGATGCATCCTCTCCCACGTGTTTTTACTCGACTACCCTGCGGGATGCATCCTCTCGCACGTGTTTTTGCTCGACTAGCCATGCGCATCCCAAAAAACCTGCGCATGCGCATCCCAAAAAACCTGCGCATGCGCATCCCACAAAACCTGCGCATGCGCAACCCACAAAACCTCGCACGTGTTTTTACTCGACTAGCCTGCGGGATGCATCGTCCCGCACGTGTTTTTACTCGACTAGCCTGCGGGATGCATCCTCTCGCACGTGTTTTTGCTCGACTAGCCTGCGGGATGCATCCTCTCGCACGTGTTTTTGCTCGACTAGCCATGCGCATCCCAAAAAACCTGCGCATGCGCATCCCAAAAAATCTGCGCATGCGCATCCCACAAAACCTGCGCATGCGCATCCCACAAAACCTCGCACGTGTTTTTACTCGACTAGCCTGCGGGATGCATCCTCTCGCACGTGTTTTTACTCGACTAGCCTGCGGGATGCATCCTCTCGCACGTGTTTTTGCTCGACTAGCCTGCGGGATGCATCCTCTCGCACGTGTTTTTGCTCGACTAGCCATGCGCATCCCAAAAAACCTGCACATGCGCATCCCAAAAAATCTGCGCATGCGCATCCCACAAAACCTGCGCATGCGCATCCCACAAAACCTCGCACGTGTTTTTACTCGACTAGCCTGCGGGATGCATCCTCTCGCACGTGTTTTTGCTCGGCTAGCCTGCGGGATGCATCCTCTCGCACGTGTTTTTGCTCGACTAGCCTGCGGGATGCATCCTCTCGCACGTGTTTTTGCTCGACTAGCCTGCGGGATGCATCCTCTCGCACGTGTTTTTACTCGACTAGCCTGCGGGATGCATCCTCTCCCACGTGTTTTTACTCGACTACACTGCGGGATGCATCCTCTCGCACGTGTTTTTGCTCGACTAGCCATGCGCATCCCAAAAAACCTGCGCATGCGCATCCCACAAAACATGCGCATGCGCATCCCACAAAACCTCGCACGTGTTTTTACTCGACTAGCCTGCGGGATGCATCCTCTCGCACGTGTTTTTACTCGACTAGCCTGCGGGATGCACCCTCTCGCACGTGTTTTTACTCGACTACCCTGCGGGATGCATCCTCTCGCACTTGTTTTTGCTCGACTAGCCATGCGCATCCCATAAAACCTGCGCATGCGCATCCCACAAAACCTGCGCATGCGCATCCCACAAAACCTCGCACGTGTTTTTACTCGACTAGCCTGCGGGATGCATCCTCTCGCACGTGTTTTTACTCGACTAGCCTGCGGGATGCATCCTCTCGCACGTGTTTTTACTCGACTAGCCTGCGGGATGCATCCTCTCGCACGAGTTTTTACTCGACTAGCATGCAGGATGCATCCTCTCGCACGTGTTTTTACTCGACTAGCCTGCGGGATGCATCCTCTCGCACGTGTTTTTGCTCGACTAGCCATGCGCATCCCAAAAAACCTGCGCATGCGCATCCCAAAAAACCTGCGCATGCGCATCCCACAAAACCTCGCACGTGTTTTTACTCGACTAGCCTGCGGGATGCATCCTCTCGCACGTGTTTTTGCTCGACTAGCCATGCGCATCCCAAAAAACCTGCACATGCGCATCCCAAAAAACCTGCGCATGCGCATCCCACAAAACCTCGGACGTGTTTTTACTCGACTAGCCTGCGGGATGCATCCTCTCGCACGTGTTTTTACTCGACTAGCATGCAGGATGCATCCTCTCGCACGTGTTTTTGCTCGGCTAGCCTGCGGGATGCATCCTCTCGCACGTGTTTTTGCTCGACTAGCCATGCGCATCCCAAAAAATCTGCGCATGCGCATCCCAAAAAACCTGCGCATGCGCATCCCACAAAACCTGCGCATGCGCAACCCACAAAACCTCGCACGTGTTTTTACTCGACTAGCCTGCGGGATGCATCGTCCCGCACGTGTTTTTACTCGACTAGCCTGCGGGATGCATCCTCGCGCACGTGTTTTTGCTCGACTAGCCTGCGGGATGCATCCTCTCGCACGTGTTTTTGCTCGACTAGCCATGCGCATCCCAAAAAACCTGCACATGCGCATCCCAAAAAACCTGCGCATGCGCATCCCACAAAACCTGCGCATGCGCATCCCACAAAACCTCGCACGTGTTTTTACTCGACTAGCCTGCGGGATGCATCCTCTCGCACGTGTTTTTGCTCGGCTAGCCTGCGGGATGCATCCTCTCGCACGTGTTTTTGCTCGACTAGCCTGCGGGATGCATCCTCTCGCACGTGTTTTTGCTCGACTAGCCTGCGGGATGCATCCTCTCGCACGTGTTTTTACTCGACTAGCCTGCGGGATGCATCCTCTCCCACGTGTTTTTACTCGACTACCCTGCGGGATGCATCCTCTCGCACGTGTTTTTGCTCGACTAGCCATGCGCATCCCAAAAAACCTGCGCATGCGCATCCCAAAAAACCTGCGCATGCGCATCCCACAAAACCTGCGCATGCGCAACCCACAAAACCTCGCACGTGTTTTTACTCGACTAGCCTGCGGGATGCATCGTCCCGCACGTGTTTTTACTCGACTAGCCTGCGGGATGCATCCTCTCGCACGTGTTTTTGCTCGACTAGCCTGCGGGATGCATCCTCTCGCACGTGTTTTTGCTCGACTAGCCATGCGCATCCCAAAAAACCTGCGCATGCGCATCCCAAAAAATCTGCGCATGCGCATCCCACAAAACCTGCGCATGCGCATCCCACAAAACCTCGCACGTGTTTTTACTCGACTAGCCTGCGGGATGCATCCTCTCGCACGTGTTTTTACTCGACTAGCCTGCGGGATGCATCCTCTCGCACGTGTTTTTGCTCGACTAGCCTGCGGGATGCATCCTCTCGCACGTGTTTTTGCTCGACTAGCCATGCGCATCCCAAAAAACCTGCACATGCGCATCCCAAAAAATCTGCGCATGCGCATCCCACAAAACCTGCGCATGCGCATCCCACAAAACCTCGCACGTGTTTTTACTCGACTAGCCTGCGGGATGCATCCTCTCGCACGTGTTTTTGCTCGGCTAGCCTGCGGGATGCATCCTCTCGCACGTGTTTTTGCTCGACTAGCCTGCGGGATGCATCCTCTCGCACGTGTTTTTGCTCGACTAGCCTGCGGGATGCATCCTCTCGCACGTGTTTTTACTCGACTAGCCTGCGGGATGCATCCTCTCCCACGTGTTTTTACTCGACTACACTGCGGGATGCATCCTCTCGCACGTGTTTTTGCTCGACTAGCCATGCGCATCCCAAAAAACCTGCGCATGCGCATCCCACAAAACATGCGCATGCGCATCCCACAAAACCTCGCACGTGTTTTTACTCGACTAGCCTGCGGGATGCATCCTCTCGCACGTGTTTTTACTCGACTAGCCTGCGGGATGCACCCTCTCGCACGTGTTTTTACTCGACTACCCTGCGGGATGCATCCTCTCGCACTTGTTTTTGCTCGACTAGCCATGCGCATCCCATAAAACCTGCGCATGCGCATCCCACAAAACCTGCGCATGCGCATCCCACAAAACCTCGCACGTGTTTTTACTCGACTAGCCTGCGGGATGCATCCTCTCGCACGTGTTTTTACTCGACTAGCCTGCGGGATGCATCCTCTCGCACGTGTTTTTACTCGACTAGCCTGCGGGATGCATCCTCTCGCACGAGTTTTTACTCGACTAGCATGCAGGATGCATCCTCTCGCACGTGTTTTTACTCGACTAGCCTGCGGGATGCATCCTCTCGCACGTGTTTTTGCTCGACTAGCCATGCGCATCCCAAAAAACCTGCGCATGCGCATCCCAAAAAACCTGCGCATGCGCATCCCACAAAACCTCGCACGTGTTTTTACTCGACTAGCCTGCGGGATGCATCCTCTCGCACGTGTTTTTGCTCGACTAGCCATGCGCATCCCAAAAAACCTGCACATGCGCATCCCAAAAAACCTGCGCATGCGCATCCCACAAAACCTGCGCATGCGCAACCCACAAAACCTCGCACGTGTTTTTACTCGACTAGCCTGCGGGATGCATCGTCCCGCACGTGTTTTTACTCGACTAGCCTGCGGGATGCATCCTCGCGCACGTGTTTTTGCTCGACTAGCCTGCGGGATGCATCCTCTCGCACGTGTTTTTGCTCGACTAGCCATGCGCATCCCAAAAAACCTGCGCATGCGCATCCCAAAAAATCTGCGCATGCGCATCCCACAAAACCTGCGCATGCGCATCCCACAAAACCTCGCACGTGTTTTTATTCGACTAGCCTGCGGGATGCATCCTCTCGCACGTGTTTTTACTCGACTAGCCTGCGGGATGCATCCTCTCGCACGTGTTTTTACTCGACTAGCCTGCGGGATGCATCCTCTCGCACGTGTTTTTACTCGACTAGCCTGCGGGATGCATCCTCTCGCACGTGTTTTTGCTCGACTAGCCATGCGCATCCCAAAAAACCTGCACAAGCGCATCCCAAAAAACCTGCGCATGCGCATCCCACAAAACCTGCGCATGCGCATCCCACAAAACCTCGCACGTGTTTTTACTCGGCTAGCCTGCGGGATGCATCCTCTCGCACGTGTTTGTACTCGACTTGCCTGCGGGATGCATCCTCTCGCACGTGTTTTTACTCGACTACCCTGCGGGATGCATCCTCTCGCACGTGTTTTTGCTCGACTAGCCATGCGCATCCCAAAAAACCTGCGCATGCGCATCCCAAAAAACCTGCGCATGCGCATCCCACAAAACCTGCGTATGCGCATCCCACAAAACCTCGCACGTGTTTTTACTCGACTAGCCTGCGGGATGCATCCTCTCGCACGTGTTTTTACTCGACTAGCCTGCGGGATGCATCCTCTCGCACGTGTTTTTGCTCGACTAGCCATGCGCATCCCAAAAAACCTGCACATGCGCATCCCAAAAAACCTGCGCATGCGCATCCCACAAAACCTGCGCATGCGCATCCCACAAAACCTGCGCATGCGCATCCCACAAAACCTCGCACGTGTTTTTACTCGACTAGCCTGCGGGATGCATCCTCTCGCACGTGTTTTTACTCGACTAGCCTGCGGGATGCATACTCTCGCACGTGTTTTTGCTCGACTAGCCATGCGCATCCCAAAAAACCTGCGCATGCGCATCCCACAAAACCTGCGTATGCGCATCCCACAAAACCTCGCACGTGTTTTTACTCGACTAGCCTGCGGGATGCATCCTCTCGCACGTGTTTTTACTCGACTAGCCTGCGGGAAGCATCCTCTCGCACGTGTTTTTACTCGACTAGCCTGCGGGATGCATACTCTCGCACGTGTTTTTGCTCGACTAGCCTGCTGGATGCATCCTCTCGCACGTGTTTTTACTCGACTAGCCTGCGGGATGCATCCTCTCGCACGTGTTTTTGCTCGACTAGCCTGCGGGATGCATCCTCTCGCACGTGTTTTTGCTCGACTAGCCTGCGGGATGCATCCTCTCGCACGTGTTTTTGCTCGACTAGCCTGCGGGATGCATCCTCTCGCACGTGTTTTTACTCGACTAGCCTGCGGGATGCATCCTCTCGCACGAGTTTTTACTCGACTAGCATGCAGGATGCATCCTCTCGCACGTGTTTTTACTCGACTAGCCTGCGGGATGCATCCTCTCGCACGTGTTTTTGCTCGACTAGCCATGCGCATCCCAAAAAACCTGCGCATGCGCATCCCAAAAAACCTGCGCATGCGCATCCCACAAAACCTGCGCATGCGCATCCCACAAAACCTCGCACGTGTTTTTACTCGACTAGCCTGCGGGATGCATCCTCTCGCACGTGTTTTTGCTCGACTAGCCATGCGCATCCCAAAAAACCTGCACATGCGCATCCCAAAAAACCTGCGCATGCGCATCCCACAAAACCTCGCACGTGTTTTTACTCGACTAGCCTGCGGGATGCATCCTCTCGCACGTGTTTTTGCTCGGCTAGCCTGCGGGATGCATCCTCTCGCACGTGTTTTTGCTCGACTAGCCATGCGCATCCCAAAAAATCTGCGCATGCGCATCCCAAAAAACCTGCGCATGCGCATCCCACAAAACCTGCGCATGCGCAACCCACAAAACCTCGCACGTGTTTTTACTCGACTAGCCTGCGGGATGCATCGTCCCGCACGAGTTTTTACTCGACTAGCATGCAGGATGCATCCTCTCGCACGTGTTTTTACTCGACTAGCCTGCGGGATGCATCCTCTCGCACGTGTTTTTGCTCGACTAGCCATGCGCATCCCAAAAAACCTGCGCATGCGCATCCCAAAAAACCTGCGCATGCGCATCCCACAAAACCTGCGCATGCGCATCCCACAAAACCTCGCACGTGTTTTTACTCGACTAGCCTGCGGGATGCATCCTCTCGCACGTGTTTTTGCTCGACTAGCCATGCGCATCCCAAAAAACCTGCACATGCGCATCCCAAAAAACCTGCGCATGCGCATCCCACAAAACCTCGCACGTGTTTTTACTCGACTAGCCTGCGGGATGCATCCTCTCGCACGTGTTTTTGCTCGGCTAGCCTGCGGGATGCATCCTCACGCACGTGTTTTTGCTCGACTAGCCATGCGCATCCCAAAAAATCTGCGCATGCGCATCCCAAAAAACCTGCGCATGCGCATCCCACAAAACCTGCGCATGCGCAACCCACAAAACCTCGCACGTGTTTTTACTCGACTAGCCTGCGGGATGCATCGTCCCGCACGTGTTTTTACTCGACTAGCCTGCGGGATGCATCCTCGCGCACGTGTTTTTGCTCGACTAGCCTGCGGGATGCATCCTCTCGCACGTGTTTTTGCTCGACTAGCCATGCGCATCCCAAAAAACCTGCACATGCGCATCCCAAAAAACCTGCGCATGCGCATCCCACAAAACCTGCGCATGCGCATCCCACAAAACCTCGCACGTGTTTTTACTCGACTAGCCTGCGGGATGCATCCTCTCGCACGTGTTTTTGCTCGGCTAGCCTGCGGGATGCATCCTCTCGCACGTGTTTTTGCTCGACTAGCCTGCGGGATGCATCCTCTCGCACGTGTTTTTGCTCGACTAGCCTGCGGGATGCATCCTCTCGCACGTGTTTTTACTCGACTAGCCTGCGGGATGCATCCTCTCCCACGTGTTTTTACTCGACTACCCTGCGGGATGCATCCTCTCGCACGTGTTTTTGCTCGACTAGCCATGCGCATCCCAAAAAACCTGCGCATGCGCATCCCAAAAAACCTGCGCATGCGCATCCCACAAAACCTGCGCATGCGCAACCCACAAAACCTCGCACGTGTTTTTACTCGACTAGCCTGCGGGATGCATCGTCCCGCACGTGTTTTTACTCGACTAGCCTGCGGGATGCATCCTCTCGCACGTGTTTTTGCTCGACTAGCCATGCGCATCCCAAAAAACCTGCGCATGCGCATCCCAAAAAACCTGCGCATGCGCATCCCACAAAACCTGCGCATGCGCATCCCACAAAACCTCGCACGTGTTTTTACTCGACTAGCCTGCGGGATGCATCCTCTCGCACGTGTTTTTGCTCGACTAGCCATGCGCATCCCAAAAAACCTGCACATGCGCATCCCAAAAAACCTGCGCATGCGCATCCCACAAAACCTCGCACGTGTTTTTACTCGACTAGCCTGCGGGATGCATCCTCTCGCACGTGTTTTTGCTCGGCTAGCCTGCGGGATGCATCCTCTCGCACGTGTTTTTGCTCGACTAGCCATGCGCATCCCAAAAAATCTGCGCATGCGCATCCCAAAAAACCTGCGCATGCGCATCCCACAAAACCTGCGCATGCGCAACCCACAAAACCTCGCACGTGTTTTTACTCGACTAGCCTGCGGGATGCATCGTCCCGCACGTGTTTTTACTCGACTAGCCTGCGGGATGCATCCTCGCGCACGTGTTTTTGCTCGACTAGCCTGCGGGATGCATCCTCTCGCACGTGTTTTTGCTCGACTAGCCATGCGCATCCCAAAAAACCTGCACATGCGCATCCCAAAAAACCTGCGCATGCGCATCCCACAAAACCTGCGCATGCGCATCCCACAAAACCTCGCACGTGTTTTTACTCGACTAGCCTGCGGGATGCATCCTCTCGCACGTGTTTTTGCTCGGCTAGCCTGCGGGATGCATCCTCTCGCACGTGTTTTTGCTCGACTAGCCTGCGGGATGCATCCTCTCGCACGTGTTTTTGCTCGACTAGCCTGCGGGATGCATCCTCTCGCACGTGTTTTTACTCGACTAGCCTGCGGGATGCATCCTCTCCCACGTGTTTTTACTCGACTACCCTGCGGGATGCATCCTCTCGCACGTGTTTTTGCTCGACTAGCCATGCGCATCCCAAAAAACCTGCGCATGCGCATCCCAAAAAACCTGCGCATGCGCATCCCACAAAACCTGCGCATGCGCAACCCACAAAACCTCGCACGTGTTTTTACTCGACTAGCCTGCGGGATGCATCGTCCCGCACGTGTTTTTACTCGACTAGCCTGCGGGATGCATCCTCTCGCACGTGTTTTTGCTCGACTAGCCTGCGGGATGCATCCTCTCGCACGTGTTTTTGCTCGACTAGCCATGCGCATCCCAAAAAACCTGCGCATGCGCATCCCAAAAAATCTGCGCATGCGCATCCCACAAAACCTGCGCATGCGCATCCCACAAAACCTCGCACGTGTTTTTACTCGACTAGCCTGCGGGATGCATCCTCTCGCACGTGTTTTTACTCGACTAGCCTGCGGGATGCATCCTCTCGCACGTGTTTTTGCTCGACTAGCCTGCGGGATGCATCCTCTCGCACGTGTTTTTGCTCGACTAGCCATGCGCATCCCAAAAAACCTGCACATGCGCATCCCAAAAAATCTGCGCATGCGCATCCCACAAAACCTGCGCATGCGCATCCCACAAAACCTCGCACGTGTTTTTACTCGACTAGCCTGCGGGATGCATCCTCTCGCACGTGTTTTTGCTCGGCTAGCCTGCGGGATGCATCCTCTCGCACGTGTTTTTGCTCGACTAGCCTGCGGGATGCATCCTCTCGCACGTGTTTTTGCTCGACTAGCCTGCGGGATGCATCCTCTCGCACGTGTTTTTACTCGACTAGCCTGCGGGATGCATCCTCTCCCACGTGTTTTTACTCGACTACACTGCGGGATGCATCCTCTCGCACGTGTTTTTGCTCGACTAGCCATGCGCATCCCAAAAAACCTGCGCATGCGCATCCCACAAAACATGCGCATGCGCATCCCACAAAACCTCGCACGTGTTTTTACTCGACTAGCCTGCGGGATGCATCCTCTCGCACGTGTTTTTACTCGACTAGCCTGCGGGATGCACCCTCTCGCACGTGTTTTTACTCGACTACCCTGCGGGATGCATCCTCTCGCACTTGTTTTTGCTCGACTAGCCATGCGCATCCCATAAAACCTGCGCATGCGCATCCCACAAAACCTGCGCATGCGCATCCCACAAAACCTCGCACGTGTTTTTACTCGACTAGCCTGCGGGATGCATCCTCTCGCACGTGTTTTTACTCGACTAGCCTGCGGGATGCATCCTCTCGCACGTGTTTTTACTCGACTAGCCTGCGGGATGCATCCTCTCGCACGAGTTTTTACTCGACTAGCATGCAGGATGCATCCTCTCGCACGTGTTTTTACTCGACTAGCCTGCGGGATGCATCCTCTCGCACGTGTTTTTGCTCGACTAGCCATGCGCATCCCAAAAAACCTGCGCATGCGCATCCCAAAAAACCTGCGCATGCGCATCCCACAAAACCTGCGTATGCGCATCCCACAAAACCTCGCACGTGTTTTTACTCGACTAGCCTGCGGGATGCATCCTCTCGCACGTGTTTTTACTCGACTAGCCTGCGGGATGCATCCTCTCGCACGTGTTTTTGCTCGACTAGCCTGCGGGATGCATCCTCTCGCACGTGTTTTTGCTCGACTAGCCTGCGGGATGCATCCTCTCGCACGTGTTTTTACTCGACTAGCCTGCGGGATGCATCCTCTCGCACGTGTTTTTACTCGACTACCCTGCGGGATGCATACTCTCGCACGTGTTTTTGCTCGACTAGCCATGCGCATCCCAAAAAACCTGCGCATGCGCATCCCACAAAACCTGCGTATGCGCATCCCACAAAACCTCGCACGTGTTTTTACTCGACTAGCCTGCGGGATGCATCCTCTCGCACGTGTTTTTACTCGACTAGCCTGCGGGAAGCATCCTCTCGCACGTGTTTTTACTCGACTAGCCTGCGGGATGCATACTCTCGCACGTGTTTTTGCTCGACTAGCCTGCTGGATGCATCCTCTCGCACGTGTTTTTACTCGACTAGCCTGCGGGATGCATCCTCTCGCACGTGTTTTTGCTCGACTAGCCTGCGGGATGCATCCTCTCGCACGTGTTTTTGCTCGACTAGCCTGCGGGATGCATCCTCTCGCACGTGTTTTTGCTCGACTAGGCATGCGCATCCCAAAAAACCTGCGCATGCGCATCCCAAAAAACCTGCGCATGCGCATCCCACAAAACCTGCGCATGCGCATCCCACAAAACCTCGCACGTGTTTTTACTCGACTAGCCTGCGGGATGCATCCTCTCGCACGTGTTTTTGCTCGACTAGCCATGCGCATCCCAGAAAATCTGCGCATGCGCATCCCACAAAACCTCGCACGTGTTTGTGCTCGACTAGCCTGCGGGATGCATCCTTTCGCACGTGTTTTTACTCGACTAGCCTGCGGGATGCATCCTCTCGCACGTGTTTTTGCTCGACTAGCCTGCGGGATGCATCCTCTCGCACGTGTTTTTGCTCGACTAGCCATGCGCATCCCAAAAAACCTGCGCATGCGCATCCCAAAAAATCTGCGCATGCGCATCCCACAAAACCTGCGCATGCGCATCCCACAAAACCTCGCACGTGTTTGTGCTCGACTAGCCTGCGGGATGCATCCTTTCGCACGTGTTTTTACTCGACTAGCCTGCGGGATGCATCCTCTCGCACGTGTTTTTGCTCGACTAGCCTGCGGGATGCATCCTCTCGCACGTGTTTTTGCTCGACTAGCCTGCGGGATGCATCCTCTCGCACGTGTTTTTGCTCGACTAGCCATGCGCATCCCAAAAAACCTGCGCATGCGCATCCCAAAAAACCTGCGCATGCGCATCCCAAAAAACCTGCGCATGCGCATCCCACAAAACCTGCGTATGCGCATCCCACAAAACCTCGCACGTGTTTTTACTCGACTAGCCTGCGGGATGCATCCTCTCGCACGTGTTTTTGCTCGACTAGCCATGCGCATCCCAAAAAACCTGCGCATGCGCATCCCAGAAAATCTGCGCATGCGCATCCCACAAAACCTCGCACGTGTTTGTGCTCGACTAGCCTGCGGGATGCATCCTTTCGCACGTGTTTTTACTCGACTAGCCTGCGGGATGCATCCTCTCGCACGTGTTTTTGCTCGACTAGCCTGCGGGATGCATCCTCTCGCACGTGTTTTTGCTCGACTAGCCATGCGCATCCCAAAAAACCTGCGCATGCGCATCCCAAAAAATCTGCGCATGCGCATCCCACAAAACCTGCGCATGCGCATCCCACAAAACCTCGCACGTGTTTGTGCTCGACTAGCCTGCGGGATGCATCCTTTCGCACGTGTTTTTACTCGACTAGCCTGCGGGATGCATCCTCTCGCACGTGTTTTTGCTCGACTAGCCTGCGGGATGCATCCTCTCGCACGTGTTTTTGCTCGACTAGCCTGCGGGATGCATCCTCTCGCACGTGATTTTGCTCGACTAGCCATGCGCATCCCAAAAAACCTGCGCATGCGCATCCCACAAAACCTGCGTATGCGCATCCCACAAAACCTCGCACGTGTTTTTACTCGACTAGCCTGCGGGATGCATCCTCTCGCACGTGTTTTTACTCGACTAGCCTGCGGGATGCATCCTCTCGCACGTGTTTTTGCTCGACTAGCCATGCGCATCCCAAAAAACCTGCACATGCGCATCCCAAAAAACCTGCGCATGCGCATCCCACAAAACCTGCGCATGCGCATCCCACAAAACCTCGCACGTGTTTTTACTCGACTAGCCTGCGGGATGCATCCTCTCGCACGTGTTTTTGCTCGGCTATCCTGCGGGATGCATCCTCTCGCACGTGTTTTTGCTCGACTAGCCATGCGCATCCCAAAAAACCTGCGCATGCGCATCCCAAAAAATCTGCGCATGCGCATCCCACAAAACCTGCGCATGCGCATCCCACAAAACCTCGCACGTGTTTGTGCTCGACTAGCCTGCGGGATGCATCCTTTCGCACGTGTTTTTACTCGACTAGCCTGCGGGATGCATCCTCTCGCACGTGTTTTTGCTCGACTAGCCTGCGGGATGCATCCTCTCGCACGTGTTTTTGCTCGACTAGCCTGCGGGATGCATCCTCTCGCACGTGATTTTGCTCGACTAGCCATGCGCATCCCAAAAAACCTGCGCATGCGCATCCCAAAAAACCTGCGCATGCGCATCCCACAAAACCTGCGTATGCGCATCCCACAAAACCTCGCACGTGTTTTTACTCGACTAGCCTGCGGGATGCATCCTCTCGCACGTGTTTTTACTCGACTAGCCTGCGGGATGCATCCTCTCGCACGTGTTTTTGCTCGACTAGCCATGCGCATCCCAAAAAACCTGCACATGCGCATCCCAAAAAACCTGCGCATGCGCATCCCACAAAACCTGCGCATGCGCATCCCACAAAACCTCGCACGTGTTTTTACTCGACTAGCCTGCGGGATGCATCCTCTCGCACGTGTTTTTGCTCGGCTATCCTGCGGGATGCATCCTCTCGCACGTGTTTTTGCTCGACTAGCCATGCGCATCCCAAAAAACCTGCGCATGCGCATCCCAAAAAACCTGCGCATGCGCATCCCACAAAACCTGCGCATGCGCAACCCACAAAACCTCGCACGTGTTTTTACTCGACTAGCCTGCGGGATGCATCGTCTCGCACGTGTTTTTACTCGACTAGCCTGCGGGATGCATCCTCTCGCACGTGTTTTTGCTCGACTAGCCTGCGGGATGCATCCTCTCGCACGTGTTTTTGCTCGACTAGCCATGCGCATCCCAAAAAACCTGCGCATGCGCATCCCAAAAAATCTGCGCATGCGCATCCCACAAAACCTGCGCATGCGCATCCCACAAAACCTCGCACGTGTTTTTACTCGGCTAGCCTGCGGGATGCATCCTCTCGCACGTGTTTTTACTCGACTTGCCTGCGGGATGCATCCTCTCGCACGTGTTTTTACTCGACTACCCTGCGGGATGCATCCTCTCGCACGTGTTTTTGCTCGACTAGCCATGCGCATCCCAAAAAACCTGCGCATGCGCATCCCAAAAAACCTGCGCATGCGCATCCCACAAAACCTGCGTATGCGCATCCCACAAAACCTCGCACGTGTTTTTACTCGACTAGCCTGCGGGATGCATCCTCTCGCACGTGTTTTTGCTCGGCTAGCCTGCGGGATGCATCCTCTCGCACGTGTTTTTGCTCGACTAGCCATGCGCATCCCAAAAAACCTGCACATGCGCATCCCAAAAAACCTGCGCATGCGCATCCCACAAAACCTGCGCATGCGCATCCCACAAAACCTCGCACGTGTTTTTACTCGACTAGCCTGCGGGATGCATCCTTTCGCACGTGTTTTTACTCGACTAGCCTGCGGGATGCATCCTCTCGCACGTGTTTTTACTCGACTAGCCTGCGGGATGCATCCTCTCGCACGTGTTTTTGCTCGACTAGCCTGCGGGATGCATCCTCTCGCACGTGTTTTTGCTCGACTAGCCATGCGCATCCCAAAAAACCTGCGCATGCGCATCCCAAAAAATCTGCGCATGCGCATCCCACAAAACCTGCGCATGCGCATCCCACAAAACCTCGCACGTGTTTTTATTCGACTAGCCTGCGGGATGCATCCTCTCGCACGTGTTTTTACTCGACTAGCCTGCGGGATGCATCCTCTCGCACGTGTTTTTGCTCGACTAGCCATGCGCATCCCAAAAAACCTGCGCATGCGCATCCCACAAAACCTCGCACGTGTTTTTACTCGACTAGCCTGCGGGATGCATCCTCTCGCACGTGTTTTTACTCGACTAGCCTGCGGGATGCATCCTCTCGCACGTGTTTTTGCTCGACTAGCCATGCGCATCCCAAAAAACCTGCGCATGCGCATCCCACAAAACCTCGCACGTGTTTTTACTCGACTAGCCTGCGGGATGCATCCTCTCGCACGTGTTTTTACTCGACTAGCCTGCGGGATGCATCCTCTCGCACGTGTTTTTACTCGACTAGCCTGCGGGATGCATCCTCTCGCACGTGTTTTTGCTCGACTAGCCTGCGGGATGCATCCTCTCGCACGTGTTTTTGCTCGACTAGCCATGCGCATCCCAAAAAACCTGCGCATGCGCATCCCAAAAAATCTGCGCATGCGCATCCCACAAAACCTGCGCATGCGCATCCCACAAAACCTCGCACGTGTTTTTATTCGACTAGCCTGCGGGATGCATCCTCTCGCACGTGTTTTTACTCGACTAGCCTGCGGGATGCATCCTCTCGCACGTGTTTTTGCTCGACTAGCCATGCGCATCCCAAAAAACCTGCGCATGCGCATCCCACAAAACCTCGCACGTGTTTTTACTCGACTAGCCTGCGGGATGCATCCTCTCGCACGTGTTTTTACTCGACTAGCCTGCGGGATGCATCCTCTCGCACGTGTTTTTGCTCGACTAGCCATGCGCATCCCAAAAAACCTGCGCATGCGCATCCCACAAAACCTCGCACGTGTTTTTACTCGACTAGCCTGCGGGATGCATCCTCTCGCACGTGTTTTTACTCGACTAGCCTGCGGGATGCATCCTCTCGCACGTGTTTTTGCTCGACTAGCCATGCGCATCCCAAAAAACCTGCACAAGCGCATCCCAAAAAACCTGCGCATGCGCATCCCACAAAACCTGCGCATGCGCATCCCACAAAACCTCGCACGTGTTGTTACTCGGCTAGCCTGCGGGATGCATCCTCTCGCACGTGTTTTTACTCGACTAGCCTGCGGGATGCATCCTCTCGCACGTGTTTTTGCTCGACTAGCCTGCGGGATGCATCCTCTCGCACGTGTTTTTGCTCGACTAGGCATGCGCATCCCAAAAAACCTGCGCATGCGCATCCCACAAAACCTGCGCATGCGCATCCCACAAAACCTCGCACGTGTTTTTACTCGACTAGCCTGCGGGATGCATCCTCTCGCACGTGTTTTTACTCGACTAGCCTGCGGGATGCATCCTCTCGCACGTGTTTTTACTCGACTAGCCTGCGGGATGCATCGTCTCGCACGTGTTTTTACTCGACTAGCCTGCGGGATGCATCCTCTCGCACGTGTTTTTACTCGACTAGCCTGCGGGATGCATCCTCTCGCACGTGTTTTTGCTCGACTAGCATGCGCATCCCAAAAACCTGCGCATGCGCATTCCCAAAAACCTGCGCATGCGCATCCCACAAAACCTGCGCATGCGCATCCCACAAAACCTCGCACGTGTTTTTACTCGACTAGCCTGCGGGATGCATCCTCTCGCACGTGTTTTTACTCGACTAGCCTGCGGGATGCATCCTCCCGCACGTGTTTTTGCTCGACTAGCCTGCGGGATGCATCCTCTCGCACGTGTTTTTGCTCGACTAGGCATGCGCATCCCAAAAAACCTGCGCATACGCATCCCACAAAAACCTGCGCATGCGCATCCCACAAAACCTCGCACGTGTTTTTACTCGACTAGCCTGCGGGATGCATCCTCTCGCACGTGTTTTTACTCGACTAGCCTGCGGGATGCATCCTCTCGCACGTGTTTTTACTCGACTAGCCTGCGGGATGCATCCTCTCGCACGTGTTTTTACTCGACTAGCCTGCGGGATGCATCCTCTCGCACGTGTTTTTACTCGACTAGCCTGCGGGATGCATCCTCTCGCACGTGTTTTTAGCTCGACTAGCCTGCGGGATGCATCCTCTCGCACGTGTTTTTGCTCGACTAGCCTGCGGGATGGCATCCTCTCGCACGTGTTTTTACTCGACTAGCTTGCGGGATGCATCCTCTCGCACGTGTTTTTACTCGACTAGCCTGCGGGATGCATCCTCTCGCACGTGTTTTGCTCGACTAGCCTGCGGGATGCATCCTCTCGCACGTGTTTTTGCTCGACTAGCCTGCGGGACGCATCCTCTCGCACGTGTTTTTTCTCGACTAGCCTGCAGGATGCATACTCTCGCACGTGTTTTTACTCGACTAGCCTGCGGGATGCATCCTCTCGCACGTGTTTTTGCTCGACTAGCCATGCGCATCCCAAAAACCTGCGCATGCGCATCCCAAAAAACCTGCGCATGCGCATCCCACAAAACCTGCGCATGCGCATCCCACAAAAACCTCGCACGTGTTTTACTCGACTAGCCTGCGGGATGCATCCTCTCGCACGTGTTTTTACTCGACTAGCCTGCGGAATGCATCCTCTCGCACGTGTTTTTGCTCGACTAGCCTGCGGGATGCATCCTCTCGCACGTGTTTTTGCTCGACTAGGCATGCGCAATCCCAAAAAACCTGCGCATACGCATCCCACAAAACCTGCGCATGCGCATCCCACAAAACCTCGCACGTGTTTTTACTCGACTAGCCTGCGGGATGCATCCTCTCGCACGTGTTTTTACTCGACTAGCCTGCGGGATGCATCCTCTCGCACGTGTTGTTACTCGACTAGCCTGCGGATGCATCCTCTCGGACGTGTTTTTACTCGACTAGCCTGCGGGATGCATCGTCTCGCACGTGTTTTTACTCGACTACCCTGCGGGATGCATCCTCTCGCACGTGTTTTTACTCGACTAGCCTGCGGGATGCATCCTCTCGCACGTGTTTTTGCTCGACTAGCCTGCGGGATGCATCCTCTCGCACGTGTTTTTGCTCGACTAGCCTGCGGGATGCATCCTCTCGCACGTGTTTTTACTCGACTAGCCTGCGGGATGCATCCTCTCGCACGTGTTTTTACTCGACTACCCTGCGGGATGCATCCTCTCGCACGTGTTTTTGCTCGACTAGCCATGCGCATCCCAAAAAACCTGCGCATGCGCATCCCAAAAAACCTGCGCATGCGCATCCCAAAAACCTGCGCATGCGCATCCCACAAAACCTGCGCATGCGCATCCCACAAAACCTCGCACGTGTTTCTGCTCGACTAGCCTGCGGGATGCATCCTTTCGCACGTGTTTTTACTCGACTAGCCTGCGGATGCATCCTCTCGCACGTGTTTTTGCTCGACTAGCCTGCGGGATGCATCCTCTCGCACGTGTTTTGGCTCGACTAGCCTGCGGGACGCATCCTCTCGCACGTGTTTTTACTCGACTAGCCTGCAGGATGCATCCTCTCGCACGTGTTTTTACTCGACTAGCCTGCGGGATGCATCCTCTCGCACGTGTTTTTGCTCGACTAGCCTGCGGGATGCATCCTCTCGCACGTGTTTTGCTCGACTAGCCTGCGGGATGCATCCTCTCGCACGTGTTTTTGCTCGACTAGCCTGCGGGATGCATCCTCTCGCACGTGTTTTTGCTCGACTAGCCTGCGGGACGCATCCTCTCGCACGTGTTTTTACTCGACTAGCCTGCAGGATGCATCCTCTCGCACGTGTTTTTACTCGACTAGCCTGCGGGATGCATCCTCTCGCACGTGTTTTTGCTCGACTAGCCTGCGGGATGCATCCTCTCGCACGTGTTTTTGCTCGACTAGCCTGCGGGATGCATCCTCTCGCACGTGTTTTTGCTCGACTAGCCTGCGGGATGCATCCTCTCGCACGTGTTTTTGCTCGACTAGCCTGCGGGATGCATCCTCTCGCACGTGTTTTTACTCGACTAGCCTGCGGGATGCATCCTCTCGCACGTGTTTTTGCTCGACTAGCCTGCGGGATGCATCCTCTCGCACGTGTTTTTGCTCGACTAGCCTGCGGGATGCATCCTCTCGCACGTGTTTTTGCTCGACTAGCCTGCGGGACGCATCCTCTCGCACGTGTTTTTACTCGACTAGCCTGCAGGATGCATCCTCTCGCACGTGTTTTTACTCGACTAGCCTGCGGGATGCATCCTCTCGCACGTGTTTTTGCTCGACTAGCCTGCGGGATGCATCCTCTCGCACGTGTTTTTGCTCGACTAGCCTGCGGGATGCATCCTCTCGCACGTGTTTTTGCTCGACTAGCCTGCGGGATGCATCCTCTCGCACGTGTTTTTGCTCGACTAGCCTGCGGGATGCATCCTCTCGCACGTGTTTTTACTCGACTAGCCTGCGGGATGCATCCTCTCGCACGTGTTTTTGCTCGACTAGCCTGCGGGATGCATCCTCTCGCACGTGTTTTTGCTCGACTAGTCTGCGGGATGCATCCTCTCGCACGTGTTTTTACTCGACTAGCCTGCGGGATGCATCCTCTCGCACGTGTTTTTACTCGACTAGCCTGCGGGATGCATCCTCTCGCACGTGTTTTTGCTCGACTAGCCTGCGGGATGCATCCTCTCGCACGTGTTTTACTCGACTAGCCTGAGGGATGCATCCTCTCGCACGTGTTTTTGCTCGACTAGCCTGCGGGATGCATCCTCTCGCACGTGTTTTTGCTCGACTAGCCTGCGGGATGCATCCTCTCGCACGTGTTTTTACTCGACTAGCCTGCGGGATGCATCCTCTCGCACGTGTTTTTACTCGACTACCCTGCGGGATGCATCCTCTCGCACGTGTTTTTGCTCGACTAGCCATGCGCATCCCATAAAACCTGCGCATGCGCATCCCACAAAACCTGCGCATGCGCATCCCACAAAACCTCGCACGTGTTTTTACTCGACTAGCCTGCGGGATGCATCCTCTCGCACGTGTTTTTACTCGTCTAGCCTGCGGGATGCATCCTCTCGCAAGTGTTTTTACTCGACTAGCCTGCGGGATGCATCCTCTCGCACGTGTTTTTGCTCGACTAGCCTGCGGGATGCATCCTCTCGCACGTGTTTTTGCTCGACTAGGCATGCGTATCCCAAAAAACCTGCGCATGCGCATCCCAAAAACCTGCGCATGCGCATCCCACAAAACCTGCGCATGCGCATCCCACAAAACCTGCGCATGCGCATCCCACAAAACCTGCGCATGCGCATCCCACAAAACCTCGCACGTGTTTTTACTCGACTAGCCTGCGGGATGCATCCTCTCGCACGTGTTTTTGCTCGACTAGCCTGCGGGATGCATCCTCTCGCACGTGTTTTTACTCGACTAGCCTGCGGGATGCATCGTCTCGCACGTGTTTTTACTCGACTAGCCTGCGGGATGCATCCTCTCGCACGTGTTTTTACTCGACTAGCCTGCGGGATGCATCCTCTCGCACGTGTTTTTGCTCGACTAGCCATGCGCATCCCAAAAAACCTGCGCATGCGCATCCCAAAAAACCTGCGCATGCGCATCCCACAAAAACCTGCGCATGCGCATCCACAAAACCTCGCACGTGTTTTTACTCGACTAGCCTGCGGGATGCATCCTCTCGCACGTGTTTTTACTCGACTAGCCTGCGGGATGCATCCTCCCGCACGTGTTTTTGCTCGACTAGCCTGCGGGATGCATCCTCTCGCACGTGTTTTTTGCTCGACTAGGCATGCGCATCCCAAAAAACCTGCGCATACGCATCCCACAAAACCTGCGCATGCGCATCCCACAAAACCTCGCACGTGTTTTTACTCGACTAGCCTGCGGGATGCATCCTCTCGCACGTGTTTTTACTCGACTAGCCTGCGGGATGCATCCTCTCGCACGTGTTTTTACTCGACTAGCCTGCGGGATGCATCCTCTCGCACGTGTTTTTACTCGACTAGCCTGCGGGATGCATCCTCTCGCACGTGTTTTTGCTCGACTAGCCTGCGGGATGCATCCTCTCGCACGTGTTTTTGCTCGACTAGCCTGCGGGATGCATCCTCTCGCACGTGTTTTTACTCGACTAGCCTGCGGGATGCATCCTCTCGCACGTGTTTTTACTCGACTACCCTGCGGATGCATCCTCTCGCACGTGTTTTTGCTCGACTAGCCATGCGCATCCCATAAAACCTGCGCATGCGCATCCCACAAAACCTGCGCATGCGCATCCCACAAAACCTCGCACGTGTTTTTACTCGACTAGCCTGCGGGATGCATCCTCTCGCACGTGTTTTTACTCGACTAGCCTGCGGGATGCATCCTCTCGCAAGTGTTTTTACTCGACTAGCCTGCGGGATGCATCCTCTCGCACGTGTTTTTGCTCGACTAGCCTGCGGGATGCATCCTCTCGCACGTGTTTTTGCTCGACTAGGCATGCGTATCCCAAAAAACCTGCGCATGCGCATCCCAAAAAACCTGCGCATGCGCATCCCACAAAACCTGCGCATGCGCATCCCACAAAACCTGCGCATGCGCATCCCACAAAACCTGCGCATGCGCATCCCACAAAACCTCGCACGTGTTTTTACTCGACTAGCCTGCGGGATGCATCCTCTCGCACGTGTTTTTGCTCGACTAGCCTGCGGGATGCATCCTCTCGCACGTGTTTTTACTCGACTAGCCTGCGGGATGCATCCTCTCGCACGTGTTTTTGCTCGACTAGCCTGCGGGATGCATCCTCTCGCACGTGTTTTTGCTCGACTAGCCTGCGGGATGCATCCTCTCGCACGTGTTTTTACTCGACTAGCCTGCGGGATGCATCCTCTCGCACGTGTTTTTACTCGACTACCCTGCGGGATGCATCCTCTCGCACGTGTTTTTGCTCGACTAGCCATGCGCATCCCATAAAACCTGCGCATGCGCATCCCACAAAACCTGCGCATGCGCATCCCACAAAACCTCGCACGTGTTTTTACTCGACTAGCCTGCGGGATGCATCCTCTCGCACGTGTTTTTACTCGACTAGCCTGCGGGATGCATCCTCTCGCAAGTGTTTTTACTCGACTAGCCTGCGGGATGCATCCTCTCGCACGTGTTTTTGCTCGACTAGCCATGCGCATCCCAAAAAACCTGCGCATGCGCATCCCAGAAAATCTGCGCATGCGCATCCCACAAAACCTCGCACGTGTTTGTGCTCGACTAGCCTGCGGGATGCATCCTTTCGCACGTGTTTTTACTCGACTAGCCTGCGGGATGCATCCTCTCGCACGTGTTTTTGCTCGACTAGCCTGCGGGATGCATCCTCTCGCACGTGTTTTTGCTCGACTAGCCATGCGCATCCCAAAAAACCTGCGCATGCGCATCCCAAAAAATCTGCGCATGCGCATCCCACAAAACCTGCGCATGCGCATCCCACAAAACCTCGCACGTGTTTGTGCTCGACTAGCCTGCGGGATGCATCCTTTCGCACGTGTTTTTACTCGACTAGCCTGCGGGATGCATCCTCTCGCACGTGTTTTTGCTCGACTAGCCTGCGGGATGCATCCTCTCGCACGTGTTTTTGCTCGACTAGCCTGCGGGATGCATCCTCTCGCACGTGATTTTGCTCGACTAGCCATGCGCATCCCAAAAAACCTGCGCATGCGCATCCCAAAAAACCTGCGCATGCGCATCCCACAAAACCTGCGTATGCGCATCCCACAAAACCTCGCACGTGTTTTTACTCGACTAGCCTGCGGGATGCATCCTCTCGCACGTGTTTTTACTCGACTAGCCTGCGGGATGCATCCTCTCGCACGTGTTTTTGCTCGACTAGCCATGCGCATCCCAAAAAACCTGCACATGCGCATCCCAAAAAACCTGCGCATGCGCATCCCACAAAACCTGCGCATGCGCATCCCACAAAACCTCGCACGTGTTTTTACTCGACTAGCCTGCGGGATGCATCCTCTCGCACGTGTTTTTGCTCGGCTATCCTGCGGGATGCATCCTCTCGCACGTGTTTTTGCTCGACTAGCCATGCGCATCCCAAAAAACCTGCGCATGCGCATCCCAAAAAATCTGCGCATGCGCATCCCACAAAACCTGCGCATGCGCATCCCACAAAACCTCGCACGTGTTTGTGCTCGACTAGCCTGCGGGATGCATCCTTTCGCACGTGTTTTTACTCGACTAGCCTGCGGGATGCATCCTCTCGCACGTGTTTTTGCTCGACTAGCCTGCGGGATGCATCCTCTCGCACGTGTTTTTGCTCGACTAGCCTGCGGGATGCATCCTCTCGCACGTGATTTTGCTCGACTAGCCATGCGCATCCCAAAAAACCTGCGCATGCGCATCCCAAAAAACCTGCGCATGCGCATCCCACAAAACCTGCGTATGCGCATCCCACAAAACCTCGCACGTGTTTTTACTCGACTAGCCTGCGGGATGCATCCTCTCGCACGTGTTTTTACTCGACTAGCCTGCGGGATGCATCCTCTCGCACGTGTTTTTGCTCGACTAGCCATGCGCATCCCAAAAAACCTGCACATGCGCATCCCAAAAAACCTGCGCATGCGCATCCCACAAAACCTGCGCATGCGCATCCCACAAAACCTCGCACGTGTTTTTACTCGGCTAGCCTGCGGGATGCATCCTCTCGCACGTGTTTTTGCTCGGCTATCCTGCGGGATGCATCCTCTCGCACGTGTTTTTGCTCGACTAGCCATGCGCATCCCAAAAAACCTGCGCATGCGCATCCCAAAAAACCTGCGCATGCGCATCCCACAAAACCTGCGCATGCGCAACCCACAAAACCTCGCACGTGTTTTTACTCGACTAGCCTGCGGGATGCATCGTCTCGCACGTGTTTTTACTCGACTAGCCTGCGGGATGCATCCTCTCGCACGTGTTTTTGCTCGACTAGCCTGCGGGATGCATCCTCTCGCACGTGTTTTTGCTCGACTAGCCATGCGCATCCCAAAAAACCTGCGCATGCGCATCCCAAAAAATCTGCGCATGCGCATCCCACAAAACCTGCGCATGCGCATCCCACAAAACCTCGCACGTGTTTTTACTCGGCTAGCCTGCGGGATGCATCCTCTCGCACGTGTTTTTACTCGACTTGCCTGCGGGATGCATCCTCTCGCACGTGTTTTTACTCGACTACCCTGCGGGATGCATCCTCTCGCACGTGTTTTTGCTCGACTAGCCATGCGCATCCCAAAAAACCTGCGCATGCGCATCCCAAAAAACCTGCGAATGCGCATCCCACAAAACCTGCGTATGCGCATCCCACAAAACCTCGCACGTGTTTTTACTCGACTAGCCTGCGGGATGCATCCTCTCGCACGTGTTTTTGCTCGGCTAGCCTGCGGGATGCATCCTCTCGCACGTGTTTTTGCTCGACTAGCCATGCGCATCCCAAAAAACCTGCACATGCGCATCCCAAAAAACCTGCGCATGCGCATCCCAAAAAATCTGCGAATGCGCATCCCACAAAACCTGCGCATGCGCATCCCACAAAACCTCGCACGTGTTTTTATTCGACTAGCCTGCGGGATGCATCCTCTCGCACGTGTTTTTACTCGACTAGCCTGCGGGATGCATCCTCTCGCACGTGTTTTTGCTCGACTAGCCATGCGCATCCCAAAAAACCTGCGCATGCGCATCCCACAAAACCTCGCACGTGTTTTTACTCGACTAGCCTGCGGGATGCATCCTCTCGCACGTGTTTTTACTCGACTAGCCTGCGGGATGCATCCTCTCGCACGTGTTTTTGCTCGACTAGCCATGCGCATCCCAAAAAACCTGCGCATGCGCATCCACAGAACCTCGCACGTGTTTTTACTCGACTAGCCTGCGGGATGCATCCTCTCGCACGTGTTTTTACTCGACTAGCCTGCGGGATGCATCCTCTCGCACGTGTTTTTGCTCGACTAGCCATGCGCATCCCAAAAAACCTGCACAAGCGCATCCCAAAAAACCTGCGCATGCGCATCCCACAAAACCTGCGCATGCGCATCCCACAAAACCTCGCACGTGTTTTTACTCGGCTAGCCTGCGGGATGCATCCTCTCGCACGTGTTTTTACTCGACTAGCCTGCGGGATGCATCCTCTCGCACGTGTTTTTGCTCGACTAGCCTGCGGGATGCATCCTCTCGCACGTGTTTTTGCTCGACTAGGCATGCGCATCCCAAAAAACCTGCGCATGCGCATCCCACAAAACCTGCGCATGCGCATCCCACAAAACCTCGCACGTGTTTTTACTCGACTAGCCTGCGGGATGCATCCTCTCGCACGTGTTTTTACTCGACTAGCCTGCGGGATGCATCCTCTCGCACGTGTTTTTACTCGACTAGCCTGCGGGATGCATCGTCTCGCACGTGTTTTTACTCGACTAGCCTGCGGGATGCATCCTCTCGCACGTGTTTTTACTCGACTAGCCTGCGGGATGCATCCTCTCGCACGTGTTTTTGCTCGACTAGCCATGCGCATCCCAAAAAACCTGCGCATGCGCATCCCAAAAAACCTGCGCATGCGCATCCCACAAAACCTGCGCATGCGCATCCCACAAAACCTCGCACGTGTTTTTACTCGACTAGCCTGCGGGATGCATCCTCTCGCACGTGTTTTTACTCGACTAGCCTGCGGGATGCATCCTCTCGCACGTGTTTTTACTCGACTAGCCTGCGGGATGCATCCTCTCGCACGTGTTTTTACTCGACTAGCCTGCGGGATGCATCGTCTCGCACGTGTTTTTACTCGACTAGCCTGCGGGATGCATCCTCTCGCACGTGTTTTTACTCGACTAGCCTGCGGGATGCATCCTCTCGCACGTGTTTTTGCTCGACTAGCCATGCGCATCCCAAAAAACCTGCGCATGCGCATCCCAAAAAACCTGCGCATGCGCATCCCACAAAACCTGCGCATGCGCATCCCACAAAACCTCGCACGTGTTTTTACTCGACTAGCCTGCGGGATGCATCCTCTCGCACGTGTTTTTACTCGACTAGCCTGCGGGATGCATCCTCCCGCACGTGTTTTTGCTCGACTAGCCTGCGGGATGCATCCTCTCGCACGTGTTTTTGCTCGACTAGGCATGCGCATCCCAAAAAACCTGCGCATACGCATCCCACAAAACCTGCGCATGCGCATCCCACAAAACCTCGCACGTGTTTTTACTCGACTAGCCTGCGGGATGCATCCTCTCGCACGTGTTTTTACTCGACTAGCCTGCGGGATGCATCCTCTCGCACGTGTTTTTACTCGACTAGCCTGCGGGATGCATCCTCTCGCACGTGTTTTTACTCGACTAGCCTGCGGGATGCATCCTCTCGCACGTGTTTTTACTCGACTAGCCTGCGGGATGCATCCTCTCGCACGTGTTTTTACTCGACTAGCCTGCGGGATGCATCCTCTCGCACGTGTTTTTGCTCGACTAGCCTGCGGGATGCATCCTCTCGCACGTGTTTTTGCTCGACTAGCCTGCGGGATGCATCCTCTCGCACGTGTTTTTACTCGACTAGCCTGCGGGATGCATCCTCTCGCACGTGTTTTTACTCGACTAGCCTGCGGGATGCATCCTCTCGCACGTGTTTTTGCTCGACTAGCCTGCGGGATGCATCCTCTCGCACGTGTTTTTGCTCGACTAGCCTGCGGGACGCATCCTCTCGCACGTGTTTTTACTCGACTAGCCTGCAGGATGCATACTCTCGCACGTGTTTTTACTCGACTAGCCTGCGGGATGCATCCTCTCGCACGTGTTTTTGCTCGACTAGCCATGCGCATCCCAAAAAACCTGCGCATGCGCATCCCAAAAAACCTGCGCATGCGCATCCCACAAAACCTGCGCATGCGCATCCCACAAAACCTCGCACGTGTTTTTACTCGACTAGCCTGCGGGATGCATCCTCTCGCACGTGTTTTTACTCGACTAGCCTGCGGAATGCATCCTCTCGCACGTGTTTTTGCTCGACTAGCCTGCGGGATGCATCCTCTCGCACGTGTTTTTGCTCGACTAGGCATGCGCATCCCAAAAAACCTGCGCATACGCATCCCACAAAACCTGCGCATGCGCATCCCACAAAACCTCGCACGTGTTTTTACTCGACTAGCCTGCGGGATGCATCCTCTCGCACGTGTTTTTACTCGACTAGCCTGCGGGATGCATCCTCTCGCACGTGTTGTTACTCGACTAGCCTGCGGGATGCATCCTCTCGGACGTGTTTTTACTCGACTAGCCTGCGGGATGCATCGTCTCGCACGTGTTTTTACTCGACTACCCTGCGGGATGCATCCTCTCGCACGTGTTTTTACTCGACTAGCCTGCGGGATGCATCCTCTCGCACGTGTTTTTGCTCGACTAGCCTGCGGGATGCATCCTCTCGCACGTGTTTTTGCTCGACTAGCCTGCGGGATGCATCCTCTCGCACGTGTTTTTACTCGACTAGCCTGCGGGATGCATCCTCTCGCACGTGTTTTTACTCGACTACCCTGCGGGATGCATCCTCTCGCACGTGTTTTTGCTCGACTAGCCATGCGCATCCCAAAAAACCTGCGCATGCGCATCCCAAAAAACCTGCGCATGCGCATCCCAAAAAACCTGCGCATGCGCATCCCACAAAACCTGCGCATGCGCATCCCACAAAACCTCGCACGTGTTTCTGCTCGACTAGCCTGCGGGATGCATCCTTTCGCACGTGTTTTTACTCGACTAGCCTGCGGGATGCATCCTCTCGCACGTGTTTTTGCTCGACTAGCCTGCGGGATGCATCCTCTCGCACGTGTTTTTGCTCGACTAGCCTGCGGGACGCATCCTCTCGCACGTGTTTTTACTCGACTAGCCTGCAGGATGCATCCTCTCGCACGTGTTTTTACTCGACTAGCCTGCGGGATGCATCCTCTCGCACGTGTTTTTGCTCGACTAGCCTGCGGGATGCATCCTCTCGCACGTGTTTTTGCTCGACTAGCCTGCGGGATGCATCCTCTCGCACGTGTTTTTGCTCGACTAGCCTGCGGGATGCATCCTCTCGCACGTGTTTTTGCTCGACTAGCCTGCGGGACGCATCCTCTCGCACGTGTTTTTACTCGACTAGCCTGCAGGATGCATCCTCTCGCACGTGTTTTTACTCGACTAGCCTGCGGGATGCATCCTCTCGCACGTGTTTTTGCTCGACTAGCCTGCGGGATGCATACTCTCGCACGTGTTTTTGCTCGACTAGCCTGCGGGATGCATCCTCTCGCACGTGTTTTTGCTCGACTAGCCTGCGGGATGCATCCTCTCGCACGTGTTTTTGCTCGACTAGCCTGCGGGATGCATCCTCTCGCACGTGTTTTTACTCGACTAGCCTGCGGGATGCATCCTCTCGCACGTGTTTTTGCTCGACTAGCCTGCGGGATGCATCCTCTCGCACGTGTTTTTGCTCGACTAGCCTGCGGGATGCATCCTCTCGCACGTGTTTTTGCTCGACTAGCCTGCGGGATGCATCCTCTCGCACGTGTTTTTACTCGACTAGCCTGCGGGATGCATCCTCTCGCACGTGTTTTTGCTCGACTAGCCTGCGGGATGCATCCTCTCGCACGTGTTTTTGCTCGACTAGTCTGCGGGATGCATCCTCTCGCACGTGTTTTTACTCGACTAGCCTGCGGGATGCATCCTCTCGCACGTGTTTTTACTCGACTAGCCTGCGGGATGCATCCTCTCGCACGTGTTTTTGCTCGACTAGCCTGCGGGATGCATCCTCTCGCACGTGTTTTTACTCGACTAGCCTGCGGGATGCATCCTCTCGCACGTGTTTTTGCTCGACTAGCCTGCGGGATGCATCCTCTCGCACGTGTTTTTGCTCGACTAGCCTGCGGGATGCATCCTCTCGCACGTGTTTTTACTCGACTAGCCTGCGGGATGCATCCTCTCGCACGTGTTTTTACTCGACTACCCTGCGGGATGCATCCTCTCGCACGTGTTTTTGCTCGACTAGCCATGCGCATCCCATAAAACCTGCGCATGCGCATCCCACAAAACCTGCGCATGCGCATCCCACAAAACCTCGCACGTGTTTTTACTCGACTAGCCTGCGGGATGCATCCTCTCGCACGTGTTTTTACTCGACTAGCCTGCGGGATGCATCCTCTCGCAAGTGTTTTTACTCGACTAGCCTGCGGGATGCATCCTCTCGCACGTGTTTTTGCTCGACTAGCCTGCGGGATGCATCCTCTCGCACGTGTTTTTGCTCGACTAGGCATGCGTATCCCAAAAAACCTGCGCATGCGCATCCCAAAAAACCTGCGCATGCGCATCCCACAAAACCTGCGCATGCGCATCCCACAAAACCTCGCACGTGTTTTTACTCGACTAGCCTGCGGGATGCATCCTCTCGCACGTGTTTTTACTCGACTAGCCTGCGGGATGCATCCTCTCGCACGTGTTTTTACTCGACTAGCCTGCGGGATGCATCCTCTCGCACGTGTTTTTACTCGACTAGCCTGCGGGATGCATCGTCTCGCACGTGTTTTTACTCGACTAGCCTGCGGGATGCATCCTCTCGCACGTGTTTTTACTCGACTAGCCTGCGGGATGCATCCTCTCGCACGTGTTTTTACTCGACTAGCCTGCGGGATGCATCGTCTCGCACGTGTTTTTACTCGACTAGCCTGCGGGATGCATCCTCTCGCACGTGTTTTTACTCGACTAGCCTGCGGGATGCATCCTCTCGCACGTGTTTTTACTCGACTAGCCTGCGGGATGCATCCTCTCGCACGTGTTTTTACTCGACTACCCTGCGGGATGCACCCTCTCGCACGTGTTTTGCTCGACTAGCCATGCGCATCCCATAAAACCTGCGCATGCGCATCCCACAAAACCTGCGCATGCGCATCCCACAAAACCTCGCACGTGTTTTTACTCGACTAGCCTGCGGGATGCATCCTCTCGCACGTGTTTTTGCTCGACTACGCTGCGGGATGCATCCTCTCGCACGTGTTTTTACTCGACTAGCCTGCGGGATGCATCCTCTCGCACGTGTTTTTGCTCGACTAGCCTGCGGGATGCATCCTCTCGCACGTGTTTTTACTCGACTAGCCTGCGGGATGCATCCTCTCGCACGTGTTTTTACTCGACTACCCTGCGGGATGCACCCTCTCGCACGTGTTTTGCTCGACTAGCCATGCGCATCCCATAAAACCTGCGCATGCGCATCCCACAAAACCTGCGCATGCGCATCCCACAAAACCTCGCACGTGTTTTTACTCGACTAGCCTGCGGGATGCATCCTCTCGCACGTGTTTTTGCTCGACTAGCCTGCGGGATGCATCCTCTCGCACGTGTTTTTGCTCGACTAGCCTGCGGGATGCATCCTCTCGCACGTGTTTTTACTCGACTAGCCTGCGGGATGCATCCTCTCGCACGTGTTTTTACTCGACTAGCCTGCGGGATGCATCCTCTCGCACGTGTTTTTGCTCGACTAGCCTGCGGGATGCATCCTCTCGCACGTGTTTTTACTCGACTAGCCTGCGGGATGCATCCTCTCGCACGTGTTTTTGCTCGACTAGCCTGCGGGATGCATCCTCTCGCACGTGTTTTTGCTCGACTAGCCTGCGGGATGCATCCTCTCGCACGTGTTTTTACTCGACTAGCCTGCGGGATGCATCCTCTCGCACGTGTTTTTACTCGACTACCCTGCGGGATGCATCCTCTCGCACGTGTTTTTGCTCGACTAGCCATGCGCATCCCATAAAACCTGCGCATGCGCATCCCACAAAACCTGCGCATGCGCATCCCACAAAACCTCGCACGTGTTTTTACTCGACTAGCCTGCGGGATGCATCCTCTCGCACGTGTTTTTACTCGACTAGCCTGCGGGATGCATCCTCTCGCAAGTGTTTTTACTCGACTAGCCTGCGGGATGCATCCTCTCGCACGTGTTTTTGCTCGACTAGCCTGCGGGATGCATCCTCTCGCACGTGTTTTTGCTCGACTAGGCATGCGTATCCCAAAAAACCTGCGCATGCGCATCCCAAAAAACCTGCGCATGCGCATCCCACAAAACCTGCGCATGCGCATCCCACAAAACCTCGCACGTGTTTTTACTCGACTAGCCTGCGGGATGCATCCTCTCGCACGTGTTTTTACTCGACTAGCCTGCGGGATGCATCCTCTCGCACGTGTTTTTACTCGACTAGCCTGCGGGATGCATCCTCTCGCACGTGTTTTTACTCGACTAGCCTGCGGGATGCATCGTCTCGCACGTGTTTTTACTCGACTAGCCTGCGGGATGCATCCTCTCGCACGTGTTTTTACTCGACTAGCCTGCGGGATGCATCCTCTCGCACGTGTTTTTGCTCGACTAGCCTGCGGGATGCATCCTCTCGCACGTGTTTTTGCTCGACTAGTCTGCGGGATGCATCCTCTCGCACGTGTTTTTACTCGACTAGCCTGCGGGATGCATCCTCTCGCACGTGTTTTTACTCGACTAGCCTGCGGGATGCATCCTCTCGCACGTGTTTTTGCTCGACTAGCCTGCGGGATGCATCCTCTCGCACGTGTTTTTACTCGACTAGCCTGCGGGATGCATCCTCTCGCACGTGTTTTTGCTCGACTAGCCTGCGGGATGCATCCTCTCGCACGTGTTTTTGCTCGACTAGCCTGCGGGATGCATCCTCTCGCACGTGTTTTTACTCGACTAGCCTGCGGGATGCATCCTCTCGCACGTGTTTTTACTCGACTACCCTGCGGGATGCATCCTCTCGCACGTGTTTTTGCTCGACTAGCCATGCGCATCCCATAAAACCTGCGCATGCGCATCCCACAAAACCTGCGCATGCGCATCCCACAAAACCTCGCACGTGTTTTTACTCGACTAGCCTGCGGGATGCATCCTCTCGCACGTGTTTTTACTCGACTAGCCTGCGGGATGCATCCTCTCGCAAGTGTTTTTACTCGACTAGCCTGCGGGATGCATCCTCTCGCACGTGTTTTTGCTCGACTAGCCTGCGGGATGCATCCTCTCGCACGTGTTTTTGCTCGACTAGGCATGCGTATCCCAAAAAACCTGCGCATGCGCATCCCAAAAAACCTGCGCATGCGCATCCCACAAAACCTGCGCATGCGCATCCCACAAAACCTCGCACGTGTTTTTACTCGACTAGCCTGCGGGATGCATCCTCTCGCACGTGTTTTTACTCGACTAGCCTGCGGGATGCATCCTCTCGCACGTGTTTTTACTCGACTAGCCTGCGGGATGCATCCTCTCGCACGTGTTTTTACTCGACTAGCCTGCGGGATGCATCGTCTCGCACGTGTTTTTACTCGACTAGCCTGCGGGATGCATCCTCTCGCACGTGTTTTTACTCGACTAGCCTGCGGGATGCATCCTCTCGCACGTGTTTTTACTCGACTAGCCTGCGGGATGCATCGTCTCGCACGTGTTTTTACTCGACTAGCCTGCGGGATGCATCCTCTCGCACGTGTTTTTACTCGACTAGCCTGCGGGATGCATCCTCTCGCACGTGTTTTTACTCGACTAGCCTGCGGGATGCATCCTCTCGCACGTGTTTTTACTCGACTACCCTGCGGGATGCACCCTCTCGCACGTGTTTTGCTCGACTAGCCATGCGCATCCCATAAAACCTGCGCATGCGCATCCCACAAAACCTGCGCATGCGCATCCCACAAAACCTCGCACGTGTTTTTACTCGACTAGCCTGCGGGATGCATCCTCTCGCACGTGTTTTTGCTCGACTACGCTGCGGGATGCATCCTCTCGCACGTGTTTTTACTCGACTAGCCTGCGGGATGCATCCTCTCGCACGTGTTTTTGCTCGACTAGCCTGCGGGATGCATCCTCTCGCACGTGTTTTTACTCGACTAGCCTGCGGGATGCATCCTCTCGCACGTGTTTTTACTCGACTACCCTGCGGGATGCACCCTCTCGCACGTGTTTTGCTCGACTAGCCATGCGCATCCCATAAAACCTGCGCATGCGCATCCCACAAAACCTGCGCATGCGCATCCCACAAAACCTCGCACGTGTTTTTACTCGACTAGCCTGCGGGATGCATCCTCTCGCACGTGTTTTTGCTCGACTAGCCTGCGGGATGCATCCTCTCGCACGTGTTTTTGCTCGACTAGCCTGCGGGATGCATCCTCTCGCACGTGTTTTTACTCGACTAGCCTGCGGGATGCATCCTCTCGCACGTGTTTTTACTCGACTAGCCTGCGGGATGCATCCTCTCGCACGTGTTTTTGCTCGACTAGCCTGCGGGATGCATCCTCTCGCACGTGTTTTTACTCGACTAGCCTGCGGGATGCATCCTCTCGCACGTGTTTTTGCTCGACTAGCCTGCGGGATGCATCCTCTCGCACGTGTTTTTGCTCGACTAGCCTGCGGGATGCATCCTCTCGCACGTGTTTTTACTCGACTAGCCTGCGGGATGCATCCTCTCGCACGTGTTTTTACTCGACTACCCTGCGGGATGCATCCTCTCGCACGTGTTTTTGCTCGACTAGCCATGCGCATCCCATAAAACCTGCGCATGCGCATCCCACAAAACCTGCGCATGCGCATCCCACAAAACCTCGCACGTGTTTTTACTCGACTAGCCTGCGGGATGCATCCTCTCGCACGTGTTTTTACTCGACTAGCCTGCGGGATGCATCCTCTCGCAAGTGTTTTTACTCGACTAGCCTGCGGGATGCATCCTCTCGCACGTGTTTTTGCTCGACTAGCCTGCGGGATGCATCCTCTCGCACGTGTTTTTGCTCGACTAGGCATGCGTATCCCAAAAAACCTGCGCATGCGCATCCCAAAAAACCTGCGCATGCGCATCCCACAAAACCTGCGCATGCGCATCCCACAAAACCTCGCACGTGTTTTTACTCGACTAGCCTGCGGGATGCATCCTCTCGCACGTGTTTTTACTCGACTAGCCTGCGGGATGCATCCTCTCGCACGTGTTTTTACTCGACTAGCCTGCGGGATGCATCCTCTCGCACGTGTTTTTACTCGACTAGCCTGCGGGATGCATCGTCTCGCACGTGTTTTTACTCGACTAGCCTGCGGGATGCATCCTCTCGCACGTGTTTTTACTCGACTAGCCTGCGGGATGCATCCTCTCGCACGTGTTTTTACTCGACTAGCCTGCGGGATGCATCCTCTCGCACGTGTTTTTACTCGACTACCCTGCGGGATGCACCCTCTCGCACGTGTTTTGCTCGACTAGCCATGCGCATCCCATAAAACCTGCGCATGCGCATCCCACAAAACCTGCGCATGCGCATCCCACAAAACCTCGCACGTGTTTTTACTCGACTAGCCTGCGGGATGCATCCTCTCGCACGTGTTTTTACTCGACTAGCCTGCGGGATGCATCCTCTCGCACGTGTTTTTACTCGACTACCCGGCGGGATGCATCCTCTCGCACGTGTTTTTACTCGACTAGCCTGCGGGATGCATCCTCTCGCACGTGTTTTTACTCGACTAGCCCTCAGGATGCATCCTCTCGCACGTGTTTTTACTCGACTAGCCTGCGGGATGCATCCTCTCGCACGTGTTTTTGCTCGACTAGCCTGCGGGATGCATCCTCTCGCACGTGTTTTTGCTCGACTAGCCTGCGGGATGCATCCTCCCGCACGTGTTTTTGCTCGACTAGCCTGCGGGATGCATCCTCTCGCACGTGTTTTGCTCGACTAGCCATGCGCATCCCATAAAACCTGCGCATGCGCATCCCACAAAACCTGCGCATGCGCATCCCACAAAACCTCGCACGTGTTTTTACTCGACTAGCCTGCGGGATGCATCCTCTCGCACGTGTTTTTACTCGACTAGCCTGCGGGATGCATCCTCTCGCACGTGTTTTTACTCGACTAGCCTGCGGGATGCATCCTCTCGCACGTGTTTTTACTCGACTAGCCTGCGGGATGCATCCTCTCGCACGTGTTTTTACTCGACTACCCTGCGGGATGCATCCTCTCGCACGTGTTTTGCTCGACTAGCCATGCGCATCCCATAAAACCTGCGCATGCGCATCCCACAAAACCTGCGCATGCGCATCCCACAAAACCTCGCACGTGTTTTTACTCGACTAGCCTGCGGGATGCATCCTCTCGCACGTGTTTTTACTCGACTAGCCTGCGGGATGCATCCTCTCGCACGTGTTTTTACTCGACTAGCCTGCAGGATGCATCCTCTCGCACGTGTTTTTACTCGACTAGCCTGCGGGATGCATCCTCTCGCACGTGTTTTTGCTCGACTAGCCATGCGCATCCCAAAAAACCTGCGCATGCGCATCCCAAAAAACCTGCGCGTGCGCATCCCACAAAACCTCGCACGTGTTTTTACTCGACTAGCCTGCGGGATGGATCCTCTCGCACGTGTTTTTACTCGACTAGCCTGCGGGATGCATCCTCTCGCACGTGTTTTTGCTCGACTAGCCTGCGGGATGCATCCTCTCGCACGTGTTTTTGCTCGACTAGGCATGCGCATCCCAAAAAACCTGCGCATGCGCATCCCACAAAACCTGCGCATGCGCATCCCACAAAACCTCGCACGTGTTTTTACTCGACTAGCCTGCGGGATGCATCCTCTCGCACGTGTTTTTACTCGACTAGCCTGCGGGATGCATCCTCTCGCACGTGTTTTTACTCGACTAGCCTGCGGGATGCATCGTCTCGCACGTGTTTTTACTCGACTAGCCTGCGGGATGCATCCTCTCGCACGTGTTTTTACTCGACTAGCCTGCGGGATGCATCCTCTCGCACGTGTTTTTACTCGACTAGCCTGCAGGATGAATACTCTCGCACGTGTTTTTACTCGACTAGCCTGCGGGATGCATCCTCTCGCACGTGTTTTTGCTCGACTATCCATGCGCATCCCAAAAAACCTGCGCATGCGCATCCCAAAAAACCTGCGCATGCGCATCCCACAAAACCTGCGCATGCGCATCCCACAAAACCTCGCACGTGTTTTTACTCGACTAGCCTGCGGGATGCATCCTCTCGCACGTGTTTTTACTCGACTAGCCTGCGGGATGCATCCTCTCGCACGTGTTTTTGCTCGACTAGCCTGCGGGATGCATCCTCTCGCACGTGTTTTTGCTCGACTAGGCATGCGCATCCCAAAAAACCTGCGCATACGCATCCCACAAAACCTGCGCATGCGCATCCCACAAAACCTCGCACGTGTTTTTACTCGACTAGCCTGCGGGATGCATCCTCTCGCACGTGTTTTTACTCGACTAGCCTGCGGGATGCATCCTCTCGCACGTGTTTTTACTCGACTAGCCTGCGGGATGCATCCTCTCGCACGTGTTTTTACTCGACTAGCCTGCGGGATGCATCGGCTCGCACGTGTTTTTACTCGACTAGCCTGCGGGATGCATCCTCTCGCACGTGTTTTTACTCGACTAGCCTGCGGGATGCATCCTCTCGCACGTGTTTTTGCTCGACTAGCCTGCGGGATGCATCCTCTCGCACGTGTTTTTGCTCGACTAGCCTGCGGGATGCATCCTCTCGCACGTGTTTTTACTCGACTAGCCTGCGGGATGCATCCTCTCGCACGTGTTTTTACTCGACTACCCTGCGGGATGCATCCTCTCGCACGTGTTTTTGCTCGACTAGCCATGCGCATCCCAAAAAACCTGCGCATGCGCATCCCAAAAAATCTGCGCATGCGCATCCCAAAAAACCTGCGCATGCGCATCCCACAAAACCTGCGCATGCGCATCCCACAAAACCTCGCACGTGTTTGTGCTCGACTAGCCTGCGGGATGCATCCTTTCGCACGTGTTTTTACTCGACTAGCCTGCGGGATGCATCCTCTCGCACGTGTTTTTGCTCGACTAGCCTGCGGGATGCATCCTCTCGCACGTGTTTTTGCTCGACTAGCCTGCGGGACGCATCCTCTCGCACGTGTTTTTACTCGACTAGCCTGCAGGATGCATCCTCTCGCACGTGTTTTTACTCGACTAGCCTGCGGGATGCATCCTCTCGCACGTGTTTTTGCTCGACTAGCCTGCGGGATGCATCCTCTCGCACGTGTTTTTGCTCGACTAGCCTGCGGGATGCATCCTCTCGCACGTGTTTTTGCTCGACTAGCCTGCGGGATGCATCCTCTCGCACGTGTTTTTACTCGACTAGCCTGCGGGATGCATCCTCTCGCACGTGTTTTTACTCGACTAGCCTGCGGGATGCATCCTCTCGCACGTGTGTTTGCTCGACTAGCCTGCGGGATGCATCCTCTCGCACGTGTTTTTACTCGACTAGCCTGCGGGATGCATCCTCTCGCACGTGTTTTTGCTCGACTAGCCTGCGGGATGCATCCTCTCGCACGTGTTTTTGCTCGACTAGCCTGCGGGATGCATCCTCTCGCACGTGTTTTTACTCGACTAGCCTGCGGGATGCATCCTCTCGCACGTGTTTTTGCTCGACTAGCCATGCGCATCCCATAAAACCTGCGCATGCGCATCCCACAAAACCTGCGCATGCGCATCCCACAAAACCTCGCACGTGTATTACTCGACTAGCCTGCGGGATGCATCCTCTCGCACGTGTTTTTACTCGACTAGCCTGCGGGATGCATCCTCTCGCAAGTGTTTTTACTCGACTAGTCTGCGGGATGCATCCTCTCGCACGTGTTTTTGCTCGACTAGCCTGCGGGATGCATCCTCTCGCACGTGTTTTTGCTCGACTAGGCATGCGCATCCCAAAAAACCTGCGCATGCGCATCCCAAAAAACCTGCGCATGCGCATCCCACAAAACCTGCGCATGCGCATCCCACAAAACCTCGCACGTGTTTTTACTCGACTAGCCTGCGGGATGCATCCTCTCGCACGTGTTTTTGCTCGACTAGCCATGCGCATCCCAAAAAACCTGCGCATGCGCATCCCAAAAAATCTGCGCATGCGCATCCCACAAAACCTCGCACGTGTTTTTACTCGACTAGCCTGCGGGATGCATCCTCTCGCACGTGTTTTTGCTCGACTAGCCTGCGGGATGCATCCTCTCGCACGTGTTTTTGCTCGACTAGCCTGCGGGATGCATCCTCTCGCACGTGTTTTTACTCGACTAGCCTGCGGGATGCATCCTCTCGCACGTGTTTTTACTCGACTAGCCTGCGGGATGCATCCTCTCGCACGTGTTTTTGCTCGACTAGCCTGCGGGATGCATCCTCTCGCACGTGTTTTTACTCGACTAGCCTGCGGGATGCATCCTCTCGCACGTGTTTTTGCTCGACTAGCCTGCGGGATGCATCCTCTCGCACGTGTTTTTGCTCGACTAGCCTGCGGGATGCATCCTCTCGCACGTGTTTTTACTCGACTAGCCTGCGGGATGCATCCTCTCGCACGTGTTTTTACTCGACTACCCTGCGGGATGCATCCTCTCGCACGTGTTTTTGCTCGACTAGCCATGCGCATCCCATAAAACCTGCGCATGCGCATCCCACAAAACCTGCGCATGCGCATCCCACAAAACCTCGCACGTGTTTTTACTCGACTAGCCTGCGGGATGCATCCTCTCGCACGTGTTTTTACTCGACTAGCCTGCGGGATGCATCCTCTCGCAAGTGTTTTTACTCGACTAGCCTGCGGGATGCATCCTCTCGCACGTGTTTTTACTCGACTAGCCTGCGGGATGCATCCTCTCGCACGTGTTTTTACTCGACTAGCCTGCGGGATGCATCCTCTCGCACGTGTTTTTACTCGACTAGCCTGCGGGATGCATCGTCTCGCACGTGTTTTTACTCGACTAGCCTGCGGGATGCATCCTCTCGCACGTGTTTTTACTCGACTAGCCTGCGGGATGCATCCTCTCGCACGTGTTTTTACTCGACTAGCCTGCGGGATGCATCCTCTCGCACGTGTTTTTACTCGACTACCCTGCAGGATGCACCCTCTCGCACGTGTTTTGCTCGACTAGCCATGCGCATCCCATAAAACCTGCGCATGCGCATCCCACAAAACCTGCGCATGCGCATCCCACAAAACCTCGCACGTGTTTTTACTCGACTAGCCTGCGGGATGCATCCTCTCGCACGTGTTTTTACTCGACTAGCCTGCGGGATGCATCCTCTCGCACGTGTTTTTACTCGACTACCCGGCGGGATGCATCCTCTCGCACGTGTTTTTACTCGACTAGCCTGCGGGATGCATCCTCTCGCACGTGTTTTTACTCGACTAGCCCTCAGGATGCATCCTCTCGCACGTGTTTTTACTCGACTAGCCTGCGGGATGCATCCTCTCGCACGTGTTTTTGCTCGACTAGCCTGCGGGATGCATCCTCTCGCACGTGTTTTTGCTCGACTAGCCTGCGGGATGCATCCTCCCGCACGTGTTTTTGCTCGACTAGCCTGCGGGATGCATCCTCTCGCACGTGTTTTGCTCGACTAGCCATGCGCATCCCATAAAACCTGCGCATGCGCATCCCACAAAACCTGCGCATGCGCATCCCACAAAACCTCGCACGTGTTTTTACTCGACTAGCCTGCGGGATGCATCCTCTCGCACGTGTTTTTACTCGACTAGCCTGCGGGATGCATCCTCTCGCACGTGTTTTTACTCGACTAGCCTGCGGGATGCATCCTCTCGCACGTGTTTTTACTCGACTAGCCTGCGGGATGCATCCTCTCGCACGTGTTTTTACTCGACTACCCTGCGGGATGCATCCTCTCGCACGTGTTTTGCTCGACTAGCCATGCGCATCCCATAAAACCTGCGCATGCGCATCCCACAAAACCTGCGCATGCGCATCCCACAAAACCTCGCACGTGTTTTTACTCGACTAGCCTGCGGGATGCATCCTCTCGCACGTGTTTTTACTCGACTAGCCTGCGGGATGCATCCTCTCGCACGTGTTTTTACTCGACTAGCCTGCAGGATGCATCCTCTCGCACGTGTTTTTACTCGACTAGCCTGCGGGATGCATCCTCTCGCACGTGTTTTTGCTCGACTAGCCATGCGCATCCCAAAAAACCTGCGCATGCGCATCCCAAAAAACCTGCGCGTGCGCATCCCACAAAACCTCGCACGTGTTTTTACTCGACTAGCCTGCGGGATGCATCCTCTCGCACGTGTTTTTGCTCGACTAGGCATGCGCATCCCAAAAAACCTCCGCATGCGCATCCCACAAAACCTGCGCATGCGCATCCCACAAAACCTCGCACGTGTTTTTACTCGACTAGCCTGCGGGATGCATCCTCTCGCACGTGTTTTTACTCGACTAGCCTGCGGGATGCATCCTCTCGCACGTGTTTTTACTCGACTAGCCTGCGGGATGCATCGTCTCGCACGTGTTTTTACTCGACTAGCCTGCGGGATGCATCCTCTCGCACGTGTTTTTACTCGACTAGCCTGCGGGATGCATCCTCTCGCACGTGTTTTTACTCGACTAGCCTGCAGGATGAATACTCTCGCACGTGTTTTTACTCGACTAGCCTGCGGGATGCATCCTCTCGCACGTGTTTTTGCTCGACTATCCATGCGCATCCCAAAAAACCTGCGCATGCGCATCCCAAAAAACCTGCGCATGCGCATCCCACAAAACCTGCGCATGCGCATCCCACAAAACCTCGCACGTGTTTTTACTCGACTAGCCTGCGGGATGCATCCTCTCGCACGTGTTTTTACTCGACTAGCCTGCGGGATGCATCCTCTCGCACGTGTTTTTGCTCGACTAGCCTGCGGGATGCATCCTCTCGCACGTGTTTTTGCTCGACTAGGCATGCGCATCCCAAAAAACCTGCGCATACGCATCCCACAAAACCTGCGCATGCGCATCCCACAAAACCTGCGCATGCGCATCCCACAAAACCTCGCACGTGTTTTTACTCGACTAGCCTGCGGGATGCATCCTCTCGCACGTGTTTTTACTCGACTAGCCTGCGGGATGCATCCTCTCGCACGTGTTTTTACTCGACTAGCCTGCGGGATGCATCCTCTCGCACGTGTTTTTACTCGACTAGCCTGCGGGATGCATCGTCTCGCACGTGTTTTTACTCGACTAGCCTGCGGGATGCATCCTCTCGCACGTGTTTTTACTCGACTAGCCTGCGGGATGCATCCTCTCGCACGTGTTTTTGCTCGACTAGCCTGCGGGATGCATCCTCTCGCACGTGTTTTTGCTCGACTAGCCTGCGGGATGCATCCTCTCGCACGTGTTTTTACTCGACTAGCCTGCGGGATGCATCCTCTCGCACGTGTTTTTACTCGACTACCCTGCGGGATGCATCCTCTCGCACGTGTTTTTGCTCGACTAGCCATGCGCATCCCAAAAAACCTGCGCATGCGCATCCCAAAAAATCTGCGCATGCGCATCCCAAAAAACCTGCGCATGCGCATCCCACAAAACCTGCGCATGCGCATCCCACAAAACCTCGCACGTGTTTGTGCTCGACTAGCCTGCGGGATGCATCCTTTCGCACGTGTTTTTACTCGACTAGCCTGCGGGATGCATCCTCTCGCACGTGTTTTTGCTCGACTAGCCTGCGGGATGCATCCTCTCGCACGTGTTTTTGCTCGACTAGCCTGCGGGACGCATCCTCTCGCACGTGTTTTTACTCGACTAGCCTGCAGGATGCATCCTCTCGCACGTGTTTTTACTCGACTAGCCTGCGGGATGCATCCTCTCGCACGTGTTTTTGCTCGACTAGCCTGCGGGATGCATCCTCTCGCACGTGTTTTTGCTCGACTAGCCTGCGGGATGCATCCTCTCGCACGTGTTTTTGCTCGACTAGCCTGCGGGATGCATCCTCTCGCACGTGTTTTTACTCGACTAGCCTGCGGGATGCATCCTCTCGCACGTGTTTTTGCTCGACTAGCCTGCGGGATGCATCCTCTCGCACGTGTTTTTGCTCGACTAGCCTGCGGGATGCATCCTCTCGCACGTGTTTTTACTCGACTAGCCTGCGGGATGCATCCTCTCGCACGTGTTTTTACTCGACTAGCCTGCGGGATGCATCCTCTCGCACGTGTGTTTGCTCGACTAGCCTGCGGGATGCATCCTCTCGCACGTGTTTTTACTCGACTAGCCTGCGGGATGCATCCTCTCGCACGTGTTTTTGCTCGACTAGCCTGCGGGATGCATCCTCTCGCACGTGTTTTTGCTCGACTAGCCTGCGGGATGCATCCTCTCGCACGTGTTTTTACTCGACTAGCCTGCGGGATGCATCCTCTCGCACGTGTTTTTGCTCGACTAGCCATGCGCATCCCATAAAACCTGCGCATGCGCATCCCACAAAACCTGCGCATGCGCATCCCACAAAACCTCGCACGTGTATTACTCGACTAGCCTGCGGGATGCATCCTCTCGCACGTGTTTTTACTCGACTAGCCTGCGGGATGCATCCTCTCGCAAGTGTTTTTACTCGACTAGTCTGCGGGATGCATCCTCTCGCACGTGTTTTTGCTCGACTAGCCTGCGGGATGCATCCTCTCGCACGTGTTTTTGCTCGACTAGGCATGCGCATCCCAAAAAACCTGCGCATGCGCATCCCAAAAAACCTGCGCATGCGCATCCCACAAAACCTGCGCATGCGCATCCCACAAAACCTCGCACGTGTTTTTACTCGACTAGCCTGCGGGATGCATCCTCTCGCACGTGTTTTTGCTCGACTAGCCATGCGCATCCCAAAAAACCTGCGCATGCGCATCCCAAAAAATCTGCGCATGCGCATCCCACAAAACCTCGCACGTGTTTTTACTCGACTAGCCTGCGGGATGCATCCTCTCGCACGTGTTTTTACTCGACTAGCCTGCGGGATGCATCCTCTCGCACGTGTTTTTGCTCGACTAGCCTGCGGGATGCATCCTCTCGCACGTGTTTTTGCTCGACTAGCCATGCGCATCCCAAAAAACCTGCGCATGCGCATCCCAAAAAATCTGCGCATGCGCATCCCACAAAACCTGCGCATGCGCATCCCACAAAACATCGCACGTGTTTGTGCTCGACTAGCCTGCGGGATGCATCCTTTCGCACGTGTTTTTACTCGACTAGCCTGCGGGATGCATCCTCTCGCACGTGTTTTTGCTCGACTAGCCTGCGGGATGCATCCTCTCGCACGTGTTTTTGCTCGACTAGCCATGCGCATCCCAAAAAACCTGCGCATGCGCATCCCAAAAAATCTGCGCATGCGCATCCCACAAAACCTGCGCATGCGCATCCCACAAAACATCGCACGTGTTTGTGCTCGACTAGCCTGCGGGATGCATCCTTTCGCACGTGTTTTTACTCGACTAGCCTGCGGGATGCATCCTCTCGCACGTGTTTTTACTCGACTAGCCTGCGGGATGCATCCTCTCGCACGTGTTTTTACTCGACTACCCTGCGGGATGCACCCTCTCGCACGTGTTTTGCTCGACTAGCCATGCGCATCCCATAAAACCTGCGCATGCGCATCCCACAAAACCTGCGCATGCGCATCCCACAAAACCTCGCACGTGTTTTTACTCGACTAGCCTGCGGGATGCATCCTCTCGAACGTGTTTTTACTCGACTACCCTGCGGGATGCATCCTCTCGCACGTGTTTTGCTCGACTAGCCATGCGCATCCCATAAAACCTGCGCATGCGCATCCCACAAAACCTCGCACGTGTTTTTACTCGACTAGCCTGCGGGATGCATCCTCTCGCACGTGTTTTTACTCGACTAGCCTGCGGGATGCATCCTCTCGCACGTGTTTTTACTCGACTAGCCTGCGGGATGCATCCTCTCGCACGTGTTTTTGCTCGACTAGCCATGCGCATCCCAAAAAACCTGCGCATGCGCATCCCACAAAACCTCGCACGTGTTTTTACTCGACTAGCCTGCGGGATGGATCCTCTCGCACGTGTTTTTACTCGACTAGCCTGCGGGATGCATCCTCTCGCACGTGTTTTTGCTCGACTAGCCTGCGGGATGCATCCTCTCGCACGTGTTTTTGCTCGACTAGGCATGCGCATCCCAAAAAACCTGCGCATGCGCATCCCACAAAACCTGCGCATGCGCATCCCACAAAACCTCGCACGTGTTTTTACTCGACTAGCCTGCGGGATGCATCCTCTCGCACGTGTTTTTACTCGACTAGCCTGCGGGATGCATCCTCTAGCACGTGTTTTTACTCGACTAGCCTGCGGGATGCATCGTCTCGCACGTGTTTTTACTCGACTAGCCTGCGGGATGCATCCTCTCGCACGTGTTTTTACTCGACTAGCCTGCGGGATGCATCCTCTCGCACGTGTTTTTGCTCGACTATCCATGCGCATCCCAAAAAACCTGCGCATGCGCATCCCAAAAAACCTGCGCATGCGCATCCCACAAAACCTGCGCATGCGCATCCCACAAAACCTCGCACGTGTTTTTACTCGACTAGCCTGCGGGATGCATCCTCTCGCACGTGTTTTTACTCGACTAGCCTGCGGGATGCATCCTCTCGCACGTGTTTTTGCTCGACTAGCCTGCGGGATGCATCCTCTCGCACGTGTTTTTGCTCGACTAGGCATGCGCATCCCAAAAAACCTGCGCATACGCATCCCACAAAACCTGCGCATGCGCATCCCACAAAACCTCGCACGTGTTTTTACTCGACTAGCCTGCGGGATGCATCCTCTCGCACGTGTTTTTACTCGACTAGCCTGCGGGATGCATCCTCTCGCACGTGTTTTTACTCGACTAGCCTGCGGGATGCATCCTCTCGCACGTGTTTTTACTCGACTAGCCTGCGGGATGCATCGTCTCGCACGTGTTTTTACTCGACTAGCCTGCGGGATGCATCCTCTCGCACGTGTTTTTACTCGACTAGCCTGCGGGATGCATCCTCTCGCACGTGTTTTTGCTCGACTAGCCTGCGGGATGCATCCTCTCGCACGTGTTTTTGCTCGACTAGCCTGCGGGATGCATCCTCTCGCACGTGTTTTTACTCGACTAGCCTGCGGGATGCATCCTCTCGCACGTGTTTTTACTCGACTACCCTGCGGGATGCATCCTCTCGCACGTGTTTTTGCTCGACTAGCCATGCGCATTCCAAAAAACCTGCGCATGCGCATCCCAAAAAATCTGCGCATGCGCATCCCAAAAAACCTGCGCATGCGCATCCCACAAAACCTGCGCATGCGCATCCCACAAAACCTCGCACGTGTTTGTGCTCGACTAGCCTGCGGGATGCATCCTTTCGCACGTGTTTTTACTCGACTAGCCTGCGGGATGCATCCTCTCGCACGTGTTTTTGCTCGACTAGCCTGCGGGATGCATCCTCTCGCACGTGTTTTTGCTCGACTAGCCTGCGGGACGCATCCTCTCGCACGTGTTTTTACTCGACTAGCCTGCAGGATGCATCCTCTCGCACGTGTTTTTACTCGACTAGCCTGCGGGATGCATCCTCTCGCACGTGTTTTTGCTCGACTAGCCTGCGGGATGCATCCTCTCGCACGTGTTTTTGCTCGACTAGCCTGCGGGATGCATCCTCTCGCACGTGTTTTTGCTCGACTAGCCTGCGGGATGCATCCTCTCGCACGTGTTTTTACTCGACTAGCCTGCGGGATGCATCCTCTCGCACGTGTTTTTGCTCGACTAGCCTGCGGGATGCATCCTCTCGCACGTGTTTTTGCTCGACTAGCCTGCGGGATGCATCCTCTCGCACGTGTTTTTACTCGACTAGCCTGCGGGATGCATCCTCTCGCACGTGTTTTTACTCGACTAGCCTGCGGGATGCATCCTCTCGCACGTGTGTTTGCTCGACTAGCCTGCGGGATGCATCCTCTCGCACGTGTTTTTACTCGACTAGCCTGCGGGATGCATCCTCTCGCACGTGTTTTTGCTCGACTAGCCTGCGGGATGCATCCTCTCGCACGTGTTTTTGCTCGACTAGCCTGCGGGATGCATCCTCTCGCACGTGTTTTTACTCGACTAGCCTGCGGGATGCATCCTCTCGCACGTGTTTTTACTCGACTACCCTGCGGGATGCATCCTCTCGCACGTGTTTTTGCTCGACTAGCCATGCGCATCCCATAAAACCTGCGCATGCGCATCCCACAAAACCTGCGCATGCGCATCCCACAAAACCTCGCACGTGTATTACTCGACTAGCCTGCGGGATGCATCCTCTCGCACGTGTTTTTACTCGACTAGCCTGCGGGATGCATCCTCTCGCAAGTGTTTTTACTCGACTAGTCTGCGGGATGCATCCTCTCGCACGTGTTTTTGCTCGACTAGCCTGCGGGATGCATCCTCTCGCACGTGTTTTTGCTCGACTAGGCATGCGCATCCCAAAAAACCTGCGCATGCGCATCCCAAAAAACCTGCGCATGTGCATCCCACAAAACCTGCGCATGCGCATCCCACAAAACCTCGCACGTGTTTTTACTCGACTAGCCTGCGGGATGCATCCTCTCGCACGTGTTTTTACTCGACTAGCCTGCGGGATGCATCCTCTCGCACGTGTTTTTACTCGACTAGCCTGCGGGATGCATCCTCTCGCACGTGTTTTTACTCGACTAGCCTGCGGGATGCATCGTCTCGCACGTGGTTTTACTCGACTAGCCTGCGGGATGCATCCTCTCGCACGTGTTTTTACTCGACTAGCCTGCGGGATGCATCCTCTCGCACGTGTTTTTGCTCGACTAGCCTGCGGGATGCATCCTCTCGCACGTGTTTTTGCTCGACTAGCCTGCGGGTTGCATCCTCTCGCACGTGTTTTTACTCGACTAGCCTGCGGGATGCATCCTCTCGCACGTGTTTTTACCCGACTACCCTGCGGGATGCATCATCTCGCACGTGTTTTTGCTCGACTAGCCATGCGCATCCCAAAAAACCTGCGCATGCGCATCCCAAAAAACCTGCGCATGCGCATCCCACAAAACCTGCGCATGCGCATCCCACAAAACCTCGCACGTGTTTGTGCTCGACTAGCCTGCGGGATGCATCCCTTCGCACGTGTTTTTACTCGACTAGCCTGCGGGATGCATCCTCTCGCACGTGTTTTTGCTCGACTAGCCTGCGGGATGCATCCTCTCGCACGTGTTTTTGCTCGACTAGCCTGCGGGACGCATCCTCTCGCACGTGTTTTTACTCGACTAGCCTGCAGGATGCATCCTCTCGCACGTGTTTTTACTCGACTAGCCTGCGGGATGCATCCTCTCGCACGTGTTTTTGCTCGACTAGCCTGCGGGATGCATCCTCTCGCACGTGTTTTTGCTCGAACTAGCCTGCGGGATGCATCCTCTCGCACGTGTTTTTGCTCGACTAGCCTGCGGGATGCATCCTCTCGCACGTGTTTTTACTCGACTAGCCTGCGGGATGCATCCTCTCGCACGTGTTTTTGCTCGACTAGCCTGCGGGATGCATCCTCTCGCACGTGTTTTTGCTCGACTAAACTGCGGGATGCATCCTCTCGCACGTGTTTTTACTCGACTAGCCTGCGGGATGCATCCTCTCGCACGTGTTTTTACTCGACTACCCTGCGGGATGCATCCTCTCGCACGTGTTTTTGCTCGACTAGCCATGCGCATCCCAAAAAACCTGCGCATGCGCATCCCACAAAACATGCGCATGCGCATCCCACAAAACCTCGCACGTGTTTTTACTCGACTAGCCTGCGGGATGCATCCTCTCGCACGTGTTTTTACTCGACTAGCCTGCGGGATGCATCCTCTCGCACGTGTTTTTACTCGACTACCCTGCGGGATGCATCCTATCGCACTTGTTTTTGCTCGACTAGCCATGCGCATCCCATAAAACCTGCGCATGCGCATCCCACAAAACCTGCGCATGCGCATCCCACAAAACCTCGCACGTGTTTTTACTCGACTAGCCTGCGGGATGCATCCTCTCGCACGTGTTTTTACTCGACTACCCTGCGGGATGCATCCTCTCGCACGTGTTTTGCTCGACTAGCCATGCGCATCCCATAAAACCTGCGCATGCGCATCCCACAAAACCTCGCACGTGTTTTTACTCGACTAGCCTGCGGGATGCATCCTCTCGCACGTGTTTTTACTCGACTAGCCTGCGGGATGCATCCTCTCGCACGTGTTTTTACTCGACTAGCCTGCGGGATGCATCCTCTCGCACGTGTTTTTGCTCGACTAGCCATGCGCATCCCAAAAAACCTGCGCATGCGCATCCCACAAAACCTCGCACGTGTTTTTACTCGACTAGCCTGCGGGATGGATCCTCTCGCACGTGTTTTTACTCGACTAGCCTGCGGGATGCATCCTCTCGCACGTGTTTTTGCTCGACTAGCCTGCGGGATGCATCCTCTCGCACGTGTTTTTGCTCGACTAGGCATGCGCATCCCAAAAAACCTGCGCATGCGCATCCCACAAAACCTGCGCATGCGCATCCCACAAAACCTCGCACGTGTTTTTACTCGACTAGCCTGCGGGATGCATCCTCTCGCACGTGTTTTTACTCGACTAGCCTGCGGGATGCATCCTCTAGCACGTGTTTTTACTCGACTAGCCTGCGGGATGCATCGTCTCGCACGTGTTTTTACTCGACTAGCCTGCGGGATGCATCCTCTCGCACGTGTTTTTACTCGACTAGCCTGCGGGATGCATCCTCTCGCACGTGTTTTTGCTCGACTATCCATGCGCATCCCAAAAAACCTGCGCATGCGCATCCCAAAAAACCTGCGCATGCGCATCCCACAAAACCTGCGCATGCGCATCCCACAAAACCTCGCACGTGTTTTTACTCGACTAGCCTGCGGGATGCATCCTCTCGCACGTGTTTTTACTCGACTAGCCTGCGGGATGCATCCTCTCGCACGTGTTTTTGCTCGACTAGCCTGCGGGATGCATCCTCTCGCACGTGTTTTTGCTCGACTAGGCATGCGCATCCCAAAAAACCTGCGCATACGCATCCCACAAAACCTGCGCATGCGCATCCCACAAAACCTCGCACGTGTTTTTACTCGACTAGCCTGCGGGATGCATCCTCTCGCACGTGTTTTTACTCGACTAGCCTGCGGGATGCATCCTCTCGCACGTGTTTTTACTCGACTAGCCTGCGGGATGCATCCTCTCGCACGTGTTTTTACTCGACTAGCCTGCGGGATGCATCGTCTCGCACGTGTTTTTACTCGACTAGCCTGCGGGATGCATCCTCTCGCACGTGTTTTTACTCGACTAGCCTGCGGGATGCATCCTCTCGCACGTGTTTTTGCTCGACTAGCCTGCGGGATGCATCCTCTCGCACGTGTTTTTGCTCGACTAGCCTGCGGGATGCATCCTCTCGCACGTGTTTTTACTCGACTAGCCTGCGGGATGCATCCTCTCGCACGTGTTTTTACTCGACTACCCTGCGGGATGCATCCTCTCGCACGTGTTTTTGCTCGACTAGCCATGCGCATTCCAAAAAACCTGCGCATGCGCATCCCAAAAAATCTGCGCATGCGCATCCCAAAAAACCTGCGCATGCGCATCCCACAAAACCTGCGCATGCGCATCCCACAAAACCTCGCACGTGTTTGTGCTCGACTAGCCTGCGGGATGCATCCTTTCGCACGTGTTTTTACTCGACTAGCCTGCGGGATGCATCCTCTCGCACGTGTTTTTGCTCGACTAGCCTGCGGGATGCATCCTCTCGCACGTGTTTTTGCTCGACTAGCCTGCGGGACGCATCCTCTCGCACGTGTTTTTACTCGACTAGCCTGCAGGATGCATCCTCTCGCACGTGTTTTTACTCGACTAGCCTGCGGGATGCATCCTCTCGCACGTGTTTTTGCTCGACTAGCCTGCGGGATGCATCCTCTCGCACGTGTTTTTGCTCGACTAGCCTGCGGGATGCATCCTCTCGCACGTGTTTTTGCTCGACTAGCCTGCGGGATGCATCCTCTCGCACGTGTTTTTACTCGACTAGCCTGCGGGATGCATCCTCTCGCACGTGTTTTTGCTCGACTAGCCTGCGGGATGCATCCTCTCGCACGTGTTTTTGCTCGACTAGCCTGCGGGATGCATCCTCTCGCACGTGTTTTTACTCGACTAGCCTGCGGGATGCATCCTCTCGCACGTGTTTTTACTCGACTAGCCTGCGGGATGCATCCTCTCGCACGTGTGTTTGCTCGACTAGCCTGCGGGATGCATCCTCTCGCACGTGTTTTTACTCGACTAGCCTGCGGGATGCATCCTCTCGCACGTGTTTTTGCTCGACTAGCCTGCGGGATGCATCCTCTCGCACGTGTTTTTGCTCGACTAGCCTGCGGGATGCATCCTCTCGCACGTGTTTTTACTCGACTAGCCTGCGGGATGCATCCTCTCGCACGTGTTTTTACTCGACTACCCTGCGGGATGCATCCTCTCGCACGTGTTTTTGCTCGACTAGCCATGCGCATCCCATAAAACCTGCGCATGCGCATCCCACAAAACCTGCGCATGCGCATCCCACAAAACCTCGCACGTGTATTACTCGACTAGCCTGCGGGATGCATCCTCTCGCACGTGTTTTTACTCGACTAGCCTGCGGGATGCATCCTCTCGCAAGTGTTTTTACTCGACTAGTCTGCGGGATGCATCCTCTCGCACGTGTTTTTGCTCGACTAGCCTGCGGGATGCATCCTCTCGCACGTGTTTTTGCTCGACTAGGCATGCGCATCCCAAAAAACCTGCGCATGCGCATCCCAAAAAACCTGCGCATGTGCATCCCACAAAACCTGCGCATGCGCATCCCACAAAACCTCGCACGTGTTTTTACTCGACTAGCCTGCGGGATGCATCCTCTCGCACGTGTTTTTACTCGACTAGCCTGCGGGATGCATCCTCTCGCACGTGTTTTTACTCGACTAGCCTGCGGGATGCATCCTCTCGCACGTGTTTTTACTCGACTAGCCTGCGGGATGCATCGTCTCGCACGTGGTTTTACTCGACTAGCCTGCGGGATGCATCCTCTCGCACGTGTTTTTACTCGACTAGCCTGCGGGATGCATCCTCTCGCACGTGTTTTTGCTCGACTAGCCTGCGGGATGCATCCTCTCGCACGTGTTTTTGCTCGACTAGCCTGCGGGATGCATCCTCTCGCACGTGTTTTTACTCGACTAGCCTGCGGGATGCATCCTCTCGCACGTGTTTTTACCCGACTACCCTGCGGGATGCATCATCTCGCACGTGTTTTTGCTCGACTAGCCATGCGCATCCCAAAAAACCTGCGCATGCGCATCCCAAAAAACCTGCGCATGCGCATCCCACAAAACCTGCGCATGCGCATCCCACAAAACCTCGCACGTGTTTGTGCTCGACTAGCCTGCGGGATGCATCCCTTCGCACGTGTTTTTACTCGACTAGCCTGCGGGATGCATCCTCTCGCACGTGTTTTTGCTCGACTAGCCTGCGGGATGCATCCTCTCGCACGTGTTTTTGCTCGACTAGCCTGCGGGACGCATCCTCTCGCACGTGTTTTTACTCGACTAGCCTGCAGGATGCATCCTCTCGCACGTGTTTTTACTCGACTAGCCTGCGGGATGCATCCTCTCGCACGTGTTTTTGCTCGACTAGCCTGCGGGATGCATCCTCTCGCACGTGTTTTTGCTCGAACTAGCCTGCGGGATGCATCCTCTCGCACGTGTTTTTGCTCGACTAGCCTGCGGGATGCATCCTCTCGCACGTGTTTTTACTCGACTAGCCTGCGGGATGCATCCTCTCGCACGTGTTTTTGCTCGACTAGCCTGCGGGATGCATCCTCTCGCACGTGTTTTTGCTCGACTAAACTGCGGGATGCATCCTCTCGCACGTGTTTTTACTCGACTAGCCTGCGGGATGCATCCTCTCGCACGTGTTTTTACTCGACTACCCTGCGGGATGCATCCTCTCGCACGTGTTTTTGCTCGACTAGCCATGCGCATCCCAAAAAACCTGCGCATGCGCATCCCACAAAACATGCGCATGCGCATCCCACAAAACCTCGCACGTGTTTTTACTCGACTAGCCTGCGGGATGCATCCTCTCGCACGTGTTTTTACTCGACTAGCCTGCGGGATGCATCCTCTCGCACGTGTTTTTACTCGACTACCCTGCGGGATGCATCCTATCGCACTTGTTTTTGCTCGACTAGCCATGCGCATCCCATAAAACCTGCGCATGCGCATCCCACAAAACCTGCGCATGCGCATCCCACAAAACCTCGCACGTGTTTTTACTCGACTAGCCTGCGGGATGCATCCTCTCGCACGTGTTTTTACTCGTCTAGCCTGCGGGATGCATCCTCTCGCACGTGTTTTTACTCGACTAGCCTGCGGGATGCATCCTCTCGCACGTGTTTTTACTCGACTAGCCTGCAGGATGCATCCTCTCGCACGTGTTTTTACTCGACTAGCCTGCGGGATGCATCCTCTCGCACGTGTTTTTGCTCGACTAGCCATGCGCATCCCAAAAAACCTGCGCATGCGCATCCCAAAAAACCTGCGCATGCGCATCCCACAAAACCTCGCACGTGTTTTTACTCGACTAGCCTGCGGGATGCATCCTCTCGCACGTGTTTTTGCTCGGCTAGCCTGCGGGATGCATCCTCTCGCACGTGTTTTTGCTCGGCTAGCCTGCGGGATGCATCCTCTCGCACGTGTTTTTGCTCGACTAGCCATGCGCATCCCAAAAAACCTGCGCATGCGCATCCCAAAAAACCTGCGCATGCGCATCCCACAAAACCTCGCACGTGTTTGTGCTCGACTAGCCTGCGGGATGCATCCTTTCGCACGTGTTTTTACTCGACTAGCCTGCGGGATGCATCCTCTCGCACGTGTTTTTGCTCGACCAGCCTGCGGGATGCATCCTCTCGCACGTGTTTGTGCTCGACTAGCCTGCGGGATGCATCCTCTCGCACGTGTTTTTACTCGACTAGCCTGCGGGATGCATCCTCTCGCACGTGTTTTTGCTCGACTAGCCTGCGGGATGCATCCTCTCGCACGTGTTTTTGCTCGACTAGCCTGCGGGATGCATCCTCTCGCACGTGTTTTTACTCGACTAGCCTGCGGGATGCATCCTCTCGCACGTGTTTTTACTCGACTACCCTGCGGGATGCATACTCTCGCACGTGTTTTTGCTCGACTAGCCATGCGCATCCCAAAAAACCTGCGCATGCGCATCCCACAAAACCTGCGTATGCGCATCCCACAAAACCTCGCACGTGTTTTTACTCGACTAGCCTGCGGGATGCATCCTCTCGCACGTGTTTTTACTCGACTAGCCTGCGGGAAGCATCCTCTCGCACGTGTTTTTACTCGACTAGCCTGCGGGATGCATACTCTCGCACGTGTTTTTGCTCGACTAGCCTGCTGGATGCATCCTCTCGCACGTGTTTTTACTCGACTAGCCTGCGGGATGCATCCTCTCGCACGTGTTTTTGCTCGACTAGCCTGCGGGATGCATCCTCTCGCACGTGTTTTTGCTCGACTAGCCTGCGGGATGCATCCTCTCGCACGTGTTTTTGCTCGACTAGGCATGCGCATCCCAAAAAACCTGCGCATGCGCATCCCAAAAAACCTGCGCATGCGCATCCCACAAAACCTCGCACGTGTTTTTACTCGACTAGCCTGCGGGATGCATCCTCTCGCACGTGTTTTTGCTCGACTAGCCTGCGGGATGCATCCTCTCGCACGTGTTTTTGCTCGACTAGCCATGCGCATCCCAAAAAACCTGCGCATGCGCATCCCAAAAAATCTGCGCATGCGCATCCCACAAAACCTGCGCATGCGCATCCCACAAAACATCGCACGTGTTTGTGCTCGACTAGCCTGCGGGATGCATCCTTTCGCACGTGTTTTTACTCGACTAGCCTGCGGGATGCATCCTCTCGCACGTGTTTTTACTCGACTAGCCTGCGGGATGCATCCTCTCGCACGTGTTTTTACTCGACTACCCTGCGGGATGCACCCTCTCGCACGTGTTTTGCTCGACTAGCCATGCGCATCCCATAAAACCTGCGCATGCGCATCCCACAAAACCTGCGCATGCGCATCCCACAAAACCTCGCACGTGTTTTTACTCGACTAGCCTGCGGGATGCATCCTCTCGAACGTGTTTTTACTCGACTAGCCTGCGGGATGCATCCTCTCGCACGTGTTTTTACTCGACTACCCGGCGGGATGCATCCTCTCGCACGTGTTTTTACTCGACTAGCCTGCGGGATGCATCCTCTCGCACGTGTTTTTACTCGACTAGCCCTCAGGATGCATCCTCTCGCACGTGTTTTTACTCGACTAGCCTGCGGGATGCATCCTCTCGCACGTGTTTTTGCTCGACTAGCCTGCGGGATGCATCCTCTCGCACGTGTTTTTGCTCGACTAGCCTGCGGGATGCATCCTCCCGCACGTGTTTTTGCTCTACTAGCCTGCGGGATGCATCCTCTCGCACGTGTTTTGCTCGGCTAGCCATGCGCATCCCATAAAACCTGCGCATGCGCATCCCACAAAACCTGCGCATGCGCATCCCACAAAACCTCGCACGTGTTTTTGCTCGACTAGCCTGCGGGATGCATCCTCTCGCACGTGTTTTTGCTCGACTAGCCTGCGGGATGCATCCTCTCGCACGTGTTTTTACTCGACTAGCCTGCGGGATGCATCCTCTCGCACGTGTTTTTACTCGACTACCCTGCGGGATGCATCCTCTCGCACGTGTTTTGCTCGACTAGCCATGCGCATCCCATAAAACCTGCGCATGCGCATCCCACAAAACCTCGCACGTGTTTTTACTCGACTAGCCTGCGGGATGCATCCTCTCGCACGTGTTTTTACTCGACTAGCCTGCGGGATGCATCCTCTCGCACGTGTTTTTACTCGACTAGCCTGCAGGATGCATCCTCTCGCACGTGTTTTTACTCGACTAGCCTGCGGGATGCATCCTCTCGCACGTGTTTTTGCTCGACTAGCCATGCGCATCCCAAAAAACCTGCGCATGCGCATCCCAAAAAACCTGCGCATGCGCATCCCACAAAACCTCGCACGTGTTTTTACTCGACTAGCCTGCGGGATGGATCCTCTCGCACGTGTTTTTACTCGACTAGCCTGCGGGATGCATCCTCTCGCACGTGTTTTTGCTCGACTAGCCTGCGGGATGCATCCTCTCGCACGTGTTTTTGCTCGACTAGGCATGCGCATCCCAAAAAACCTGCGCATGCGCATCCCACAAAACCTGCGCATGCGCATCCCACAAAACCTCGCACGTGTTTTTACTCGACTAGCCTGCGGGATGCATCCTCTCGCACGTGTTTTTACTCGACTAGCCTGCGGGATGCATCGTCTCGCACGTGTTTTTACTCGACTAGCCTGCGGGATGCATCCTCTCGCACGTGTTTTTACTCGACTAGCCTGCGGGATGCATCCTCTCGCACGTGTTTTTACTCGACTAGCCTGCAGGATGAATACTCTCGCACGTGTTTTTACTCGACTAGCCTGCGGGATGCATCCTCTCGCACGTGTTTTTGCTCGACTATCCATGCGCATCCCAAAAAACCTGCGCATGCGCATCCCAAAAAACCTGCGCATGCGCATCCCACAAAACCTGCGCATGCGCATCCCACAAAACCTCGCACGTGTTTTTACTCGACTAGCCTGCGGGATGCATCCTCTCGCACGTGTTTTTACTCGACTAGCCTGCGGGATGCATCCTCTCGCACGTGTTTTTGCTCGACTAGCCTGCGGGATGCATCCTCTCGCACGTGTTTTTGCTCGACTAGGCATGCGCATCCCAAAAAACCTGCGCATACGCATCCCACAAAACCTGCGCATGCGCATCCCACAAAACCTCGCACGTGTTTTTACTCGACTAGCCTGCGGGATGCATCCTCTCGCACGTGTTTTTACTCGACTAGCCTGCGGGATGCATCCTCTCGCACGTGTTTTTACTCGACTAGCCTGCGGGATGCATCCTCTCGCACGTGTTTTTACTCGACTAGCCTGCGGGATGCATCGTCTCGCACGTGTTTTTACTCGACTAGCCTGCGGGATGCATCCTCTCGCACGTGTTTTTACTCGACTAGCCTGCGGGATGCATCCTCTCGCACGTGTTTTTGCTCGACTAGCCTGCGGGATGCATCCTCTCGCACGTGTTTTTGCTCGACTAGCCTGCGGGATGCATCCTCTCGCACGTGTTTTTACTCGACTAGCCTGCGGGATGCATCCTCTCGCACGTGTTTTTACTCGACTACCCTGCGGGATGTATCCTCTCGCACGTGTTTTTGCTCGACTAGCCATGCGCATCCCAAAAAACCTGCGCATGCGCATCCCACAAAACCTCGCACGTGTTTGTGCTCGACTAGCCTGCGGGATGCATCCTTTCGCACGTGTTTTTACTCGACTAGCCTGCGGGATGCATCCTCTCGCACGTGTTTTTGCTCGACTAGCCTGCGGGATGCATCCTCTCGCACGTGTTTTTGCTCGACTAGCCTGCGGGACGCATCCTCTCGCACGTGTTTTTACTCGACTAGCCTGCAGGATGCATCCTCTCGCACGTGTTTTTACTCGACTAGCCTGCGGGATGCATCCTCTCGCACGTGTTTTTGCTCGACTAGCCATGCGCATCCCAAAAAACCTGCGCATGCGCATCCCAAAAAACCTGCGCATGCGCATCCCACAAAACCTCGCACGTGTTTTTACTCGACTAGCCTGCGGGATGCATCCTCTCGCACGTGTTTTTGCTCGGCTAGCCTGCGGGATGCATCCTCTCGCACGTGTTTTTGCTCGGCTAGCCTGCGGGATGCATCCTCTCGCATGTGTTTTTGCTCGACTAGCCATGCGCATCCCAAAAAATCTGCGCATGCGCATCCCAAAAAACCTGCGCATGCGCATCCCACAAAACCTCGCACGTGTTTGTGCTCGACTAGCCTGCGGGATGCATCCTTTCGCACGTGTTTTTACTCGACTAGCCTGCGGGATGCATCCTCTCGCACGTGTTTTTGCTCGACCAGCCTGCGGGATGCATCCTCTCGCACGTGTTTGTGCTCGACTAGCCTGCGGGATGCATCCTCTCGCACGTGTTTTTACTCGACTAGCCTGCGGGATGCATCCTCTCGCACGTGTTTTTGCTCGACTAGCCTGCGGGATGCATCCTCTCGCACGTGTTTTTGCTCGACTAGCCTGCGGGATGCATCCTCTCGCACGTGTTTTTACTCGACTAGCCTGCGGGATGCATCCTCTCGCACGTGTTTTTACTCGACTACCCTGCGGGATGCATACTCTCGCACGTGTTTTTGCTCGACTAGCCATGCGCATCCCAAAAAACCTGCGCATGCGCATCCCACAAAACCTGCGTATGCGCATCCCACAAAACCTCGCACGTGTTTTTACTCGACTAGCCTGCGGGATGCATCCTCTCGCACGTGTTTTTACTCGACTAGCCTGCGGGAAGCATCCTCTCGCACGTGTTTTTACTCGACTAGCCTGCGGGATGCATACTCTCGCACGTGTTTTTGCTCGACTAGCCTGCTGGATGCATCCTCTCGCACGTGTTTTTACTCGACTAGCCTGCGGGATGCATCCTCTCGCACGTGTTTTTGCTCGACTAGCCTGCGGGATGCATCCTCTCGCACGTGTTTTTACTCCACTAGCCTGCGGGATGCATCCTCTCGCACGTGTTTTTGCTCGACTAGCCTGCGGGATGCATCCTCTCGCACGTGTTTTTACTCGACTAGCCTGCGGGATGCATCCTCTCGCACGTGTTTTTACTCGACTACCCTGCGGGATGCATCCTCTCGCACGTGTTTTTGCTCGACTAGCCTGCGGGATGCATCCTCTCGCACGTGTTTTTGCTCGACTAGGCATGCGCATCCCAAAAAACCTGCGCATGCGCATCCCAAAAAACCTGCGCATGCGCATCCCACAAAACCTGCGCATGCGCATCCCACAAAACCTCGCACGTGTTTTTACTCGACTAGCCTGCGGGATGCATCCTCTCGCACGTGTTTTTACTCGACTAGCCTGCGGGATGCATCCTCTCGCACGTGTTTTTGCTCGACTAGCCTGCGGGATGCATCCTCTCGCACGTGTTTTTACTCGACTAGCCTGCGGGATGCATCCTCTCGCACGTGTTTTTACTCGACTACCCTGCGGGATGCATCCTCTCGCACGTGTTTTTGCTCGACTAGCCATGCGCATCCCAAAAAACCTGCGCATGCGCATCCCACAAAACCTGCGTATGCGCATCCCACAAAACCTCGCACGTGTTTTTACTCGACTAGCCTGCGGGATGCATCCTCTCGCACGTGTTTTTGCTCGACTAGCCTGCGGGATGCATCCTCTCGCACGTGTTTTTGCTCGACTAGCCTGCGGGATGCATCCTCTCGCACGTGTTTTTACTCGACTAGCCTGCGGGATGCATCCTCTCGCACGTGTTTTTACTCGACTACCCTGCGGGATGCATCCTCTCGCACGTGTTTTTGCTCGACTAGCCATGCGCATCCCAAAAAACCTGCGCATGCGCATCCCACAAAACCTGCGTATGCGCATCCCACAAAACCTCGCACGTGTTTTTACTCGACTAGCCTGCGGGATGCATCCTCTCGCACGTGTTTTTACTCGACTAGCCTGCGGGATGCATCCTCTCGCACGTGTTTTTGCTCGACTAGCCTGCGGGATGCATCCTCTCGCACGTGTTTTTGCTCGACTAGCCATGCGCATCCCAAAAAACCTGCGCATGCGCATCCCAAAAAATCTGCGCATGCGCATCCCACAAAACCTGCGCATGCGCATCCCACAAAACATCGCACGTGTTTGTGCTCGACTAGCCTGCGGGATGCATCCTTTCGCACGTGTTTTTACTCGACTAGCCTGCGGGATGCATCCTCTCGCACGTGTTTTTACTCGACTAGCCTGCGGGATGCATCCTCTCGCACGTGTTTTTACTCGACTACCCTGCGGGATGCACCCTCTCGCACGTGTTTTGCTCGACTAGCCATGCGCATCCCATAAAACCTGCGCATGCGCATCCCACAAAACCTGCGCATGCGCATCCCACAAAACCTCGCACGTGTTTTTACTCGACTAGCCTGCGGGATGCATCCTCTCGAACGTGTTTTTACTCGACTAGCCTGCGGGATGCATCCTCTCGCACGTGTTTTTACTCGACTACCCGGCGGGATGCATCCTCTCGCACGTGTTTTTACTCGACTAGCCTGCGGGATGCATCCTCTCGCACGTGTTTTTACTCGACTAGCCCTCAGGATGCATCCTCTCGCACGTGTTTTTACTCGACTAGCCTGCGGGATGCATCCTCTCGCACGTGTTTTTGCTCGACTAGCCTGCGGGATGCATCCTCTCGCACGTGTTTTTGCTCGACTAGCCTGCGGGATGCATCCTCCCGCACGTGTTTTTGCTCGACTAGCCTGCGGGATGCATCCTCTCGCACGTGTTTTGCTCGGCTAGCCATGCGCATCCCATAAAACCTGCGCATGCGCATCCCACAAAACCTGCGCATGCGCATCCCACAAGACCTCGCACGTGTTTTTGCTCGACTAGCCTGCGGGATGCATCCTCTCGCACGTGTTTTTGCTCGACTAGCCTGCGGGATGCATCCTCTCGCACGTGTTTTTACTCGACTAGCCTGCGGGATGCATCCTCTCGCACGTGTTTTTACTCGACTACCCTGCGGGATGCATCCTCTCGCACGTGTTTTGCTCGACTAGCCATGCGCATCCCATAAAACCTGCGCATGCGCATCCCACAAAACCTCGCACGTGTTTTTACTCGACTAGCCTGCGGGATGCATCCTCTCGCACGTGTTTTTACTCGACTAGCCTGCGGGATGCATCCTCTCGCACGTGTTTTTACTCGACTAGCCTGCAGGATGCATCCTCTCGCACGTGTTTTTACTCGACTAGCCTGCGGGATGCATCCTCTCGCACGTGTTTTTGCTCGACTAGCCATGCGCATCCCAAAAAACCTGCGCATGCGCATCCCAAAAAACCTGCGCATGCGCATCCCACAAAACCTCGCACGTGTTTTTACTCGACTACCCTGCGGGATGGATCCTCTCGCACGTGTTTTTACTCGACTAGCCTGCGGGATGCATCCTCTCGCACGTGTTTTTGCTCGACTAGCCTGCGGGATGCATCCTCTCGCACGTGTTTTTGCTCGACTAGGCATGCGCATCCCAAAAAACCTGCGCATGCGCATCCCACAAAACCTGCGCATGCGCATCCCACAAAACCTCGCACGTGTTTTTACTCGACTAGCCTGCGGGATGCATCCTCTCGCACGTGTTTTTACTCGACTAGCCTGCGGGATGCATCGTCTCGCACGTGTTTTTACTCGACTAGCCTGCGGGATGCATCCTCTCGCACGTGTTTTTACTCGACTAGCCTGCGGGATGCATCCTCTCGCACGTGTTTTTACTCGACTAGCCTGCAGGATGAATACTCTCGCACGTGTTTTTACTCGACTAGCCTGCGGGATGCATCCTCTCGCACGTGTTTTTGCTCGACTATCCATGCGCATCCCAAAAAACCTGCGCATGCGCATCCCAAAAAACCTGCGCATGCGCATCCCACAAAACCTGCGCATGCGCATCCCACAAAACCTGCGCATGCGCATCCCACAAAACCTCGCACGTGTTTTTACTCGACTAGCCTGCGGGATGCATCCTCTCGCACGTGTTTTTACTCGACTAGCCTGCGGGATGCATCCTCTCGCACGTGTTTTTGCTCGACTAGCCTGCGGGATGCATCCTCTCGCACGTGTTTTTGCTCGACTAGCCTGCGGGACGCATCCTCTCGCACGTGTTTTTACTCGACTAGCCTGCAGGATGCATCCTCTCGCACGTGTTTTTACTCGACTAGCCTGCGGGATGCATCCTCTCGCACGTGTTTTTGCTCGACTAGCCATGCGCATCCCAAAAAACCTGCGCATGCGCATCCCAAAAAACCTGCGCATGCGCATCCCACAAAACCTCGCACGTGTTTTTACTTGACTAGCCTGCGGGATGCATCCTCTCGCACGTGTTTTTGCTCGGCTAGCCTGCGGGATGCATCCTCTCGCACGTGTTTTTGCTCGGCTAGCCTGCGGGATGCATCCTCTCGCATGTGTTTTTGCTCGACTAGCCATGCGCATCCCAAAAAATCTGCGCATGCGCATCCCAAAAAACCTGCGCATGCGCATCCCACAAAACCTCGCACGTGTTTGTGCTCGACTAGCCTGCGGGATGCATCCTTTCGCACGTGTTTTTACTCGACTAGCCTGCGGGATGCATCCTCTCGCACGTGTTTTTGCTCGACCAGCCTGCGGGATGCATCCTCTCGCACGTGTTTGTGCTCGACTAGCCTGCGGGATGCATCCTCTCGCACGTGTTTTTACTCGACTAGCCTGCGGGATGCATCCTCTCGCACGTGTTTTTGCTCGACTAGCCTGCGGGATGCATCCTCTCGCACGTGTTTTTGCTCGACTAGCCTGCGGGATGCATCCTCTCGCACGTGTTTTTACTCGACTAGCCTGCGGGATGCATCCTCTCGCACGTGTTTTTACTCGACTACCCTGCGGGATGTATCCTCTCGCACGTGTTTTTGCTCGACTAGCCATGCGCATCCCAAAAAACCTGCGCATGCGCATCCCACAAAACCTCGCACGTGTTTGTGCTCGACTAGCCTGCGGGATGCATCCTTTCGCACGTGTTTTTACTCGACTAGCCTGCGGGATGCATCCTCTCGCACGTGTTTTTGCTCGACTAGCCTGCGGGATGCATCCTCTCGCACGTGTTTTTGCTCGACTAGCCTGCGGGACGCATCCTCTCGCACGTGTTTTTACTCGACTAGCCTGCAGGATGCATCCTCTCGCACGTGTTTTTACTCGACTAGCCTGCGGGATGCATCCTCTCGCACGTGTTTTTGCTCGACTAGCCATGCGCATCCCAAAAAACCTGCGCATGCGCATCCCAAAAAACCTGCGCATGCGCATCCCACAAAACCTCGCACGTGTTTTTACTTGACTAGCCTGCGGGATGCATCCTCTCGCACGTGTTTTTGCTCGGCTAGCCTGCGGGATGCATCCTCTCGCACGTGTTTTTGCTCGGCTAGCCTGCGGGATGCATCCTCTCGCATGTGTTTTTGCTCGACTAGCCATGCGCATCCCAAAAAATCTGCGCATGCGCATCCCAAAAAACCTGCGCATGCGCATCCCACAAAACCTCGCACGTGTTTGTGCTCGACTAGCCTGCGGGATGCATCCTTTCGCACGTGTTTTTACTCGACTAGCCTGCGGGATGCATCCTCTCGCACGTGTTTTTGCTCGACCAGCCTGCGGGATGCATCCTCTCGCACGTGTTTGTGCTCGACTAGCCTGCGGGATGCATCCTCTCGCACGTGTTTTTACTCGACTAGCCTGCGGGATGCATCCTCTCGCACGTGTTTTTGCTCGACTAGCCTGCGGGATGCATCCTCTCGCACGTGTTTTTGCTCGACTAGCCTGCGGGATGCATCCTCTCGCACGTGTTTTTACTCGACTAGCCTGCGGGATGCATCCTCTCGCACGTGTTTTTACTCGACTACCCTGCGGGATGCATACTCTCGCACGTGTTTTTGCTCGACTAGCCATGCGCATCCCAAAAAACCTGCGCATGCGCATCCCACAAAACCTGCGTATGCGCATCCCACAAAACCTCGCACGTGTTTTTACTCGACTAGCCTGCGGGATGCATCCTCTCGCACGTGTTTTTACTCGACTAGCCTGCGGGAAGCATCCTCTCGCACGTGTTTTTACTCGACTAGCCTGCGGGATGCATACTCTCGCACGTGTTTTTGCTCGACTAGCCTGCTGGATGCATCCTCTCGCACGTGTTTTTACTCGACTAGCCTGCGGGATGCATCCTCTCGCACGTGTTTTTGCTCGACTAGCCTGCGGGATGCATCCTCTCGCACGTGTTTTTACTCGACTAGCCTGCGGGATGCATCCTCTCGCACGTGTGTTTGCTCGACTAGCCTGCGGGATGCATCCTCTCGCACGTGTTTTTACTCGACTAGCCTGCGGGATGCATCCTCTCGCACGTGTTTTTGCTCGACTAGCCTGCGGGATGCATCCTCTCGCACGTGTTTTTGCTCGACTAGCCTGCGGGATGCATCCTCTCGCACGTGTTTTTACTCGACTAGCCTGCGGGATGCATCCTCTCGCACGTGTTTTTACTCGACTACCCTGCGGGATGCATCCTCTCGCACGTGTTTTTGCTCGACTAGCCATGCGCATCCCATAAAACCTGCGCATGCGCATCCCACAAAACCTGCGCATGCGCATCCCACAAAACCTCGCACGTGTATTACTCGACTAGCCTGCGGGATGCATCCTCTCGCACGTGTTTTTACTCGACTAGCCTGCGGGATGCATCCTCTCGCAAGTGTTTTTACTCGACTAGTCTGCGGGATGCATCCTCTCGCACGTGTTTTTGCTCGACTAGCCTGCGGGATGCATCCTCTCGCACGTGTTTTTGCTCGACTAGGCATGCGCATCCCAAAAAACCTGCGCATGCGCATCCCAAAAAACCTGCGCATGCGCATCCCACAAAACCTGCGCATGCGCATCCCACAAAACCTCGCACGTGTTTTTACTCGACTAGCCTGCGGGATGCATCCTCTCGCACGTGTTTTTACTCGACTAGCCTGCGGGATGCATCCTCTCGCACGTGTTTTTACTCGACTAGCCTGCGGGATGCATCCTCTCGCACGTGTTTTTACTCGACTAGCCTGCGGGATGCATCCTCTCGCACGTGTTTTTACTCGACTACCCTGCGGGATGCATCCTCTCGCACGTGTTTTTGCTCGACTAGCCTGCGGGATGCATCCTCTCGCACGTGTTTTTGCTCGACTAGACATGCGCATCCCAAAAAACCTGCGCATGCGCATCCCAAAAAACCTGCGCATGCGCATCCCACAAAACCTGCGCATGCGCATCCCACAAAACCTCGCACGTGTTTTTACTCGACTAGCCTGCGGGATGCATCCTCTCGCACGTGTTTTTACTCGACTAGCCTGCGGGATGCATCCTCTCGCACGTGTTTTTGCTCGACTAGCCTGCGGGATGCATCCTCTCGCACGTGTTTTTACTCGACTAGCCTGCGGGATGCATCCTCTCGCACGTGTTTTTACTCGACTACCCTGCGGGATGCATCCTCTCGCACGTGTTTTTGCTCGACTAGCCATGCGCATCCCAAAAAACCTGCGCATGCGCATCCCACAAAACCTGCGTATGCGCATCCCACAAAACCTCGCACGTGTTTTTACTCGACTAGCCTGCGGGATGCATCCTCTCGCACGTGTTTTTGCTCGACTAGCCTGCGGGATGCATCCTCTCGCACGTGTTTTTGCTCGACTAGCCTGCGGGATGCATCCTCTCGCACGTGTTTTTACTCGACTAGCCTGCGGGATGCATCCTCTCGCACGTGTTTTTACTCGACTACCCTGCGGGATGCATCCTCTCGCACGTGTTTTTGCTCGACTAGCCATGCGCATCCCAAAAAACCTGCGCATGCGCATCCCACAAAACCTGCGTATGCGCATCCCACAAAACCTCGCACGTGTTTTTACTCGACTAGCCTGCGGGATGCATCCTCTCGCACGTGTTTTTACTCGACTAGCCTGCGGGATGCATCCTCTCGCACGTGTTTTTGCTCGACTAGCCTGCGGGATGCATCCTCTCGCACGTGTTTTTGCTCGACTAGCCATGCGCATCCCAAAAAACCTGCTCATGCGCATCCCAAAAAATCTGCGCATGCGCATCCCACAAAACCTGCGCATGCGCATCCCACAAAACCTCGCACGTGTTTTTACTCGACTAGCCTGCGGGATGCATCCTCTCGCACGTGTTTTTACTCGACTAGCCTGCGGGATGCATCCTCTCGCACGTGTTTTTACTCGACTAGCCTGCGGGATGCATCCTCTCGCACGTGTTTTTACTCGACTACCCTGCGGGATGCATCCTCTCGCACGTGTTTTGCTCGACTAGCCATGCGCATCCCATAAAACCTGCGCATGCGCATCCCACAAAACCTCGCACGTGTTTTTACTCGACTAGCCTGCGGGATGCATCCTCTCGCACGTGTTTTTACTCGACTAGCCTGCGGGATGCAACCTCTCGCACGTGTTTTTACTGGACTAGCCTGCAGGATGCATCCTCTCGCACGTGTTTTTACTCGACTAGCCTGCGGGATGCATCCTCTCGCACGTGTTTTTGCTCGACTAGCCATGCGCATCCCAAAAAACCTGCGCATGCGCATCCCAAAAAACCTGCGCATGCGCATCCCACAAAACCTCGCACGTGTTTTTACTCGACTAGCCTGCGGGATGGATCCTCTCGCACGTGTTTTTACTCGACTAGCCTGCGGGATGCATCCTCTCGCACGTGTTTTTGCTCGACTAGCCTGCGGGATGCATCCTCTCGCACGTGTTTTTGCTCGACTAGGCATGCGCATCCCAAAAAACCTGCGCATGCGCATCCCACAAAACCTGCGCATGCGCATCCCACAAAACCTCGCACGTGTTTTTACTCGACTAGCCTGCGGGATGCATCCTCTCGCACGTGTTTTTACTCGACTAGCCTGCGGGATGCATCGTCTCGCACGTGTTTTTACTCGACTAGCCTGCGGGATGCATCCTCTCGCACGTGTTTTTACTCGACTAGCCTGCGGGATGCATCCTCTCGCACGTGTTTTTACTCGACTAGCCTGCAGGATGAATACTCTCGCACGTGTTTTTACTCGACTAGCCTGCGGGATGCATCCTCTCGCACGTGTTTTTGCTCGACTATCCATGCGCATCCCAAAAAACCTGCGCATGCGCATCCCAAAAAACCTGCGCATGCGCATCCCACAAAACCTGCGCATGCGCATCCCACAAAACCTCGCACGTGTTTTTACTCGACTAGCCTGCGGGATGCATCCTCTCGCACGTGTTTTTACTCGACTAGCCTGCGGGATGCATCCTCTCCCACGTGTTTTTGCTCGACTAGCCTGCGGGATGCATCCTCTCGCACGTGTTTTTGCTCGACTAGGCATGCGCATCCCAAAAAACCTGCGCATACGCATCCCACAAAACCTGCGCATGCGCATCCCACAAAACCTCGCACGTGTTTTTACTCGACTAGCCTGCGGGATGCATCCTCTCGCACGTGTTTTTACTCGACTAGCCTGCGGGATGCATCCTCTCGCACGTGTTTTTACTCGACTAGCCTGCGGGATGCATCCTCTCGCACGTGTTTTTACTCGACTAGCCTGCGGGATGCATCGTCTCGCACGTGTTTTTACTCGACTAGCCTGCGGGATGCATCCTCTCGCACGTGTTTTTACTCGACTAGCCTGCGGGATGCATCCTCTCGCACGTGTTTTTGCTCGACTAGCCTGCGGGATGCATCCTCTCGCACGTGTTTTTGCTCGACTAGCCTGCGGGATGCATCCTCTCGCACGTGTTTTTACTCGACTAGCCTGCGGGATGCATCCTCTCGCACGTGTTTTTACTCGACTACCCTGCGGGATGCATCCTCTCGCACGTGTTTTTGCTCGACTAGCCATGCGCATCCCAAAAAACCTGCGCATGCGCATCCCACAAAACCTCGCACGTGTTTGTGCTCGACTAGCCTGCGGGATGCATCCTTTCGCACGTGTTTTTACTCGACTAGCCTGCGGGATGCATCCTCTCGCACGTGTTTTTGCTCGACTAGCCTGCGGGATGCATCCTCTCGCACGTGTTTTTGCTCGACTAGCCTGCGGGACGCATCCTCTCGCACGTGTTTTTACTCGACTAGCCTGCAGGATGCATCCTCTCGCACGTGTTTTTACTCGACTAGCCTGCGGGATGCATCCTCTCGCACGTGTTTTTGCTCGACTAGCCATGCGCATCCCAAAAAACCTGCGCATGCGCATCCCAAAAAACCTGCGCATGCGCATCCCACAAAACCTCGCACGTGTTTTTACTCGACTAGCCTGCGGGATGCATCCTCTCGCACGTGTTTTTGCTCGGCTAGCCTGCGGGATGCATCCTCTCGCACGTGTTTTTGCTCGGCTAGCCTGCGGGATGCATCCTCTCGCACGTGTTTTTGCTCGACTAGCCATGCGCATCCCAAAAAATCTGCGCATGCGCATCCCAAAAAACCTGCGCATGCGCATCCCACAAAACCTCGCACGTGTTTGTGCTCGACTAGCCTGCGGGATGCATCCTTTCGCACGTGTTTTTACTCGACTAGCCTGCGGGATGCATCCTCTCGCACGTGTTTTTGCTCGACCAGCCTGCGGGATGCATCCTCTCGCACGTGTTTGTGCTCGACTAGCCTGCGGGATGCATCCTCTCGCACGTGTTTTTACTCGACTAGCCTGCGGGATGCATCCTCTCGCACGTGTTTTTGCTCGACTAGCCTGCGGGTTGCATCCTCTCGCACGTGTTTTTGCTCGACTAGCCTGCGGGATGCATCCTCTCGCACGTGTTTTTACTCGACTAGCCTGCGGGATGCATCCTCTCGCACGTGTTTTTACTCGACTACCCTGCGGGATGCATACTCTCGCACGTGTTTTTGCTCGACTAGCCATGCGCATCCCAAAAAACCTGCGCATGCGCATCCCACAAAACCTGCGTATGCGCATCCCACAAAACCTCGCACGTGTTTTTACTCGACTAGCCTGCGGGATGCATCCTCTCGCACGTGTTTTTACTCGACTAGCCTGCGGGAAGCATCCTCTCGCACGTGTTTTTACTCGACTAGCCTGCGGGATGCATACTCTCGCACGTGTTTTTGCTCGACTAGCCTGCTGGATGCATCCTCTCGCACGTGTTTTTACTCGACTAGCCTGCGGGATGCATCCTCTCGCACGTGTTTTTGCTCGACTAGCCTGCGGGATGCATCCTCTCGCACGTGTTTTTACTCGACTAGCCTGCGGGATGCATCCTCTCGCACGTGTTTTTGCTCGACTAGCCTGCGGGATGCATCCTCTCGCACGTGTTTTTGCTCGACTAGCCTGCGGGATGCATCCTCTCGCACGTGTTTTTACTCGACTAGCCTGCGGGATGCATCCTCTCGCACGTGTGTTTGCTCGACTAGCCTGCGGGATGCATCCTCTCGCACGTGTTTTTACTCGACTAGCCTGCGGGATGCATCCTCTCGCACGTGTTTTTGCTCGACTAGCCTGCGGGATGCATCCTCTCGCACGTGTTTTTACTCGACTAGCCTGCGGGATGCATCCTCTCGCACGTGTTTTTACTCGACTACCCTGCGGGATGCATCCTCTCGCACGTGTTTTTGCTCGACTAGCCATGCGCATCCCATAAAACCTGCGCATGCGCATCCCACAAAACCTGCGCATGCGCATCCCACAAAACCTCGCACGTGTATTACTCGACTAGCCTGCGGGATGCATCCTCTCGCACGTGTTTTTACTCGACTAGCCTGCGGGATGCATCCTCTCGCAAGTGTTTTTACTCGACTAGTCTGCGGGATGCATCCTCTCGCACGTGTTTTTGCTCGACTAGCCTGCGGGATGCATCCTCTCGCACGTGTTTTTGCTCGACTAGGCATGCGCATCCCAAAAAACCTGCGCATGCGCATCCCAAAAAACCTGCGCATGCGCATCCCACAAAACCTCGCACGTGTTTTTACTCGACTAGCCTGCGGGATGCATCCTCTCGCACGTGTTTTTACTCGACTAGCCTGCGGGATGCATCCTCTCGCACGTGTTTTTACTCGACTAGCCTGCGGGATGCATCCTCTCGCACGTGTTTTTACTCGACTAGCCTGCGGGATGCATCGTCTCGCACGTGTTTTTACTCGACTAGCCTGCGGGATGCATCCTCTCGCACGTGTTTTTACTCGACTAGCCTGCGGGATGCATCCTCTCGCACGTGTTTTTTGCTCGACTAGCCTGCGGGATGCATCCTCTCGCACGTGTTTTTGCTCGACTAGCCTGCGGGATGCATCCTCTCGCACGTGTTTTTGCTCGACTAGCCTGCGGGATGCATCCTCCCGCACGTGTTTTTGCTCGACTAGCCTGCGGGATGCATCCTCTCGCACGTGTTTTGCTCGACTAGCCATGCGCATCCCAAAAAACCTGCGCATGCGCATCCCAAAAAACCTGCGCATGCGCATCCCAAAAAACCTGCGCATGCGCATCCCACAAAACCTGCGCATGCGCATCCCACAAAACCTCGCACGTGTTTGTGCTCGACTAGCCTGCGGGATGCATCCTTTCGCACGTGTTTTTACTCGACTAGCCTGCGGGATGCATCCTCTCGCACGTGTTTTTGCTCGACTAGCCTGTGGGATGCATCCTCTCGCACGTGTTTTTGCTCGACTAGCCTGCGGGACGCATCCTCTCGCACGTGTTTTTACTCGACTAGCCTGCAGGATGCATCCTCTCGCACGTGTTTTTACTCGACTAGCCTGCGGGATGCATCCTCTCGCACGTGTTTTTGCTCGACTAGCCTGCGGGATGCATCCTCTCGCACGTGTTTTTGCTCGAACTAGCCTGCGGGATGCATCCTCTCGCACGTGTTTTTGCTCGACTAGCCTGGGGGATGCATCCTCTCGCACGTGTTTTTACTCGACTAGCCTGCGGGATGCATCCTCTCGCACGTGTTTTTGCTCGACTAGCCTGCGGGATGCATCCTCTCGCACGTGTTTTTGCTCGACTAAACTGCGGGATGCATCCTCTCGCACGTGTTTTTACTCGACTAGCCTGCGGGATGCATCCTCTCGCACGTGTTTTTACTCGACTACCCTGCGGGATGCATCCTCTCGCACGTGTTTTTGCTCGACTAGCCATGCGCATCCCAAAAAACCTGCGCATGCGCATCCCACAAAACATGCGCATGCGCATCCCACAAAACCTCGCACGTGTTTTTACTCGACTAGCCTGCGGGATGCATCCTCTCGCACGTGTTTTTACTCGACTAGCCTGCGGGATGCATCCTCTCGCACGTGTTTTTACTCGACTACCCTGCGGGATGCATCCTCTCGCACTTGTTTTTGCTCGACTAGCCATGCGCATCCCATAAAACCTGCGCATGCGCATCCCACAAAACCTGCGCATGCGCATCCCACAAAACCTCGCACGTGTTTTTACTCGACTAGCCTGCGGGATGCATCCTCTCGCACGTGTTTTTACTCGTCTAGCCTGCGGGATGCATCCTCTCGCACGTGTTTTTACTCGACTAGCCTGCGGGATGCATCCTCTCGCACGTGTTTTTACTCGACTAGCCTGCAGGATGCATCCTCTCGCACGTGTTTTTACTCGACTAGCCTGCGGGATGCATCCTCTCGCACGTGTTTTTGCTCGACTAGCCATGCGCATCCCAAAAAACCTGCGCATGCGCATCCCACAAAACCTCGCACGTGTTTTTACTCGACTAGCCTGCGGGATGCATCCTCTCGCACGTGTTTTTGCTCGGCTAGCCTGCGGGATGCATCCTCTCGCACGTGTTTTTGCTCGGCTAGCCTGCGGGATGCATCCTCTCGCACGTGTTTTTGCTCGACTAGCCATGCGCATCCCAAAAAACCTGCGCATGCGCATCCCACAAAACCTCGCACGTGTTTGTGCTCGACTAGCCTGCGGGATGCATCCTTTCGCACGTGTTTTTACTCGACTAGCCTGCGGGATGCATCCTCTCGCACGTGTTTTTGCTCGACTAGCCTGCGGGATGCATCCTCTCGCACGTGTTTGTGCTCGACTAGCCTGCGGGATGCATCCTCTCGCACGTGTTTTTACTCGACTAGCCTGCGGGATGCATCCTCTCGCACGTGTTTTTGCTCGACTAGCCTGCGGGATGCATCCTCTCGCACGTGTTTTTGCTCGACTAGCCTGCGGGATGCATCCTCTCGCACGTGTTTTTACTCGACTAGCCTGCGGGATGCATCCTCTCGCACGTGTTTTTACTCGACTACACTGCGGGATGCATACTCTCGCACGTGTTTTTGCTCGACTAGCCATGCGCATCCCAAAAAACCTGCGCATGCGCATCCCACAAAACCTGCGTATGCGCATCCCACAAAACCTCGCACGTGTTTTTACTCGACTAGCCTGCGGGATGCATCCTCTCGCACGTGTTTTTACTCGACTAGCCTGCGGGAAGCATCCTCTCGCACGTGTTTTTACTCGACTAGCCTGCGGGATGCATACTCTCGCACGTGTTTTTGCTCGACTAGCCTGCTGGATGCATCCTCTCGCACGTGTTTTTACTCGACTAGCCTGCGGGATGCATCCTCTCGCACGTGTTTTTGCTCGACTAGCCTGCGGGATGCATCCTCTCGCACGTGTTTTTGCTCGACTAGCCTGCGGGATGCATCCTCTCGCACGTGTTTTTGCTCGACTAGGCATGCGCATCCCAAAAAACCTGCGCATGCGCATCCCAAAAAACCTGCGCATGCGCATCCCACAAAACCTCGCACGTGTTTTTACTCGACTAGCCTGCGGGATGCATCCTCTCGCACGTGTTTTTGCTCGACTAGCCATGCGCATCCCAAAAAACCTGCGCATGCGCATCCCAAAAAATCTGCGCATGCGCATCCCACAAAACCTCGCACGTGTTTGTGCTCGACTTGCCTGCGGGATGCATCCTTTCGCACGTGTTTTTACTCGACTAGCCTGCGGGATGCATCCTCTCGCACGTGTTTTTGCTCGACTAGCCTGCGGGATGCATCCTCTCGCACGTGTTTTTGCTCGACTAGCCATGCGAATCCCAAAAAACCTGCGCATGCGCATCCCAAAAAATCTGCGCATGCGCATCCCACAAAACCTGCGCATGCGCATCCCACAAAACATCGCACGTGTTTGTGCTCGACTAGCCTGCGGGATGCATCCTTTCGCACGTGTTTTTACTCGACTAGCCTGCGGGATGCATCCTCTCGCACGTGTTTTTACTCGACTAGCCTGCGGGATGCATCCTCTCGCACGTGTTTTTGCTCGACTAGCCTGCGGGATGCATCCTCTCGCACGTGTTTTTGCTCGACTAGCCTGCGGGATGCATCCTCTCGCACGTGTTTTTACTCGACTAGCCTGCGGGATGCATCCTCTCGCACGTGTTTTTACTCGACTACCCTGCGGGATGCATCCTCTCGCACGTGTTTTTGCTCGACTAGCCATGCGCATCCCAAAAAACCTGCGCATGCGCATCCCACAAAACCTGCGTATGCGCATCCCACAAAACCTCGCACGTGTTTTTACTCGACTAGCCTGTGGGATGCATCCTCTCGCACGTGTTTTTACTCGACTAGCCTGCGGGATGCATCCTCTCGCACGTGTTTTTGCTCGACTAGCCTGCGGGATGCATCCTCTCGCACGTGTTTTTGCTCGACTAGCCATGCGCATCCCAAAAAACCTGCGCATGCGCATCCCAAAAAATCTGCGCATGCGCATCCCACAAAACCTGCGCATGCGCATCCCACAAAACATCGCACGTGTTTGTGCTCGACTAGCCTGCGGGATGCATCCTTTCGCACGTGTTTTTACTCGACTAGCCTGCGGGATGCATCCTCTCGCACGTGTTTTTGCTCGACTAGCCTGCGGGATGCATCCTCTCGCACGCGTTTTTGCTCGACTAGCCATGCGCATCCCAAAAAACCTGCGCATGCGCATCCCAAAAAATCTGCGCATGCGCATCCCACAAAACCTGCGCATGCGCATCCCACAAAACATCGCACGTGTTTGTGCTCGACTAGCCTGCGGGATGCATCCTTTCGCACGTGTTTTTACTCGACTAGCCTGCGGGATGCATCCTCTCGCACGTGTTTTTACTCGACTAGCCTGCGGGATGCATCCTCTCGCACGTGTTTTTACTCGACTACCCTGCGGGATGCACCCTCTCGCACGTGTTTTGCTCGACTAGCCATGCGCATCCCATAAAACCTGCGCATGCGCATCCCACAAAACCTGCGCATGCGCATCCCACAAAACCTCGCACGTGTTTTTACTCGACTAGCCTGCGGGATGCATCCTCTCGAACGTGTTTTTACTCGACTAGCCTGCGGGATGCATCCTCTCGCACGTGTTTTTACTCGACTACCCTGCGGGATGCATCCTCTCGCACGTGTTTTGCTCGACTAGCCATGCGCATCCCATAAAACCTGCGCATGCGCATCCCACAAAACCTCGCACGTGTTTTTACTCGACTAGCCTGCGGGATGCATCCTCTCGCACGTGTTTTTACTCGACTAGCCTGCGGGATGCATCCTCTCGCACGTGTTTTTGCTCGACTAGCCATGCGCATCCCAAAAAACCTGCGCATGCGCATCCCACAAAACCTCGCACGTGTTTTTACTCGACTAGCCTGCGGGATGGATCCTCTCGCACGTGTTTTTACTCGACTAGCCTGCGGGATGCATCCTCTCGCACGTGTTTTTGCTCGACTAGCCTGCGGGATGCATCCTCTCGCACGTGTTTTTGCTCGACTAGGCATGCGCATCCCAAAAAACCTGCGCATGCGCATCCCACAAAACCTGCGCATGCGCATCCCACAAAACCTCGCACGTGTTTTTACTCGACTAGCCTGCGGGATGCATCCTCTCGCACGTGTTTTTACTCGACTAGCCTGCGGGATGCATCCTCTCGCACGTGTTTTTACTCGACTAGCCTGCGGGATGCATCGTCTCGCACGTGTTTTTACTCGACTAGCCTGCGGGATGCATCCTCTCGCACGTGTTTTTACTCGACTAGCCTGCGGGATGCATCCTCTCGCACGTGTTTTTGCTCGACTATCCATGCGCATCCCAAAAAACCTGCGCATGCGCATCCCAAAAAACCTGCGCATGCGCATCCCACAGAACCTGCGCATGCGCATCCCACAAAACCTCGCACGTGTTTTTACTCGACTAGCCTGCGGGATGCATCCTCTCGCACGTGTTTTTACTCGACTAGCCTGCGGGATGCATCCTCTCGCACGTGTTTTTGCTCGACTAGCCTGCGGGATGCATCCTCTCGCACGTGTTTTTGCTCGACTAGGCATGCGCATCCCAAAAAACCTGCGCATACGCATCCCACAAAACCTGCGCATGCGCATCCCACAAAACCTCGCACGTGTTTTTACTCGACTAGCCTGCGGGATGCATCCTCTCGCACGTGTTTTTGCTCGACTATCCATGCGCATCCCAAAAAACCTGCGCATGCGCATCCCAAAAAACCTGCGCATGCGCATCCCACAGAACCTGCGCATGCGCATCCCACAAAACCTCGCACGTGTTTTTACTCGACTACCCTGCGGGATGCATCCTCTCGCACGTGTTTTTGCTCGACTAGCCATGCGCATTCCAAAAAACCTGCGCATGCGCATCCCAAAAAATCTGCGCATGCGCATCCCAAAAAACCTGCGCATGCGCATCCCACAAAACCTGCGCATGCGCATCCCACAAAACCTCGCACGTGTTTGTGCTCGACTAGCCTGCGGGATGCATCCTTTCGCACGTGTTTTTACTCGACTAGCCTGCGGGATGCATCCTCTCGCACGTGTTTTTGCTCGACTAGCCTGCGGGATGCATCCTCTCGCACGTGTTTTTGCTCGACTAGCCTGCGGGACGCATCCTCTCGCACGTGTTTTTACTCGACTAGCCTGCAGGATGCATCCTCTCGCACGTGTTTTTACTCGACTAGCCTGCGGGATGCATCCTCTCGCACGTGTTTTTGCTCGACTAGCCTGCGGGATGCATCCTCTCGCACGTGTTTTTGCTCGACTAGCCTGCGGGATGCATCCTCTCGCACGTGTTTTTGCTCGACTAGCCTGCGGGATGCATCCTCTCGCACGTGTTTTTACTCGACTAGCCTGCGGGATGCATCCTCTCGCACGTGTTTTTGCTCGACTAGCCTGCGGGATGCATCCTCTCGCACGTGTTTTTGCTCGACTAGCCTGCGGGATGCATCCTCTCGCACGTGTTTTTACTCGACTAGCCTGCGGGATGCATCCTCTCGCACGTGTTTTTACTCGACTAGCCTGCGGGATGCATCCTCTCGCACGTGTGTTTGCTCGACTAGCCTGCGGGATGCATCCTCTCGCACGTGTTTTTACTCGACTAGCCTGCGGGATGCATCCTCTCGCACGTGTTTTTGCTCGACTAGCCTGCGGGATGCATCCTCTCGCACGTGTTTTTGCTCGACTAGCCTGCGGGATGCATCCTCTCGCACGTGTTTTTACTCGACTAGCCTGCGGGATGCATCCTCTCGCACGTGTTTTTACTCGACTAGCCTGCGGGATGCATCGTCTCGCACGTGTTTTTACTCGACTAGCCTGCGGGATGCATCCTCTCGCACGTGTTTTTACTCGACTAGCCTGCGGGATGCATCCTCTCGCACGTGTTTTTGCTCGACTATCCATGCGCATCCCAAAAAACCTGCGCATGCGCATCCCAAAAAACCTGCGCATGCGCATCCCACAAAACCTGCGCATGCGCATCCCACAAAACCTCGCACGTGTTTTTACTCGACTAGCCTGCGGGATGCATCCTCTCGCACGTGTTTTTACTCGACTAGCCTGCGGGATGCATCCTCTCGCACGTGTTTTTGCTCGACTAGCCTGCGGGATGCATCCTCTCGCACGTGTTTTTGCTCGACTAGGCATGCGCATCCCAAAAAACCTGCGCATACGCATCCCACAAAACCTGCGCATGCGCATCCCACAAAACCTCGCACGTGTTTTTACTCGACTAGCCTGCGGGATGCATCCTCTCGCACGTGTTTTTACTCGACTAGCCTGCGGGATGCATCCTCTCGCACGTGTTTTTACTCGACTAGCCTGCGGGATGCATCCTCTCGCACGTGTTTTTACTCGACTAGCCTGCGGGATGCATCGTCTCGCACGTGTTTTTACTCGACTAGCCTGCGGGATGCATCCTCTCGCACGTGTTTTTACTCGACTAGCCTGCGGGATGCATCCTCTCGCACGTGTTTTTGCTCGACTAGCCTGCGGGATGCATCCTCTCGCACGTGTTTTTGCTCGACTAGCCTGCGGGATGCATCCTCTCGCACGTGTTTTTACTCGACTAGCCTGCGGGATGCATCCTCTCGCACGTGTTTTTACTCGACTACCCTGCGGGATGCATCCTCTCGCACGTGTTTTTGCTCGACTAGCCATGCGCATTCCAAAAAACCTGCGCATGCGCATCCCAAAAAACCTGCGCATGCGCATCCCACAAAACCTGCGCATGCGCATCCCACAAAACCTCGCACGTGTTTGTGCTCGACTAGCCTGCGGGATGCATCCTTTCGCACGTGTTTTTACTCGACTAGCCTGCGGGATGCATCCTCTCGCACGTGTTTTTGCTCGACTAGCCTGCGGGATGCATCCTCTCGCACGTGTTTTTGCTCGACTAGCCTGCGGGACGCATCCTCTCGCACGTGTTTTTACTCGACTAGCCTGCAGGATGCATCCTCTCGCACGTGTTTTTACTCGACTAGCCTGCGGGATGCATCCTCTCGCACGTGTTTTTGCTCGACTAGCCTGCGGGATGCATCCTCTCGCACGTGTTTTTGCTCGACTAGCCTGCGGGATGCATCCTCTCGCACGTGTTTTTGCTCGACTAGCCTGCGGGATGCATCCTCTCGCACGTGTTTTTACTCGACTAGCCTGCGGGATGCATCCTCTCGCACGTGTTTTTGCTCGACTAGCCTGCGGGATGCATCCTCTCGCACGTGTTTTTGCTCGACTAGCCTGCGGGATGCATCCTCTCGCACGTGTTTTTACTCGACTAGCCTGCGGGATGCATCCTCTCGCACGTGTTTTTACTCGACTAGCCTGCGGGATGCATCCTCTCGCACGTGTGTTTGCTCGACTAGCCTGCGGGATGCATCCTCTCGCACGTGTTTTTACTCGACTAGCCTGCGGGATGCATCCTCTCGCACGTGTTTTTGCTCGACTAGCCTGCGGGATGCATCCTCTCGCACGTGTTTTTGCTCGACTAGCCTGCGGGATGCATCCTCTCGCACGTGTTTTTCCTCGACTAGCCTGCGGGATGCATCCTCTCGCACGTGTTTTTACTCGACTACCCTGCGGGATGCATCCTCTCGCACGTGTTTTTGCTCGACTAGCCATGCGCATCCCATAGAACCTGCGCATGCGCATCCCACAAAACCTGCGCATGCGCATCCCACAAAACCTCGCACGTGTATTACTCGACTAGCCTGCGGGATGCATCCTCTCGCACGTGTTTTTACTCGACTAGCCTGCGGGATGCATCCTCTCGCAAGTGTTTTTACTCGACTAGTCTGCGGGATGCATCCTCTCGCACGTGTTTTTGCTCGACTAGCCTGCGGGATGCATCCTCTCGCACGTGTTTTTGCTCGACTAGGCATGCGCATCCCAAAAAACCTGCGCATGCGCATCCCAAAAAACCTGCGCATGTGCATCCCACAAAACCTGCGCATGCGCATCCCACAAAACCTCGCACGTGTTTTTACTCGACTAGCCTGCGGGATGCATCCTCTCGCACGTGTTTTTACTCGACTAGCCTGCGGGATGCATCCTCTCGCACGTGTTTTTACTCGACTAGCCTGCGGGATGCATCCTCTCGCACGTGTTTTTACTCGACTAGCCTGCGGGATGCATCGTCTCGCACGTGTTTTTACTCGACTAGCCTGCGGGATGCATCCTCTCGCACGTGTTTTTACTCGACTAGCCTGCGGGATGCATCCTCTCGCACGTGTTTTTGCTCGACTAGCCTGCGGGATGCATCCTCTCGCACGTGTTTTTGCTCGACTAGCCTGCGGGATGCATCCTCTCGCACGTGTTTTTACTCGACTAGCCTGCGGGATGCATCCTCTCGCACGTGTTTTTACCCGACTACCCTGCGGGATGCATCATCTCGCACGTGTTTTTGCTCGACTAGCCATGCGCATCCCAAAAAACCTGCGCATGCGCATCCCAAAAAACCTGCGCATGCGCATCCCAAAAAACCTGCGCATGCGCATCCCACAAAACCTGCGCATGCGCATCCCACAAAACCTCGCACGTGTTTGTGCTCGACTAGCCTGCGGGATGCATCCCTTCGCACGTGTTTTTACTCGACTAGCCTGCGGGATGCATCCTCTCGCACGTGTTTTTGCTCGACTAGCCTGCGGGATGCATCCTCTCGCACGTGTTTTTGCTCGACTAGCCTGCGGGACGCATCCTCTCGCACGTGTTTTTACTCGACTAGCCTGCAGGATGCATCCTCTCGCACGTGTTTTTACTCGACTAGCCTGCGGGATGCATCCTCTCGCACGTGTTTTTGCTCGACTAGCCTGCGGGATGCATCCTCTCGCACGTGTTTTTGCTCGAACTAGCCTGCGGGATGCATCCTCTCGCACGTGTTTTTGCTCGACTAGCCTGCGGGATGCATCCTCTCGCACGTGTTTTTACTCGACTAGCCTGCGGGATGCATCCTCTCGCACGTGTTTTTGCTCGACTAGCCTGCGGGATGCATCCTCTCGCACGTGTTTTTGCTCGACTAAACTGCGGGATGCATCCTCTCGCACGTGTTTTTACTCGACTAGCCTGCGGGATGCATCCTCTCGCACGTGTTTTTACTCGACTACCCTGCGGGATGCATCCTCTCGCACGTGTTTTTGCTCGACTAGCCATGCGCATCCCAAAAAACCTGCGCATGCGCATCCCACAAAACATGCGCATGCGCATCCCACAAAACCTCGCACGTGTTTTTACTCCACTAGCCTGCGGGATGCATCCTCTCGCACGTGTTTTTACTCGACTAGCCTGCGGGATGCATCCTCTCGCACGTGTTTTTACTCGACTACCCTGCGGGATGCATCCTCTCGCACTTGTTTTTGCTCGACTAGCCATGCGCATCCCATAAAACCTGCGCATGCGCATCCCACAAAACCTGCGCATGCGCATCCCACAAAACCTCGCACGTGTTTTTACTCGACTAGCCTGCGGGATGCATCCTCTCGCACGTGTTTTTACTCGTCTAGCCTGCGGGATGCATCCTCTCGCACGTGTTTTTACTCGACTAGCCTGCGGGATGCATCCTCTCGCACGTGTTTTTACTCGACTAGCCTGCAGGATGCATCCTCTCGCACGTGTTTTTACTCGACTAGCCTGCGGGATGCATCCTCTCGCACGTGTTTTTGCTCGACTAGCCATGCGCATCCCAAAAAACCTGCGCATGCGCATCCCAAAAAACCTGCGCATGCGCATCCCACAAAACCTCGCACGTGTTTTTACTCGACTAGCCTGCGGGATGCATCCTCTCGCACTTGTTTTTGCTCGGCTAGCCTGCGGGATGCATCCTCTCGCACGTGTTTTTGCTCGGCTAGCCTGCGGGATGCATCCTCTCGCACGTGTTTTTGCTCGACTAGCCATGCGCATCCCAAAAAACCTGCGCATGCGCATCCCAAAAAACCTGCGCATGCGCATCCCACAAAACCTCGCACGTGTTTGTGCTCGACTAGCCTGCGGGATGCATCCTTTCGCACGTGTTTTTACTCGACTAGCCTGCGGGATGCATCCTCTCGCACGTGTTTTTGCTCGACCAGCCTGCGGGATGCATCCTCTCGCACGTGTTTGTGCTCGACTAGCCTGCGGGATGCATCCTCTCGCACGTGTTTTTACTCGACTAGCCTGCGGGATGCATCCTCTCGCACGTGTTTTTGCTCGACTAGCCTGCGGGATGCATCCTCTCGCACGTGTTTTTGCTCGACTAGCCTGCGGGATGCATCCTCTCGCACGTGTTTTTACTCGACTAGCCTGCGGGATGCATCCTCTCGCACGTGTTTTTACTCGACTACCCTGCGGGATGCATACTCTCGCACGTGTTTTTGCTCGACTAGCCATGCGCATCCCAAAAAACCTGCGCATGCGCATCCCACAAAACCTGCGTATGCGCATCCCACAAAACCTCGCACGTGTTTTTACTCGACTAGCCTGCGGGATGCATCCTCTCGCACGTGTTTTTACTCGACTAGCCTGCGGGAAGCATCCTCTCGCACGTGTTTTTACTCGACTAGCCTGCGGGATGCATACTCTCGCACGTGTTTTTGCTCGACTAGCCTGCTGGATGCATCCTCTCGCACGTGTTTTTACTCGACTAGCCTGCGGGATGCATCCTCTCGCACGTGTTTTTGCTCGACTAGCCTGCGGGATGCATCCTCTCGCACGTGTTTTTGCTCGACTAGCCTGCGGGATGCATCCTCTCGCACGTGTTTTTGCTCGACTAGCCATGCGCATCCCAAAAAACCTGCGCATGCGCATCCCAAAAAATCTGCGCATGCGCATCCCACAAAACCTGCGCATGCGCATCCCACAAAACATCGCACGTGTTTGTGCTCGACTAGCCTGCGGGATGCATCCTTTCGCACGTGTTTTTACTCGACTAGCCTGCGGGATGCATCCTCTCGCACGTGTTTTTACTCGACTAGCCTGCGGGATGCATCCTCTCGCACGTGTTTTTGCTCGACTAGCCTGCGGGATGCATCCTCTCGCACGTGTTTTTGCTCGACTAGCCTGCGGGATGCATCCTCTCGCACGTGTTTTTGCTCGACTAGCCTGCGGGACGCATCCTCTCGCACGTGTTTTTACTCGACTAGCCTGCGGGATGCATCCTCTCGCACGTGTTTTTGCTCGACTAGCCATGCGCATCCCAAAAAACCTGCGCATGCGCATCCCAAAAAATCTGCGCATGCGCATCCCACAAAACCTGCGCATGCGCATCCCACAAAACATCGCACGTGTTTGTGCTCGACTAGCCTGCGGGATGCATCCTTTCGCACGTGTTTTTACTCGACTAGCCTGCGGGATGCATCCTCTCGCACGTGTTTTTACTCGACTAGCCTGCGGGATGCATCCTCTCGCACGTGTTTTTGCTCGACTAGCCTGCGGGATGCATCCTCTCGCACGTGTTTTTGCTCGACTAGCCTGCGGGATACATCCTCTCGCACGTGTTTTTGCTCGACTAGCCTGCGGGACGCATCCTCTCGCACGTGTTTTTACTCGACTAGCCTGCAGGATGCATCCTCTCGCACGTGTTTTTACTCGACTAGCCTGCGGGATGCATCCTCTCGCACGTGTTTTTGCTCGACTAGCCTGCGGGATGCATCCTCTCGCACGTGTTTTTGCTCGACTAGCCTGCGGGATGCATCCTCTCGCACGTGTTTTTGCTCGACTAGCCTGCGGGATGCATCCTCTCGCACGTGTTTTTGCTCGACTAGCCATGCGCATCCCAAAAAACCTGCGCATGCGCATCCCAAAAAATCTGCGCATGCGCATCCCACAAAACCTGCGCATGCGCATCCCACAAAACATCGCACGTGTTTGTGCTCGACTAGCCTGCGGGATGCATCCTTTCGCACGTGTTTTTACTCGACTAGCCTGCGGGATGCATCCTCTCGCACGTGTTTTTACTCGACTAGCCTGCGGGATGCATCCTCTCGCACGTGTTTTTGCTCGACTAGCCTGCGGGATGCATCCTCTCGCACGTGTTTTTGCTCGACTAGCCTGCGGGATGCATCCTCTCGCACGTGTTTTTGCTCGACTAGCCTGCGGGACGCATCCTCTCGCACGTGTTTTTACTCGACTAGCCTGCGGGATGCATCCTCTCGCACGTGTTTTTGCTCGACTAGCCATGCGCATCCCAAAAAACCTGCGCATGCGCATCCCAAAAAATCTGCGCATGCGCATCCCACAAAACCTGCGCATGCGCATCCCACAAAACATCGCACGTGTTTGTGCTCGACTAGCCTGCGGGATGCATCCTTTCGCACGTGTTTTTACTCGACTAGCCTGCGGGATGCATCCTCTCGCACGTGTTTTTACTCGACTAGCCTGCGGGATGCATCCTCTCGCACGTGTTTTTGCTCGACTAGCCTGCGGGATGCATCCTCTCGCACGTGTTTTTGCTCGACTAGCCTGCGGGATACATCCTCTCGCACGTGTTTTTGCTCGACTAGCCTGCGGGACGCATCCTCTCGCACGTGTTTTTACTCGACTAGCCTGCAGGATGCATCCTCTCGCACGTGTTTTTACTCGACTAGCCTGCGGGATGCATCCTCTCGCACGTGTTTTTGCTCGACTAGCCTGCGGGATGCATCCTCTCGCACGTGTTTTTGCTCGACTAGCCTGCGGGATGCATCCTCTCGCACGTGTTTTTGCTCGACTAGCCTGCGGGATGCATCCTCTCGCACGTGTTTTTGCTCGACTAGCCATGCGCATCCCAAAAAACCTGCGCATGCGCATCCCAAAAAATCTGCGCATGCGCATCCCACAAAACCTGCGCATGCGCATCCCACAAAACATCGCACGTGTTTGTGCTCGACTAGCCTGCGGGATGCATCCTTTCGCACGTGTTTTTACTCGACTAGCCTGCGGGATGCATCCTCTCGCACGTGTTTTTACTCGACTAGCCTGCGGGATGCATCCTCTCGCACGTGTTTTTACTCGACTACCCTGCGGGATGCACCCTCTCGCACGTGTTTTGCTCGACTAGCCATGCGCATCCCATAAAACCTGCGCATGCGCATCCCACAAAACCTGCGCATGCGCATCCCACAAAACCTCGCACGTGTTTTTACTCGACTAGCCTGCGGGATGCATCCTCTCGAACGTGTTTTTACTCGACTAGCCTGCGGGATGCATCCTCTCGCACGTGTTTTTACTCGACTACCCGGCGGGATGCATCCTCTCGCACGTGTTTTTACTCGACTAGCCTGCGGGATGCATCCTCTCGCACGTGTTTTTACTCGACTAGCCTGCGGGAAGCATCCTCTCGCACGTGTTTTTACTCGACTAGCCTGCGGGATGCATACTCTCGCACGTGTTTTTGCTCGACTAGCCTGCTGGATGCATCCTCTCGCACGTGTTTTTACTCGACTAGCCTGCGGGATGCATCCTCTCGCACGTGTTTTTGCTCGACTAGCCTGCGGGATGCATCCTCTCGCACGTGTTTTTGCTCGACTAGCCTGCGGGATGCATCCTCTCGCACGTGTTTTTGCTCGACTAGCCATGCGCATCCCAAAAAACCTGCGCATGCGCATCCCAAAAAATCTGCGCATGCGCATCCCACAAAACCTGCGCATGCGCATCCCACAAAACATCGCACGTGTTTGTGCTCGACTAGCCTGCGGGATGCATCCTTTCGCACGTGTTTTTACTCGACTAGCCTGCGGGATGCATCCTCTCGCACGTGTTTTTACTCGACTAGCCTGCGGGATGCATCCTCTCGCACGTGTTTTTGCTCGACTAGCCTGCGGGATGCATCCTCTCGCACGTGTTTTTGCTCGACTAGCCTGCGGGATGCTTCCTCTCGCACGTGTTTTTGCTCGACTAGCCTGCGGGACGCATCCTCTCGCACGTGTTTTTACTCGACTAGCCTGCAGGATGCATCCTCTCGCACGTGTTTTTACTCGACTAGCCTGCGGGATGCATCCTCTCGCACGTGTTTTTGCTCGACTAGCCTGCGGGATGCATCCTCTCGCACGTGTTTTTGCTCGACTAGCCTGCGGGATGCATCCTCTCGCACGTGTTTTTGCTCGACTAGCCTGCGGGATGCATCCTCTCGCACGTGTTTTTGCTCGACTAGCCATGCGCATCCCAAAAAACCTGCGCATGCGCATCCCAAAAAATCTGCGCATGCGCATCCCACAAAACCTGCGCATGCGCATCCCACAAAACATCGCACGTGTTTGTGCTCGACTAGCCTGCGGGATGCATCCTTTCGCACGTGTTTTTACTCGACTAGCCTGCGGGATGCATCCTCTCGCACGTGTTTTTACTCGACTAGCCTGCGGGATGCATCCTCTCGCACGTGTTTTTACTCGACTACCCTGCGGGATGCACCCTCTCGCACGTGTTTTGCTCGACTAGCCATGCGCATCCCATAAAACCTGCGCATGCGCATCCCACAAAACCTGCGCATGCGCATCCCACAAAACCTCGCACGTGTTTTTACTCGACTAGCCTGCGGGATGCATCCTCTCGAACGTGTTTTTACTCGACTAGCCTGCGGGATGCATCCTCTCGCACGTGTTTTTACTCGACTACCCGGCGGGATGCATCCTCTCGCACGTGTTTTTACTCGACTAGCCTGCGGGATGCATCCTCTCGCACGTGTTTTTACTCGACTAGCCCTCAGGATGCATCCTCTCGCACGTGTTTTTACTCGACTAGCCTGCGGGATGCATCCTCTCGCACGTGTTTTTGCTCGACTAGCCTGCGGGATGCATCCTCTCGCACGTGTTTTTGCTCGTCTAGCCTGCGGGATGCATCCTCCCGCACGTGTTTTTGCTCGACTAGCCTGCGGGATGCATCCTCTCGCACGTGTTTTGCTCGACTAGCCATGCGCATCCCATAAAACCTGCGCATGCGCATCCCACAAAACCTGCGCATGCGCATCCCACAAAATCTCGCACGTGTTTTTACTCGACTAGCCTGCGGGATGCATCCTCTCGCACGTGTTTTTGCTCGACTAGCCATGCGCATCCCAAAAAACCTGCGCATGCGCATCCCAAAAAATCTGCGCATGCGCATCCCACAAAACCTCGCACGTGTTTTTACTCGACTAGCCTGCGGGATGCATCCTCTCGCACGTGTTTTTACTCGACTAGCCTGCGGGATGCATCCTCTCGCACGTGTTTTTGCTCGACTAGCCTGCGGGATGCATCCTCTCGCACGTGTTTTTGCTCGACTAGCCATGCGCATCCCAAAAAACCTGCGCATGCGCATCCCAAAAAATCTGCGCATGCGCATCCCACAAAACCTGCGCATGCGCATCCCACAAAACATCGCACGTGTTTGTGCTCGACTAGCCTGCGGGATGCATCCTTTCGCACGTGTTTTTACTCGACTAGCCTGCGGGATGCATCCTCTCGCACGTGTTTTTACTCGACTAGCCTGCGGGATGCATCCTCTCGCACGTGTTTTTACTCGACTACCCTGCGGGATGCACCCTCTCGCACGTGTTTTGCTCGACAAGCCATGCGCATCCCATAAAACCTGCGCATGCGCATCCCACAAAACCTGCGCATGCGCATCCCACAAAACCTCGCACGTGTTTTTACTCGACTAGCCTGCGGGATGCATCCTCTCGAACGTGTTTTTACTCGACTAGCCTGCGGGATGCATCCTCTCGCACGTGTTTTTACTCGACTACCCGGCGGGATGCATCCTCTCGCACGTGTTTTTACTCGACTAGCCTGCGGGATGCATCCTCTCGCACGTGTTTTTACTCGACTAGCCCTCAGGATGCATCCTCTCGCACGTGTTTTTACTCGACTAGCCTGCGGGATGCATCCTCTCGCACGTGTTTTTGCTCGACTAGCCTGCGGGATGCATCCTCTCGCACGTGTTTTTGCTCGACTAGCCTGCGGGATGCATCCTCCCGCACGTGTTTTTGCTCGACTAGCCTGCGGGATGCATCCTCTCGCACGTGTTTTGCTCGACTAGCCATGCGCATCCCATAAAACCTGCGCATGCGCATCCCACAAAACCTGCGCATGCGCATCCCACAAAACCTCGCACGTGTTTTTACTCGACTAGCCTGCGGGATGCATCCTCTCGCACGTGTTTTTACTCGACTAGCCTGCGGGATGCATCCTCTCGCACGTGTTTTTACTCGACTAGCCTGCGGGATGCATCCTCTCGCACGTGTTTTTACTCGACTACCCTGCGGGATGCATCCTCTCGCACGTGTTTTGCTCGACTAGCCATGCGCATCCCATAAAACCTGCGCATGCGCATCCCACAAAACCTCGCACGTGTTTTTACTCGACTAGCCTGCGGGATGCATCCTCTCGCACGTGTTTTTACTCGACTAGCCTGCGGGATGCATCCTCTCGCACGTGTTTTTACTCGACTAGCCTGCAGGATGCATCCTCTCGCACGTGTTTTTACTCGACTAGCCTGCGGGATGCATCCTCTCGCACGTGTTTTTGCTCGACTAGCCATGCGCATCCCAAAAAACCTGCGCATGCGCATCCCAAAAAACCTGCGCATGCGCATCCCACAAAACCTCGCACGTGTTTTTACTCGACTAGCCTGCGGGATGGATCCTCTCGCACGTGTTTTTACTCGACTAGCCTGCGGGATGCATCCTCTCGCACGTGTTTTTGCTCGACTAGCCTGCGGGATGCATCCTCTCGCACGTGTTTTTGCTCGACTAGGCATGCGCATCCCAAAAAACCTGCGCATGCGCATCCCACAAAACCTCGCACGTGTTTTTACTCGACTAGCCTGCGGGATGCATCCTCTCGCACGTGTTTTTACTCGACTAGCCTGCGGGATGCATCGTCTCGCACGTGTTTTTACTCGACTAGCCTGCGGGATGCATCCTCTCGCACGTGTTTTTACTCGACTAGCCTGCGGGATGCATCCTCTCGCACGTGTTTTTACTCGACTAGCCTGCAGGATGAATACTCTCGCACGTGTTTTTACTCGACTAGCCTGCGGGATGCATCCTCTCGCACGTGTTTTTGCTCGACTATCCATGCGCATCCCAAAAAACCTGCGCATGCGCATCCCAAAAAACCTGCGCATGCGCATCCCACAAAACCTGCGCATGCGCATCCCACAAAACCTCGCACGTGTTTTTACTCGACTAGCCTGCGGGATGCATCCTCTCGCACGTGTTTTTACTCGACTAGCCTGCGGGATGCATCCTCTCGCACGTGTTTTTGCTCGACTAGCCTGCGGGATGCATCCTCTCGCACGTGTTTTTGCTCGACTAGGCATGCGCATCCCAAAAAACCTGCGCATACGCATCCCACAAAACCTGCGCATGCGCATCCCACAAAACCTCGCACGTGTTTTTACTCGACTAGCCTGCGGGATGCATCCTCTCGCACGTGTTTTTACTCGACTAGCCTGCGGGATGCATCCTCTCGCACGTGTTTTTACTCGACTAGCCTGCGGGATGCATCCTCTCGCACGTGTTTTTACTCGACTAGCCTGCGGGATGCATCGTCTCGCACGTGTTTTTACTCGACTAGCCTGCGGGATGCATCCTCTCGCACGTGTTTTTACTCGACTAGCCTGCGGGATGCATCCTCTCGCACGTGTTTTTACTCGACTACCCTGCGGGATGCATCCTCTCGCACGTGTTTTTGCTCGACTAGCCATGCGCATCCCAAAAAACCTGCGCATGCGCATCCCAAAAAATCTGCGCATGCGCATCCCAAAAAACCTGCGCATGCGCATCCCACAAAACCTGCGCATGCGCATCCCACAAAACCTCGCACGTGTTTGTGCTCGACTAGCCTGCGGGATGCATCCTTTCGCACGTGTTTTTACTCGACTAGCCTGCGGGATGCATCCTCTCGCACGTGTTTTTGCTCGACTAGCCTGCGGGATGCATCCTCTCGCACGTGTTTTTGCTCGACTAGCCTGCGGGACGCATCCTCTCGCACGTGTTTTTACTCGACTAGCCTGCAGGATGCATCCTCTCGCACGTGTTTTTACTCGACTAGCCTGCGGGATGCATCCTCTCGCACGTGTTTTTGCTCGACTAGCCATGCGCATCCCAAAAAACCTGCGCATGCGCATCCCAAAAAACCTGCGCATGCGCATCCCACAAAACCTCGCACGTGTTTTTACTCGACTAGCCTGCGGGATGCATCCTCTCGCACGTGTTTTTGCTCGGCTAGCCTGCGGGATGCATCCTCTCGCACGTGTTTTTGCTCGACTAGCCATGCGCATCCCAAAAAATCTGCGCATGCGCATCCCAAAAAACCTGCGCATGCGCATCCCACAAAACCTCGCACGTGTTTGTGCTCGACTAGCCTGCGGGATGCATCCTTTCGCACGTGTTTTTACTCGACTAGCCTGCGGGATGCATCCTCTCGCACGTGTTTTTGCTCGACCAGCCTGCGGGATGCATCCTCTCGCACGTGTTTGTGCTCGACTAGCCTGCGGGATGCATCCTCTCGCACGTGTTTTTACTCGACTAGCCTGCGGGATGCATCCTCTCGCACGTGTTTTTGCTCGACTAGCCTGCGGGATGCATCCTCTCGCACGTGTTTTTGCTCGACTAGCCTGCGGGATGCATCCTCTCGCACGTGTTTTTACTCGACTAGCCTGCGGGATGCATCCTCTCGCACGTGTTTTTACTCGACTACCCTGCGGGATGCATACTCTCGCACGTGTTTTTGCTCGACTAGCCATGCGCATCCCAAAAAACCTGCGCATGCGCATCCCACAAAACCTGCGTATGCGCATCCCACAAAACCTCGCACGTGTTTTTACTCGACTAGCCTGCGGGATGCATCCTCTCGCACGTGTTTTTACTCGACTAGCCTGCGGGAAGCATCCTCTCGCACGTGTTTTTACTCGACTAGCCTGCGGGATGCATACTCTCGCACGTGTTTTTGCTCGACTAGCCTGCTGGATGCATCCTCTCGCACGTGTTTTTACTCGACTAGCCTGCGGGATGCATCCTCTCGCACGTGTTTTTGCTCGACTAGCCTGCGGGATGCATCCTCTCGCACGTGTTTTTGCTCGACTAGCCTGCGGGATGCATCCTCTCGCACGTGTTTTTGCTCGACTAGGCATGCGCATCCCAAAAAACCTGCGCATGCGCATCCCACAAAACCTCGCACGTGTTTTTACTCGACTAGCCTGCGGGATGCATCCTCTCGCACGTGTTTTTGCTCGACTAGCCATGCGCATCCCAAAAAACCTGCGCATGCGCATCCCAAAAAATCTGCGCATGCGCATCCCACAAAACCTCGCACGTGTTTGTGCTCGACTTGCCTGCGGGATGCATCCTTTCGCACGTGTTTTTACTCGACTAGCCTGCGGGATGCATCCTCTCGCACGTGTTTTTGCTCGACTAGCCTGCGGGATGCATCCTCTCGCACGTGTTTTTGCTCGACTAGCCATGCGCATCCCAAAAAACCTGCGCATGCGCATCCCAAAAAATCTGCGCATGCGCATCCCACAAAACCTGCGCATGCGCATCCCACAAAACATCGCACGTGTTTGTGCTCGACTAGCCTGCGGGATGCATCCTCTCGCACGTGTTTTTGCTCGACTAGCCTGCGGGATGCATCCTCTCGCACGTGTTTTTGCTCGACTAGCCTGCGGGATGCATCCTCTCGCACGTGTTTTTACTCGACTAGCCTGCGGGATGCATCCTCTCGCACGTGTTTTTGCTCGACTAGCCTGCGGGATGCATCCTCTCGCACGTGTTTTTGCTCGACTAGCCTGCGGGATGCATCCTCTCGCACGTGTTTTTACTCGACTAGCCTGCGGGATGCATCCTCTCGCACGTGTTTTTACTCGACTACCCTGCGGGATGCATCCTCTCGCACGTGTTTTTGCTCGACTAGCCATGCGCATCCCAAAAAACCTGCGCATGCGCATCCCACAAAACCTGCGTATGCGCATCCCACAAAACCTCGCACGTGTTTTTACTCGACTAGCCTGCGGGATGCATCCTATCGCACGTGTTTTTACTCGACTAGCCTGCGGGATGCATCCTCTCGCACGTGTTTTTGCTCGACTAGCCTGCGGGATGCATCCTCTCGCACGTGTTTTTGCTCGACTAGCCATGCGCATCCCAAAAAACCTGCGCATGCGCATCCCAAAAAATCTGCGCATGCGCATCCCACAAAACCTGCGCATGCGCATCCCACAAAACATCGCACGTGTTTGTGCTCGACTAGCCTGCGGGATGCATCCTTTCGCACGTGTTTTTACTCGACTAGCCTGCGGGATGCATCCTCTCGCACGTGTTTTTACTCGACTAGCCTGCGGGATGCATCCTCTCGCACGTGTTTTTACTCGACTACCCTGCGGGATGCACCCTCTCGCACGTGTTTTGCTCGACTAGCCATGCGCATCCCATAAAACCTGCGCATGCGCATCCCACAAAACCTGCGCATGCGCATCCCACAAAACCTCGCACGTGTTTTTACTCGACTAGCCTGCGGGATGCATCCTCTCGAACGTGTTTTTACTCGACTAGCCTGCGGGATGCATCCTCTCGCACGTGTTTTTACTCGACTACCCGGCGGGATGCATCCTCTCGCACGTGTTTTTACTCGACTAGCCTGCGGGAAGCATCCTCTCGCACGTGTTTTTACTCGACTAGCCTGCGGGATGCATACTCTCGCACGTGTTTTTGCTCGACTAGCCTGCTGGATGCATCCTCTCGCACGTGTTTTTACTCGACTAGCCTGCGGGATGCATCCTCTCGCACGTGTTTTTGCTCGACTAGCCTGCGGGATGCATCCTCTCGCACGTGTTTTTGCTCGACTAGCCTGCGGGATGCATCCTCTCGCACGTGTTTTTGCTCGACTAGGCATGCGCATCCCAAAAAACCTGCGCATGCGCATCCCAAAAAACCTGCGCATGCGCATCCCACAAAACCTCGCACGTGTTTTTACTCGACTAGCCTGCGGGATGCATCCTCTCGCACGTGTTTTTGCTCGACTAGCCATGCGCATCCCAAAAAACCTGCGCATGCGCATCCCAAAAAATCTGCGCATGCGCATCCCACAAAACCTCGCACGTGTTTGTGCTCGACTTGCCTGCGGGATGCATCCTTTCGCACGTGTTTTTACTCGACTAGCCTGCGGGATGCATCCTCTCGCACGTGTTTTTGCTCGACTAGCCTGCGGGATGCATCCTCTCGCACGTGTTTTTGCTCGACTAGCCATGCGCATCCCAAAAAACCTGCGCATGCGCATCCCAAAAAATCTGCGCATGCGCATCCCACAAAACCTGCGCATGCGCATCCCACAAAACATCGCACGTGTTTGTGCTCGACTAGCCTGCGGGATGCATCCTCTCGCACGTGTTTTTGCTCGACTAGCCTGCGGGATGCATCCTCTCGCACGTGTTTTTGCTCGACTAGCCTGCGGGATGCATCCTCTCGCACGTGTTTTTACTCGACTAGCCTGCGGGATGCATCCTCTCGCACGTGTTTTTGCTCGACTAGCCTGCGGGATGCATCCTCTCGCACGTGTTTTTGCTCGACTAGCCTGCGGGATGCATCCTCTCGCACGTGTTTTTACTCGACTAGCCTGCGGGATGCATCCTCTCGCACGTGTTTTTACTCGACTACCCTGCGGGATGCATCCTCTCGCACGTGTTTTTGCTCGACTAGCCATGCGCATCCCAAAAAACCTGCGCATGCGCATCCCACAAAACCTGCGTATGCGCATCCCACAAAACCTCGCACGTGTTTTTACTCGACTAGCCTGCGGGATGCATCCTATCGCACGTGTTTTTACTCGACTAGCCTGCGGGATGCATCCTCTCGCACGTGTTTTTGCTCGACTAGCCTGCGGGATGCATCCTCTCGCACGTGTTTTTGCTCGACTAGCCATGCGCATCCCAAAAAACCTGCGCATGCGCATCCCAAAAAATCTGCGCATGCGCATCCCACAAAACCTGCGCATGCGCATCCCACAAAACATCGCACGTGTTTGTGCTCGACTAGCCTGCGGGATGCATCCTTTCGCACGTGTTTTTACTCGACTAGCCTGCGGGATGCATCCTCTCGCACGTGTTTTTACTCGACTAGCCTGCGGGATGCATCCTCTCGCACGTGTTTTTACTCGACTACCCTGCGGGATGCACCCTCTCGCACGTGTTTTGCTCGACTAGCCATGCGCATCCCATAAAACCTGCGCATGCGCATCCCACAAAACCTGCGCATGCGCATCCCACAAAACCTCGCACGTGTTTTTACTCGACTAGCCTGCGGGATGCATCCTCTCGAACGTGTTTTTACTCGACTAGCCTGCGGGATGCATCCTCTCGCACGTGTTTTTACTCGACTACCCGGCGGGATGCATCCTCTCGCACGTGTTTTTACTCGACTAGCCTGCGGGATGCATCCTCTCGCACGTGTTTTTACTCGACTAGCCCTCAGGATGCATACTCTCGCACGTGTTTTTACTCGACTAGCCTGCGGGATGCATCCTCTCGCACGTGTTTTTGCTCGACTAGCCTGCGGGATGCATCCTCTCGCACGTGTTTTTGCTCGACTAGCCTGCGGGATGCATCCTCCCGCACGTGTTTTTGCTCGACTAGCCTGCGGGATGCATCCTCTCGCACGTGTTTTGCTCGACTAGCCATGCGCATCCCATAAAACCTGCGCATGCGCATCCCACAAAACCTGCGCATGCGCATCCCACAAAACCTCGCACGTGTTTTTACTCGACTAGCCTGCGGGATGCATCCTCTCGCACGTGTTTTTACTCGACTAGCCTGCGGGATGCATCCTCTCGCACGTGTTTTTACTCGACTAGCCTGCGGGATGCATCCTCTCGCACGTGTTTTTACTCGACTACCCTGCGGGATGCATCCTCTCGCACGTGTTTTGCTCGACTAGCCATGCGCATCCCATAAAACCTGCGCATGCGCATCCCACAAAACCTCGCACGTGTTTTTACTCGACTAGCCTGCGGGATGCATCCTCTCGCACGTGTTTTTACTCGACTAGCCTGCGGGATGCATCCTCTCGCACGTGTTTTTACTCGACTAGCCTGCAGGATGCATCCTCTCGCACGTGTTTTTACTCGACTAGCCTGCGGGATGCATCCTCTCGCACGTGTTTTTGCTCGACTAGCCATGCGCATCCCAAAAAACCTGCGCATGCGCATCCCAAAAAACCTGCGCATGCGCATCCCACAAAACCTCGCACGTGTTTTTACTCGACTAGCCTGCGGGATGGATCCTCTCGCACGTGTTTTTACTCGACTAGCCTGCGGGATGCATCCTCTCGCACGTGTTTTTGCTCGACTAGCCTGCGGGATGCATCCTCTCGCACGTGTTTTTGCTCGACTAGGCATGCGCATCCCAAAAAACCTGCGCATGCGCATCCCACAAAACCTGCGCATGCGCATCCCACAAAACCTCGCACGTGTTTTTACTCGACTAGCCTGCGGGATGCATCCTCTCGCACGTGTTTTTACTCGACTAGCCTGCGGGATGCATCCTCTCGCACGTGTTTTTACTCGACTAGCCTGCGGGATGCATCGTCTCGCACGTGTTTTTACTCGACTAGCCTGCGGGATGCATCCTCTCGCACGTGTTTTTACTCGACTAGCCTGCGGGATGCATCGTCTCGCACGTGTTTTTACTCGACTAGCCTGCGGGATGCATCCTCTCGCACGTGTTTTTACTCGACTAGCCTGCGGGATGCATCCTCTCGCACGTGTTTTTACTCGACTAGCCTGCGGGATGCATCGTCTCGCACGTGTTTTTACTCGACTAGCCTGCGGGATGCATCCTCTCGCACGTGTTTTTACTCGACTAGCCTGCGGGATGCATCCTCTCGCACGTGTTTTTACTCGACTAGCCTGCGGGATGCATCGTCTCGCACGTGTTTTTACTCGACTAGCCTGCGGGATGCATCCTCTCGCACGTGTTTTTACTCGACTAGCCTGCGGGATGCATCCTCTCGCACGTGTTTTTGCTCGACTAGCCTGCGGGATGCATCCTCTCGCACGTGTTTTTGCTCGACTAGCCTGCGGGATGCATCCTCTCGCACGTGTTTTTACTCGACTAGCCTGCGGGATGCATCCTCTCGCACGTGTTTTTACTCGACTACCCTGCGGGATGCATCCTCTCGCACGTGTTTTTGCTCGACTAGCCATGCGCATCCCAAAAAACCTGCGCATGCGCATCCCAAAAAATCTGCGCATGCGCATCCCAAAAAACCTGCGCATGCGCATCCCACAAAACCTCGCACGTGTTTGTGCTCGACTAGCCTGCGGGATGCATCCTTTCGCACGTGTTTTTACTCGACTAGCCTGCGGGATGCATCCTCTCGCACGTGTTTTTGCTCGACTAGCCTGCGGGATGCATCCTCTCGCACGTGTTTTTGCTCGACTAGCCTGCGGGACGCATCCTCTCGCACGTGTTTTTACTCGACTAGCCTGCAGGATGCATCCTCTCGCACGTGTTTTTACTCGACTAGCCTGCGGGATGCATCCTCTCGCACGTGTTTTTGCTCGACTAGCCTGCGGGATGCATCCTCTCGCACGTGTTTTTGCTCGACTAGCCTGCGGGATGCATCCTCTCGCACGTGTTTTTGCTCGACTAGCCTGCGGGATGCATCCTCTCGCACGTGTTTTTACTCGACTAGCCTGCGGGATGCATCCTCTCGCACGTGTTTTTGCTCGACTAGCCTGCGGGATGCATCCTCTCGCACGTGTTTTTGCTCGACTAGCCTGCGGGATGCATCCTCTCGCACGTGTTTTTACTCGACTAGCCTGCGGGATGCATCCTCTCGCACGTGTTTTTACTCGACTAGCCTGCGGGATGCATCCTCTCGCACGTGTGTTTGCTCGACTAGCCTGCGGGATGCATCCTCTCGCACGTGTTTTTACTCGACTAGCCTGCGGGATGCATCCTCTCGCACGTGTTTTTGCTCGACTAGCCTGCGGGATGCATCCTCTCGCACGTGTTTTTGCTCGACTAGCCTGCGGGATGCATCCTCTCGCACGTGTTTTTACTCGACTAGCCTGCGGGATGCATCCTCTCGCACGTGTTTTTACTCGACTACACTGCGGGATGCATCCTCTCGCACGTGTTTTTGCTCGACTAGCCATGCGCATCCCATAAAACCTGCGCATGCGCATCCCACAAAACCTGCGCATGCGCATCCCACAAAACCTCGCACGTGTATTACTCGACTAGCCTGCGGGATGCATCCTCTCGCACGTGTTTTTACTCGACTAGCCTGCGGGATGCATCCTCTCGCAAGTGTTTTTACTCGACTAGTCTGCGGGATGCATCCTCTCGCACGTGTTTTTGCTCGACTAGCCTGCGGGATGCATCCTCTCGCACGTGTTTTTGCTCGACTAGGCATGCGCATCCCAAAAAACCTGCGCATGCGCATCCCAAAAAACCTGCGCATGTGCATCCCACAAAACCTGCGCATGCGCATCCCACAAAACCTCGCACGTGTTTTTACTCGACTAGCCTGCGGGATGCATCCTCTCGCACGTGTTTTTACTCGACTAGCCTGCGGGATGCATCCTCTCGCACGTGTTTTTACTCGACTAGCCTGCGGGATGCATCCTCTCGCACGTGTTTTTGCTCGACTAGCCTGCGGGATGCATCCTTTCGCACGTGTTTTTACTCGACTAGCCTGCGGGATGCATCCTCTCGCACGTGTTTTTACTCGACTAGCCTGCGGGATGCATCCTCTCGCACGTGTGTTTGCTCGACTAGCCTGCGGGATGCATCCTCTCGCACGTGTTTTTACTCGACTAGCCTGCGGGATGCATCCTCTCGCACGTGTTTTTGCTCGACTAGCCTGCGGGATGCATCCTCTCGCACGTGTTTTTGCTCGACTAGCCTGCGGGATGCATCCTCTCGAACGTGTTTTTACTCGACTAGCCTGCGGGATGCATCCTCTCGCACGTGTTTTTACTCGACTACACTGCGGGATGCATCCTCTCGCACGTGTTTTTGCTCGACTAGCCATGCGCATCCCATAAAACCTGCGCATGCGCATCCCACAAAACCTGCGCATGCGCATCCCACAAAACCTCGCACGTGTATTACTCGACTAGCCTGCGGGATGCATCCTCTCGCACGTGTTTTTACTCGACTAGCCTGCGGGATGCATCCTCTCGCAAGTGTTTTTACTCGACTAGTCTGCGGGATGCATCCTCTCGCACGTGTTTTTGCTCGACTAGCCTGCGGGATGCATCCTCTCGCACGTGTTTTTGCTCGACTAGGCATGCGCATCCCAAAAAACCTGCGCATGCGCATCCCAAAAAACCTGCGCATGTGCATCCCACAAAACCTGCGCATGCGCATCCCACAAAACCTCGCACGTGTTTTTACTCGACTAGCCTGCGGGATGCATCCTCTCGCACGTGTTTTTACTCGACTAGCCTGCGGGATGCATCCTCTCGCACGTGTTTTTACTCGACTAGCCTGCGGGATGCATCCTCTCGCACGTGTTTTTACTCGACTAGCCTGCGGGATGCATCGTCTCGCACGTGTTTTTACTCGACTAGCCTGCGGGATGCATACTCTCGCACGTGTTTTTACTCGACTAGCCTGCGGGATGCATCCTCTCGCACGTGTTTTTGCTCGACTAGCCTGCGGGATGCATCCTCTCGCACGTGTTTTTGCTCGACTAGCCTGCGGGATGCATCCTCTCGCACGTGTTTTTACTCGACTAGCCTGCGGGATGCATCCTCTCGCACGTGTTTTTACCCGACTACCCTGCGGGATGCATCATCTCGCACGTGTTTTTGCTCGACTAGCCATGCGCATCCCAAAAAACCTGCGCATGCGCATCCCAAAAAACCTGCGCATGCGCATCCCAAAAAACCTGCGCATGCGCATCCCAAAAATCTGCGCATGCGCATCCCACAAAACCTGCGCATGCGCATCCCACAAAACCTCGCACGTGTTTGTGCTCGACTAGCCTGCGGGATGCATCCTTTCGCACGTGTTTTTACTCGACTAGCCTGCGGGATGCATCCTCTCGCACGTGTTTTTGCTCGACTAGCCTGCGGGATGCATCCTCTCGCACGTGTTTTTGCTCGACTAGCCTGCGGGACGCATCCTCTCGCACGTGTTTTTACTCGACTAGCCTGCAGGATGCATCCTCTCGCACGTGTTTTTACTCGACTAGCCTGCGGGATGCATCCTCTCGCACGTGTTTTTGCTCGACTAGCCTGCGGGATGCATCCTCTCGCACGTGTTTATGCTCGAACTAGCCTGCGGGATGCATCCTCTCGCACGTGTTTTTGCTCGACTAGCCTGCGGGATGCATCCTCTCGCACGTGTTTTTACTCGACTAGCCTGCGGGATGCATCCTCTCGCACGTGTTTTTGCTCGACTAGCCTGCGGGATGCATCCTCTCGCACGTGTTTTTGCTCGACTAAACTGCGGGATGCATCCTCTCGCACGTGTTTTTACTCGACTAGCCTGCGGGATGCATCCTCTCGCACGTGTTTTTACTCGACTACCCTGCGGGATGCATCCTCTCGCACGTGTTTTTACTCGACTAGCCCTCAGGATGCATACTCTCGCACGTGTTTTTACTCGACTAGCCTGCGGGATGCATCCTCTCGCACGTGTTTTTGCTCGACTAGCCTGCGGGATGCATCCTCTCGCACGTGTTTTTGCTCGACTAGCCTGCGGGATGCATCCTCCCGCACGTGTTTTTGCTCGACTAGCCTGCGGGATGCATCCTCTCGCACGTGTTTTGCTCGACTAGCCATGCGCATCCCATAAAACCTGCGCATGCGCATCCCACAAAACCTGCGCATGCGCATCCCACAAAACCTCGCACGTGTTTTTACTCGACTAGCCTGCGGGATGCATCCTCTCGCACGTGTTTTTACTCGACTAGCCTGCGGGATGCATCCTCTCGCACGTGTTTTTACTCGACTAGCCTGCGGGATGCATCCTCTCGCACGTGTTTTTACTCGACTACCCTGCGGGATGCATCCTCTCGCACGTGTTTTGCTCGACTAGCCATGCGCATCCCATAAAACCTGCGCATGCGCATCCCACAAAACCTCGCACGTGTTTTTACTCGACTAGCCTGCGGGATGCATCCTCTCGCACGTGTTTTTACTCGACTAGCCTGCGGGATGCATCCTCTCGCACGTGTTTTTACTCGACTAGCCTGCAGGATGCATCCTCTCGCACGTGTTTTTACTCGACTAGCCTGCGGGATGCATCCTCTCGCACGTGTTTTTGCTCGACTAGCCATGCGCATCCCAAAAAACCTGCGCATGCGCATCCCAAAAAACCTGCGCATGCGCATCCCACAAAACCTCGCACGTGTTTTTACTCGACTAGCCTGCGGGATGGATCCTCTCGCACGTGTTTTTACTCGACTAGCCTGCGGGATGCATCCTCTCGCACGTGTTTTTGCTCGACTAGCCTGCGGGATGCATCCTCTCGCACGTGTTTTTGCTCGACTAGGCATGCGCATCCCAAAAAACCTGCGCATGCGCATCCCACAAAACCTGCGCATGCGCATCCCACAAAACCTCGCACGTGTTTTTACTCGACTAGCCAGCGGGATGCATCCTCTCGCACGTGTTTTTACTCGACTAGCCTGCGGGATGCATCCTCTCGCACGTGTTTTTACTCGACTAGCCTGCGGGATGCATCGTCTCGCACGTGTTTTTACTCGACTAGCCTGCGGGATGCATCCTCTCGCACGTGTTTTTACTCGACTAGCCTGCGGGATGCATCCTCTCGCACGTGTTTTTACTCGACTAGCCTGCGGGATGCATCGTCTCGCACGTGTTTTTACTCGACTAGCCTGCGGGATGCATCCTCTCGCACGTGTTTTTACTCGACTAGCCTGCGGGATGCATCCTCTCGCACGTGTTTTTACTCGACTAGCCTGCGGGATGCATCGTCTCGCACGTGTTTTTACTCGACTAGCCTGCGGGATGCATCCTCTCGCACGTGTTTTTACTCGACTAGCCTGCGGGATGCATCCTCTCGCACGTGTTTTTACTCGACTAGCCTGCGGGATGCATCGTCTCGCACGTGTTTTTACTCGACTAGCCTGCGGGATGCATCCTCTCGCACGTGTTTTTACTCGACTAGCCTGCGGGATGCATCCTCTCGCACGTGTTTTTGCTCGACTAGCCTGCGGGATGCATCCTCTCGCACGTGTTTTTACTCGACTACCCTGCGGGATGCATCCTCTCGCACGTGTTTTTGCTCGACTAGCCATGCGCATCCCAAAAAACCTGCGCATGCGCATCCCAAAAAATCTGCGCATGCGCATCCCAAAAAACCTGCGCATGCGCATCCCACAAAACCTGCGCATGCGCATCCCACAAAACCTCGCACGTGTTTGTGCTCGACTAGCCTGCGGGATGCATCCTCTCGCACGTGTTTTTACTCGACTAGCCTGCGGGATGCATCCTCTCGCACGTGTTTTTGCTCGACTAGCCTGCGGGATGCATCCTCTCGCACGTGTTTTTGCTCGACTAGCCTGCGGGATGCATCCTCTCGCACGTGTTTTTACTCGACTAGCCTGCGGGATGCATCCTCTCGCACGTGTTTTTACTCGACTACACTGCGGGATGCATCCTCTCGCACGTGTTTTTGCTCGACTAGCCATGCGCATCCCATAAAACCTGCGCATGCGCATCCCACAAAACCTGCGCATGCGCATCCCACAAAACCTCGCACGTGTATTACTCGACTAGCCTGCGGGATGCATCCTCTCGCACGTGTTTTTACTCGACTAGCCTGCGGGATGCATCCTCTCGCAAGTGTTTTTACTCGACTAGTCTGCGGGATGCATCCTCTCGCACGTGTTTTTGCTCGACTAGCCTGCGGGATGCATCCTCTCGCACGTGTTTTTGCTCGACTAGGCATGCGCATCCCAAAAAACCTGCGCATGCGCATCCCAAAAAACCTGCGCATGTGCATCCCACAAAACCTGCGCATGCGCATCCCACAAAACCTCGCACGTGTTTTTACTCGACTAGCCTGCGGGATGCATCCTCTCGCACGTGTTTTTACTCGACTAGCCTGCGGGATGCATCCTCTCGCACGTGTTTTTACTCGACTAGCCTGCGGGATGCATCCTCTCGCACGTGTTTTTGCTCGACTAGCCTGCGGGATGCATCCTCTCGCACGTGTTTTTGCTCGACTAGCCTGCGGGGTGCATCCTCTCGCACGTGTTTTTACTCGACTAGCCTGCGGGATGCATCCTCTCGCACGTGTTTTTACCCGACTACCCTGCGGGATGCATCATCTCGCACGTGTTTTTGCTCGACTAGCCATGCGCATCCCAAAAAACCTGCGCATGCGCATCCCAAAAAACCTGCGCATGCGCATCCCAAAAAACCTGCGCATGCGCATCCCAAAAAACCTGCGCATGCGCATCCCACAAAACCTGCGCATGCGCATCCCACAAAACCTCGCACGTGTTTGTGCTCGACTAGCCTGCGGGATGCATCCTTTCGCACGTGTTTTTACTCGACTAGCCTGCGGGATGCATCCTCTCGCACGTGTTTTTACTCGACTAGCCTGCGGGATGCATCCTCTCGCACGTGTGTTTGCTCGACTAGCCTGCGGGATGCATCCTCTCGCACGTGTTTTTACTCGACTAGCCTGCGGGATGCATCCTCTCGCACGTGTTTTTGCTCGACTAGCCTGCGGGATGCATCCTCTCGCACGTGTTTTTGCTCGACTAGCCTGCGGGATGCATCCTCTCGAACGTGTTTTTACTCGACTAGCCTGCGGGATGCATCCTCTCGCACGTGTTTTTACTCGACTACACTGCGGGATGCATCCTCTCGCACGTGTTTTTGCTCGACTAGCCATGCGCATCCCATAAAACCTGCGCATGCGCATCCCACAAAACCTGCGCATGCGCATCCCACAAAACCTCGCACGTGTATTACTCGACTAGCCTGCGGGATGCATCCTCTCGCACGTGTTTTTACTCGACTAGCCTGCGGGATGCATCCTCTCGCAAGTGTTTTTACTCGACTAGTCTGCGGGATGCATCCTCTCGCACGTGTTTTTGCTCGACTAGCTTGCGGGATGCATCCTCTCGCACGTGTTTTTGCTCGACTAGGCATGCGCATCCCAAAAAACCTGCGCATGCGCATCCCAAAAAACCTGCGCATGTGCATCCCACAAAACCTGCGCATGCGCATCCCACAAAACCTCGCACGTGTTTTTACTCGACTAGCCTGCGGGATGCATCCTCTCGCACGTGTTTTTACTCGACTAGCCTGCGGGATGCATCCTCTCGCACGTGTTTTTACTCGACTAGCCTGCGGGATGCATCCTCTCGCACGTGTTTTTACTCGACTAGCCTGCGGGATGCATCGTCTCGCACGTGTTTTTACTCGACTAGCCTGCGGGATGCATCCTCTCGCACGTGTTTTTACTCGACTAGCCTGCGGGATGCATCCTCTCGCACGTGTTTTTGCTCGACTAGCCTGCGGGATGCATCCTCTCGCACGTGTTTTTGCTCGACTAGCCTGCGGGATGCATCCTCTCGCACGTGTTTTTACTCGACTAGCCTGCGGGATGCATCCTCTCGCACGTGTTTTTACCCGACTACCCTGCGGGATGCATCATCTCGCACGTGTTTTTGCTCGACTAGCCATGCGCATCCCAAAAAACCTGCGCATGCGCATCCCAAAAATCTGCGCATGCGCATCCCACAAAACCTGCGCATGCGCATCCCACAAAACCTCGCACGTGTTTGTGCTCGACTAGCCTGCGGGATGCATCCTTTCGCACGTGTTTTTACTCGACTAGCCTGCGGGATGCATCCTCTCGCACGTGTTTTTGCTCGACTAGCCTGCGGGATGCATCCTCTCGCACGTGTTTTTGCTCGACTAGCCTGCGGGACGCATCCTCTCGCACGTGTTTTTACTCGACTAGCCTGCAGGATGCATCCTCTCGCACGTGTTTTTACTCGACTAGCCTGCGGGATGCATCCTCTCGCACGTGTTTTTGCTCGACTAGCCTGCGGGATGCATCCTCTCGCACGTGTTTTTGCTCGAACTAGCCTGCGGGATGCATCCTCTCGCACGTGTTTTTGCTCGACTAGCCTGCGGGATGCATCCTCTCGCACGTGTTTTTACTCGACTAGCCTGCGGGATGCATCCTCTCGCACGTGTTTTTGCTCGACTAGCCTGCGGGATGCATCCTCTCGCACGTGTTTTTGCTCGACTAAACTGCGGGATGCATCCTCTCGCACGTGTTTTTACTCGACTAGCCTGCGGGATGCATCCTCTCGCACGTGTTTTTACTCGACTACCCTGCGGGATGCATCCTCTCGCACGTGTTTTTGCTCGACTAGCCATGCGCATCCCAAAAAACCTGCGCATGCGCATCCCACAAAACATGCGCATGCGCATCCCACAAAACCTCGCACGTGTTTTTACTCGACTAGCCTGCGGGATGCATCCTCTCGCACGTGTTTTTACTCGACTAGCCTGCGGGATGCATCCTCTCGCACGTGTTTTTACTCGACTACCCTGCGGGATGCATCCTCTCGCACTTGTTTTTGCTCGACTAGCCATGCGCATCCCATAAAACCTGCGCATGCGCATCCCACAAAACCTGCGCATGCGCATCCCACAAAACCTCGCACGTGTTTTTACTCGACTAGCCTGCGGGATGCATCCTCTCGCACGTGTTTTTACTCGTCTAGCCTGCGGGATGCATCCTCTCGCACGTGTTTTTACTCGACTAGCCTGCGGGATGCATCCTCTCGCACTTGTTTTTGCTCGACTAGCCATGCGCATCCCAAAAAACCTGCGCATGCGCATCCCAAAAAACCTGCGCATGCGCATCCCACAAAACCTGCGCATGCGCATCCCACAAAACCTCGCACGTGTTTTTACTCGACTAGCCTGCGGGATGCATCCTCTCGCACGTGTTTTTGCTCGGCTAGCCTGCGGGATGCATCCTCTCGCACGTGTTTTTGCTCGGCTAGCCTGCGGGATGCATCCTCTCGCACGTGTTTTTGCTCGACTAGCCATGCGCATCCCAAAAAACCTGCGCATGCGCATCCCACAAAACCTCGCACGTGTTTGTGCTCGACTAGCCTGCGGGATGCATCCTTTCGCACGTGTTTTTACTCGACTAGCCTGCGGGATGCATCCTCTCGCACGTGTTTTTGCTCGACTAGCCTGCGGGATGCATCCTCTCGCACGTGTTTGTGCTCGACTAGCCTGCGGGATGCATCCTCTCGCACGTGTTTTTACTCGACTAGCCTGCGGGATGCATCCTCTCGCACGTGTTTTTGCTCGACTAGCCTGCGGGATGCATCCTCTCGCACGTGTTTTTGCTCGACTAGCCTGCGGGATGCATCCTCTCGCACGTGTTTTTACTCGACTAGCCTGCGGGATGCATCCTCTCGCACGTGTTTTTGCTCGACTAGCCTGCGGGATGCATCCTCTCGCACTTGTTTTTGCTCGACTAGCCATGCGCATCCCATAAAACCTGCGCATGCGCATCCCAAAAAACCTGCGCATGCGCATCCCAAAAATCTGCGCATGCGCATCCCACAAAACCTGCGCATGCGCATCCCACAAAACCTCGCACGTGTTTGTGCTCGACTAGCCTGCGGGATGCATCCTTTCGCACGTGTTTTTACTCGACTAGCCTGCGGGATGCATCCTCTCGCACGTGTTTTTGCTCGACTAGCCTGCGGGATGCATCCTCTCGCACGTGTTTTTGCTCGACTAGCCTGCGGGACGCATCCTCTCGCACGTGTTTTTACTCGACTAGCCTGCAGGATGCATCCTCTCGCACGTGTTTTTACTCGACTAGCCTGCGGGATGCATCCTCTCGCACGTGTTTTTGCTCGACTAGCCTGCGGGATGCATCCTCTCGCACGTGTTTTTGCTCGAACTAGCCTGCGGGATGCATCCTCTCGCACGTGTTTTTGCTCGACTAGCCTGCGGGATGCATCCTCTCGCACGTGTTTTTACTCGACTAGCCTGCGGGATGCATCCTCTCGCACGTGTTTTTGCTCGACTAGCCTGCGGGATGCATCCTCTCGCACGTGTTTTTGCTCGACTAAACTGCGGGATGCATCCTCTCGCACGTGTTTTTACTCGACTAGCCTGCGGGATGCATCCTCTCGCACGTGTTTTTACTCGACTACCCTGCGGGATGCATCCTCTCGCACGTGTTTTTGCTCGACTAGCCATGCGCATCCCAAAAAACCTGCGCATGCGCATCCCACAAAACATGCGCATGCGCATCCCACAAAACCTCGCACGTGTTTTTACTCGACTAGCCTGCGGGATGCATCCTCTCGCACGTGTTTTTACTCGACTAGCCTGCGGGATGCATCCTCTCGCACGTGTTTTTACTCGACTACCCTGCGGGATGCATCCTCTCGCACTTGTTTTTGCTCGACTAGCCATGCGCATCCCATAAAACCTGCGCATGCGCATCCCACAAAACCTGCGCATGCGCATCCCACAAAACCTCGCACGTGTTTTTACTCGACTAGCCTGCGGGATGCATCCTCTCGCACGTGTTTTTACTCGTCTAGCCTGCGGGATGCATCCTCTCGCACGTGTTTTTACTCGACTAGCCTGCGGGATGCATCCTCTCGCACGTGTTTTTACTCGACTAGCCTGCAGGATGCATCCTCTCGCACGTGTTTTTACTCGACTAGCCTGCGGGATGCATCCTCTCGCACTTGTTTTTGCTCGACTAGCCATGCGCATCCCAAAAAACCTGCGCATGCGCATCCCAAAAAACCTGCGCATGCGCATCCCACAAAACCTGCGCATGCGCATCCCACAAAACCTCGCACGTGTTTTTACTCGACTAGCCTGCGGGATGCATCCTCTCGCACGTGTTTTTGCTCGGCTAGCCTGCGGGATGCATCCTCTCGCACGTGTTTTTGCTCGGCTAGCCTGCGGGATGCATCCTCTCGCACGTGTTTTTGCTCGACTAGCCATGCGCATCCCAAAAAACCTGCGCATGCGCATCCCACAAAACCTCGCACGTGTTTGTGCTCGACTAGCCTGCGGGATGCATCCTTTCGCACGTGTTTTTACTCGACTAGCCTGCGGGATGCATCCTCTCGCACGTGTTTTTGCTCGACTAGCCTGCGGGATGCATCCTCTCGCACGTGTTTGTGCTCGACTAGCCTGCGGGATGCATCCTCTCGCACGTGTTTTTACTCGACTAGCCTGCGGGATGCATCCTCTCGCACGTGTTTTTGCTCGACTAGCCTGCGGGATGCATCCTCTCGCACGTGTTTTTGCTCGACTAGCCTGCGGGATGCATCCTCTCGCACGTGTTTTTACTCGACTAGCCTGCGGGATGCATCCTCTCGCACGTGTTTTTGCTCGACTAGCCTGCGGGATGCATCCTCTCGCACGTGTTTTTGCTCGACTAAACTGCGGGATGCATCCTCTCGCACGTGTTTTTACTCGACTAGCCTGCGGGATGCATCCTCTCGCACGTGTTTTTACTCGACTACCCTGCGGGATGCATCCTCTCGCACGTGTTTTTGCTCGACTAGCCATGCGCATCCCAAAAAACCTGCGCATGCGCATCCCACAAAACATGCGCATGCGCATCCCACAAAACCTCGCACGTGTTTTTACTCGACTAGCCTGCGGGATGCATCCTCTCGCACGTGTTTTTACTCGACTAGCCTGCGGGATGCATCCTCTCGCACGTGTTTTTACTCGACTACCCTGCGGGATGCATCCTCTCGCACTTGTTTTTGCTCGACTAGCCATGCGCATCCCATAAAACCTGCGCATGCGCATCCCACAAAACCTGCGCATGCGCATCCCACAAAACCTCGCACGTGTTTTTACTCGACTAGCCTGCGGGATGCATCCTCTCGCACGTGTTTTTACTCGTCTAGCCTGCGGGATGCATCCTCTCGCACGTGTTTTTACTCGACTAGCCTGCGGGATGCATCCTCTCGCACGTGTTTTTACTCGACTAGCCTGCAGGATGCATCCTCTCGCACGTGTTTTTACTCGACTAGCCTGCGGGATGCATCCTCTCGCACTTGTTTTTGCTCGACTAGCCATGCGCATCCCAAAAAACCTGCGCATGCGCATCCCAAAAAACCTGCGCATGCGCATCCCACAAAACCTGCGCATGCGCATCCCACAAAACCTCGCACGTGTTTTTACTCGACTAGCCTGCGGGATGCATCCTCTCGCACGTGTTTTTGCTCGGCTAGCCTGCGGGATGCATCCTCTCGCACGTGTTTTTGCTCGGCTAGCCTGCGGGATGCATCCTCTCGCACGTGTTTTTGCTCGACTAGCCATGCGCATCCCAAAAAACCTGCGCATGCGCATCCCACAAAACCTCGCACGTGTTTGTGCTCGACTAGCCTGCGGGATGCATCCTTTCGCACGTGTTTTTACTCGACTAGCCTGCGGGATGCATCCTCTCGCACGTGTTTTTGCTCGACTAGCCTGCGGGATGCATCCTCTCGCACGTGTTTGTGCTCGACTAGCCTGCGGGATGCATCCTCTCGCACGTGTTTTTACTCGACTAGCCTGCGGGATGCATCCTCTCGCACGTGTTTTTGCTCGACTAGCCTGCGGGATGCATCCTCTCGCACGTGTTTTTGCTCGACTAGCCTGCGGGATGCATCCTCTCGCACGTGTTTTTACTCGACTAGCCTGCGGGATGCATCCTCTCGCACGTGTTTTTACTCGACTACCCTGCGGGATGCATACTCTCGCACGTGTTTTTGCTCGACTAGCCATTTGCATCCCAAAAAACCTGCGCATGCGCATCCCACAAAACCTGCGTATGCGCATCCCACAAAACCTCGCACGTGTTTTTACTCGACTAGCCTGCGGGATGCATCCTCTCGCACGTGTTTTTACTCGACTAGCCTGCGGGAAGCATCCTCTCGCACGTGTTTTTACTCGACTAGCCTGCGGGATGCATACTCTCGCACGTGTTTTTGCTCGACTAGCCTGCTGGATGCATCCTCTCGCACGTGTTTTTACTCGACTAGCCTGCGGGATGCATCCTCTCGCAAGTGTTTTTTCTCGACTAGCCTGCGGGATGCATCCTCTCGCACGTGTTTTTGCTCGACTAGCCTGCGGGATGCATCCTCTCGCACGTGTTTTTGCTCGACTAGGCATGCGCATTACAAAAAACCTGCGCATGCGCATCCCACAAAACCTCGCACGTGTTTTTACTCGACTAGCCTGCGGGATGCATCCTCTCGCACGTGTTTTTGCTCGACTAGCCATGCGCATCCCAAAAAACCTGCGCATGCGCATCCCAAAAAATCTGCGCATGCGCATCCCACAAAACCTGCGCATGCGCATCCCACAAAACATCGCACGTGTTTGTGCTCGACTAGCCTGCGGGATGCATCCTTTCGCACGTGTTTTTACTCGACTAGCCTGCGGGATGCATCCTCTCGCACGTGTTTTTACTCGACTAGCCTGCGGGATGCATCCTCTCGCACGTGTTTTTGCTCGACTAGCCTGCGGGATGCATCCTCTCGCACGTGTTTTTGCTCGACTAGCCTGCGGGATGCATCCTCTCGCACGTGTTTTTACTCGACTAGCCTGCGGGATGCATCCTCTCGCACGTGTTTTTACTCGACTACCCTGCGGGATGCATACTCTCGCACGTGTTTTTGCTCGACTAGCCATGCGCATCCCAAAAAACCTGCGCATGCGCATCCCACAAAACCTGCGTATGCGCATCCCACAAAACCTCGCACGTGTTTTTACTCGACTAGCCTGCGGGATGCATCCTCTCGCACGTGTTTTTACTCGACTAGCCTGCGGGAAGCATCCTCTCGCACGTGTTTTTACTCGACTAGCCTGCGGGATGCATACTCTCGCACGTGTTTTTGCTCGACTAGCCTGCTGGATGCATCCTCTCGCACGTGTTTTTACTCGACTAGCCTGCGGGATGCATCCTCCCGCACGTGTTTTTGCTCGACTAGCCTGCGGGATGCATCCTCTCGCACGTGTTTTTGCTCGACTAGCCTGCGGGATGCATCCTCTCGCACGTGTTTTTGCTCGACTAGGCATGCGCATCCCAAAAAACCTGCGCATGCGCATCCCAAAAAACCTGCGCATGCGCATCCCACAAAACCTCGCACGTGTTTTTACTCGACTAGCCTGCGGGATGCATCCTCTCGCACGTGTTTTTGCTCGACTAGCCATGCGCATCCCAAAAAACCTGCGCATGCGCATTCCAAAAAATCTGCGCATGCGCATCCCACAAAACCTCGCACGTGTATTACTCGACTAGCCTGCGGGATGCATCCTCTCGCACGTGTTTTTGTTCGACTAGCCTGCGGGATGCATCCTCTCGCACGTGTTTTTACTCGACTACCCTGCGGGATGCATCCTCTCGCACGTGTTTTTGCTCGACTAGCCATGCGCATCCCATAAAACCTGCGCATGCGCATCCCACAAAACCTGCGCATGCGCATCCCACAAAACCTCGCACGTGTATTACTCGACTAGCCTGCGGGATGCATCCTCTCGCACGTGTTTTTACTCGACTAGCCTGCGGGATGCATCCTCTCGCAAGTGTTTTTACTCGACTAGTCTGCGGGATGCATCCTCTCGCACGTGTTTTTGCTCGACTAGCCTGCGGGATGCATCCTCTCGCACGTGTTTTTACTCGACTAGCCTGCGGGATGCATCCTCTCGCACGTGTTTTTACTCGACTAGCCTGCGGGATGCATCCTCTCGCACGTGTTTTTACTCGACTAGCCTGCGGGATGCATCGTCTCGCACGTGTTTTTACTCGACTAGCCTGCGGGATGCATCCTCTCGCACGTGTTTTTACTCGACTAGCCTGCGGGATGCATCCTCTCGCACGTGTTTTTGCTCGACTAGCCTGCGGGATGCATCCTCTCGCACGTGTTTTTGCTCGACTAGCCTGCGGGATGCATCCTCTCGCACGTGTTTTTACTCGACTAGCCTGCGGGATGCATCCTCTCGCACGTGTTTTTACCCGACTACCCTGCGGGATGCATCATCTCGCACGTGTTTTTGCTCGACTAGCCATGCGCATCCCAAAAAACCAGCGCATGCGCATCCCAAAAAACCTGCGCATGCGCATCCCAAAAAACCTGCGCATGCGCATCCCACAAAACCTGCGCATGCGCATCCCACAAAACCTCGCACGTGTTTGTGCTCGACTAGCCTGCGGGATGCATCCTTTCGCACGTGTTTTTACTCGACTAGCCTGCGGGATGCATCCTCTCGCACGTGTTTTTGCTCGACTAGCCTGCGGGATGCATCCTGTCGCACGTGTTTTTGCTCGACTAGCCTGCGGGACGCATCCTCTCGCACGTGTTTTTACTCGACTAGCCTGCAGGATGCATCCTCTCGCACGTGTTTTTACTCGACTAGCCTGCGGGATGCATCCTCTCGCACGTGTTTTTGCTCGACTAGCCTGCGGGATGCATCCTCTCGCACGTGTTTTTGCTCGAACTAGCCTGCGGGATGCATCCTCTCGCACGTGTTTTTGCTCGACTAGCCTGCGGGATGCATCCTCTCGCACGTGTTTTTACTCGACTAGCCTGCGGGATGCATCCTCTCGCACGTGTTTTTACTCGACTACCCTGCGGGATGCATCCTCTCGCACGTGTTTTTGCTCGACTAGCCATGCGCATCCCATAAAACCTGCGCATGCGCATCCCACAAAACCTGCGCATGCGCATCCCACAAAACCTCGCACGTGTATTACTCGACTAGCCTGCGGGATGCATCCTCTCGCACGTGTTTTTACTCGACTAGCCTGCGGGATGCATCCTCTCGCAAGTGTTTTTACTCGACTAGTCTGCGGGATGCATCCTCTCGCACGTGTTTTTGCTCGACTAGCCTGCGGGATGCATCCTCTCGCACGTGTTTTTGCTCGACTAGGCATGCGCATCCCAAAAAACCTGCGCATGCGCATCCCACAAAACCTCGCACGTGTTTTTACTCGACTAGCCTGCGGGATGCATCCTCTCGCACGTGTTTTTACTCGACTAGCCTGCGGGATGCATCCTCTCGCACGTGTTTTTACTCGACTAGCCTGCGGGATGCATCCTCTCGCACGTGTTTTTACTCGACTAGCCTGCGGGATGCATCGTCTCGCACGTGTTTTTACTCGACTAGCCTGCGGGATGCATCCTCTCGCACGTGTTTTTACTCGACTAGCCTGCGGGATGCATCCTCTCGCACGTGTTTTTGCTCGACTAGCCTGCGGGATGCATCCTCTCGCACGTGTTTTTGCTCGACTAGCCTGCGGGATGCATCCTCTCGCACGTGTTTTTGCTCGACTAGCCTGCGGGATGCATCCTCTCGCACGTGTTTTTACTCGACTAGCCTGCGGGATGCATCCTCTCGCACGTGTTTTTACTCGACTACACTGCGGGATGCATCCTCTCGCACGTGTTTTTGCTCGACTAGCCATGCGCATCCCATAAAACCTGCGCATGCGCATCCCACAAAACCTGCGCATGCGCATCCCACAAAACCTCGCACGTGTATTACTCGACTAGCCTGCGGGATGCATCCTCTCGCACGTGTTTTTACTCGACTAGCCTGCGGGATGCATCCTCTCGCACGTGTTTTTGCTCGACTAGCCTGCGGGATGCATCCTCTCGCACGTGTTTTTGCTCGACTAGCCTGCGGGATGCATCCTCTCGCACGTGTTTTTGCTCGACTAGGCATGCGCATCCCAAAAAACCTGCGCATGCGCATCCCACAAAACCTCGCACGTGTTTTTACTCGACTAGCCTGCGGGATGCATCCTCTCGCACGTGTTTTTACTCGACTAGCCTGCGGGATGCATCCTCTCGCACGTGTTTTTACTCGACTAGCCTGCGGGATGCATCCTCTCGCACGTGTTTTTACTCGACTAGCCTGCGGGATGCATCGTCTCGCACGTGTTTTTACTCGACTAGCCTGCGGGATGCATCCTCTCGCACGTGTTTTTACTCGACTAGCCTGCGGGATGCATCCTCTCGCACGTGTTTTTGCTCGACTAGCCTGCGGGATGCATCCTCTCGCACGTGTTTTTGCTCGACTAGCCTGCGGGATGCATCCTCTCGCACGTGTTTTTGCTCGACTAGCCTGCGGGATGCATCCTCTCGCACGTGTTTTTACTCGACTAGCCTGCGGGATGCATCCTCTCGCACGTGTTTTTACTCGACTACACTGCGGGATGCATCCTCTCGCACGTGTTTTTGCTCGACTAGCCATGCGCATCCCATAAAACCTGCGCATGCGCATCCCACAAAACCTGCGCATGCGCATCCCACAAAACCTCGCACGTGTATTACTCGACTAGCCTGCGGGATGCATCCTCTCGCACGTGTTTTTACTCGACTAGCCTGCGGGATGCATCCTCTCGCACGTGTTTTTGCTCGACTAGCCTGCGGGATGCATCCTCTCGCACGTGTTTTTGCTCGACTAGCCTGCGGGATGCATCCTCTCGCACGTGTTTTTGCTCGACTAGCCTGCGGGATGCATCCTCTCGCACGTGTTTTTGCTCGACTAGCCTGCGGGATGCATCCTCTCGCACGTGTTTTTACTCGACTAGCCTGCGGGATGCATCCTCTCGCACGTGTTTTTACCCGACTACCCTGCGGGATGCATCATCTCGCACGTGTTTTTGTGCTCGACTAGCCATGCGCATCCCAAAAAACCTGCGCATGCGCATCCCAAAAAACCTGCGCATGCGCATCCCAAAAAACCTGCGCATGCGCATCCCAAAAAACCTGCGCATGCGCATCCAAAAAACCTGCGCATGCGCATCCCACAAAACCTGCGCATGCGCATCCCACAAAACCTCGCACGTGTTTGTGCTCGACTAGCCTGCGGGATGCATCCTTTCGCACGTGTTTTTACTCGACTAGCCTGCGGGATGCATCCTCTCGCACGTGTTTTTACTCGACTAGCCTGCGGGATGCATCCTCTCGCACGTGTGTTTGCTCGACTAGCCTGCGGGATGCATCCTCTCGCACGTGTTTTTACTCGACTAGCCTGCGGGATGCATCCTCTCGCACGTGTTTTTGCTCGACTAGCCTGCGGGATGCATCCTCTCGCACGTGTTTTGCTCGACTAGCCTGCGGGATGCATCCTCTCGCACGTGTTTTTACTCGACTAGCCTGCGGGATGCATCCTCTCGCACGTGTTTTTACTCGACTACACTGCGGGATGCATCCTCTCGCACGTGTTTTTGCTCGACTAGCCATGCGCATCCCATAAAACCTGCGCATGCGCATCCCACAAAACCTGCGCATGCGCATCCCACAAAACCTCGCACGTGTATTACTCGACTAGCCTGCGGGATGCATCCTCTCGCACGTGTTTTTACTCGACTAGCCTGCGGGATGCATCCTCTCGCAAGTGTTTTTACTCGACTAGTCTGCGGGATGCATCCTCTCGCACGTGTTTTTGCTCGACTAGCCTGCGGGATGCATCCTCTCGCACGTGTTTTTGCTCGACTAGGCATGCGCATCCAAAAAACCTGCGCATGCGCATCCCAAAAAACCTGCGCATGTGCATCCCACAAAACCTGCGCATGCGCATCCCACAAAACCTCGCACGTCTTTTTACTCGACTAGCCTGCGGGATGCATCCTCTCGCACGTGTTTTTACTCGACTAGCCTGCGGGATGCATCCTCTCGCACGTGTTTTTACTCGACTAGCCTGCGGGATGCATCCTCTCGCACGTGTTTTTACTCGACTAGCCTGCGGGATGCATCGTCTCGCACGTGTTTTTACTCGACTAGCCTGCGGGATGCATCCTCTCGCACGTGTTTTTACTCGACTAGCCTGCGGGATGCATCCTCTCGCACGTGTTTTTGCTCGACTAGCCTGCGGGATGCATCCTCTCGCACGTGTTTTTGCTCGACTAGCCTGCGGGATGCATCCTCTCGCACGTGTTTTTACTCGACTAGCCTGCGGGATGCATCCTCTCGCACGTGTTTTTACCCGACTACCCTGCGGGATGCATCATCTCGCACGTGTTTTTGCTCGACTAGCCATGCGCATCCCAAAAAACCTGCGCATGCGCATCCCAAAAAACCTGCGCATGCGCATCCCAAAAAACCTGCGCATGCGCATCCCAAAAAACCTGCGCATGCGCATCCCAAAAATCTGCGCATGCGCATCCCACAAAACCTGCGCATGCGCATCCCACAAAACCTCGCACGTGTTTGTGCTCGACTAGCCTGCGGGATGCATCCTTTCGCACGTGTTTTTACTCGACTAGCCTGCGGGATGCATCCTCTCGCACGTGTTTTTGCTCGACTAGCCTGCGGGATGCATCCTCTCGCACGTGTTTTTGCTCGACTAGCCTGCGGGACGCATCCTCTCGCACGTGTTTTTACTCGACTAGCCTGCAGGATGCATCCTCTCGCACGTGTTTTTACTCGACTAGCCTGCGGGATGCATCCTCTCGCACGTGTTTTTGCTCGACTAGCCTGCGGGATGCATCCTCTCGCACGTGTTTTTGCTCGAACTAGCCTGCGGGATGCATCCTCTCGCACGTGTTTTTGCTCGACTAGCCTGCGGGATGCATCCTCTCGCACGTGTTTTTACTCGACTAGCCTGCGGGATGCATCCTCTCGCACGTGTTTTTGCTCGACTAGCCTGCGGGATGCATCCTCTCGCACGTGTTTTTGCTCGACTAAACTGCGGGATGCATCCTCTCGCACGTGGTTTTTACTCGACTAGCCTGCGGGATGCATCCTCTCGCACGTGTTTTTACTCGACTACCCTGCGGGATGCATCCTCTCGCACGTGTTTTTGCTCGACTAGCCATGCGCATCCCAAAAAACCTGCGCATGCGCATCCCACAAAACATGCGCATGCGCATCCCACAAAACCTCGCACGTGTTTTTACTCGACTAGCCTGCGGGATGCATCCTCTCGCACGTGTTTTTACTCGACTAGCCTGCGGGATGCATCCTCTCGCACGTGTTTTTACTCGACTACCCTGCGGGATGCATCCTCTCGCACTTGTTTTTGCTCGACTAGCCATGCGCATCCCATAAAACCTGCGCATGCGCATCCCACAAAACCTGCGCATGCGCATCCCACAAAACCTCGCACGTGTTTGTGCTCGACTAGCCTGCGGGATGCATCCTTTCGCACGTGTTTTTACTCGACTAGCCTGCGGGATGCATCCTCTCGCACGTGTTTTTGCTCGACTAGCCTGCGGGATGCATCCTCTCGCACGTGTTTTTGCTCGACTAGCCTGCGGACGCATCCTCTCGCACGTGTTTTTACTCGACTAGCCTGCAGATGCATCCTCTCGCACGTGTTTTTACTCGACTAGCCTGCGGGATGCATCCTCTCGCACGTGTTTTTGCTCGACTAGCCTGCGGGATGCATCCTCTCGCACGTGTTTTTGCTCGAACTAGCCTGCGGGATGCATCCTCTCGCACGTGTTTTTGCTCGACTAGCCTGCGGGATGCATCCTCTCGCACGTGTTTTTACTCGACTAGCCTGCGGGATGCATCCTCTCGCACGTGTTTTTGCTCGACTAGCCTGCGGGATGCATCCTCTCGCACGTGTTTTTGCTCGACTAAACTGCGGGATGCATCCTCTCGCACGTGTTTTTACTCGACTAGCCTGCGGGATGCATCCTCTCGCACGTGTTTTTACTCGACTACCCTGCGGGATGCATCTCTCGCACGTGTTTTTGCTCGACTAGCCATGCGCATCCCAAAAAACCTGCGCATGCGCATCCCACAAAACATGCGCATGCGCATCCCACAAAACCTCGCACGTGTTTTTACTCGACTAGCCTGCGGGATGCATCCTCTCGCACGTGTTTTTACTCGACTAGCCTGCGGGATGCATCCTCTCGCACGTGTTTTTACTCGACTACCCTGCGGGATGCATCCTCTCGCACTTGTTTTTGCTCGACTAGCCATGCGCATTCCCATAAAACCTGCGCATGCGCATCCCACAAAACCTGCGCATGCGCATCCCACAAAACCTCGCACGTGTTTTTACTCGACTAGCCTGCGGGATGCATCCTCTCGCACGTGTTTTTACTCGTCTAGCCTGCGGGATGCATCCTCTCGCACGTGTTTTTACTCGACTAGCCTGCGGGATGCATCCTCTCGCACGTGTTTTTACTCGACTAGCCTGCAGGATGCATCCTCTCGCACGTGTTTTTACTCGACTAGCCTGCGGGATGCATCCTCTCGCACTTGTTTTTGCTCGACTAGCCATGCGCATCCCAAAAAACCTGCGCATGCGCATCCCAAAAAACCTGCGCATGCGCATCCCACAAAACCTGCGCATGCGCATCCCACAAAACCTCGCACGTGTTTTTACTCGACTAGCCTGCGGGATGCATCCTCTCGCACGTGTTTTTGCTCGGCTAGCCTGCGGGATGCATCCTCTCGCACGTGTTTTTGCTCGGCTAGCCTGCGGGATGCATCCTCTCGCACGTGTTTTTGCTCGACTAGCCATGCGCATCCCAAAAAACCTGCGCATGCGCATCCCAAAAAACCTGCGCATGCGCATCCCACAAAACCTCGCACGTGTTTGTGCTCGACTAGCCTGCGGGATGCATCCTTTCGCACGTGTTTTTACTCGACTAGCCTGCGGGATGCATCCTCTCGCACGTGTTTTTGCTCGACTAGCCTGCGGGATGCATCCTCTCGCACGTGTTTGTGCTCGACTAGCCTGCGGGATGCATCCTCTCGCACGTGTTTTTACTCGACTAGCCTGCGGGATGCATCCTCTCGCACGTGTTTTTGCTCGACTAGCCTGCGGGATGCATCCTCTCGCACGTGTTTTTGCTCGACTAGCCTGCGGGATGCATCCTCTCGCACGTGTTTTTACTCGACTAGCCTGCGGGATGCATCCTCTCGCACGTGTTTTTACTCGACTACCCTGCGGGATGCATACTCTCGCACGTGTTTTTGCTCGACTAGCCATGCGCATCCCAAAAAACCTGCGCATGCGCATCCCACAAAACCTGCGTATGCGCATCCCACAAAACCTCGCACGTGTTTTTACTCGACTAGTCTGCGGGATGCATCCTCTCGCACGTGTTTTTACTCGACTAGCCTGCGGGAAGCATCCTCTCGCACGTGTTTTTACTCGACTAGCCTGCGGGATGCATACTCTCGCACGTGTTTTTGCTCGACTAGCCTGCTGGATGCATCCTCTCGCACGTGTTTTTACTCGACTAGCCTGCGGGATGCATCCTCTCGCACGTGTTTTTGCTCGACTAGCCTGCGGGATGCATCCTCTCGCACGTGTTTTTGCTCGACTAGCCTGCGGGATGCATCCTCTCGCACGTGTTTTAGCTCGACTAGGCATGCGCATTACAAAAAACCTGCGCATGCGCATCCCACAAAACCTCGCACGTGTTTTTACTCGACTAGCCTGCGGGATGCATCCTCTCGCACGTGTTTTTGCTCGACTAGCCATGCGCATCCCAAAAAACCTGCGCATGCGCATCCCAAAAAATCTGCGCATGCGCATCCCACAAAACCTGCGCATGCGCATCCCACAAAACATCGCACGTGTTTGTGCTCGACTAGCCTGCGGGATGCATCCTTTCGCACGTGTTTTTACTCGACTAGCCTGCGGGATGCATCCTCTCGCACGTGTTTTTACTCGACTAGCCTGCGGGATGCATCCTCTCGCACGTGTTTTTGCTCGACTAGCCTGCGGGATGCATCCTCTCGCACGTGTTTTTGCTCGACTAGCCTGCGGGATGCATCCTCTCGCACGTGTTTTTACTCGACTAGCCTGCGGGATGCATCCTCTCGCACGTGTTTTTACTCGACTACCCTGCGGGATGCATACTCTCGCACGTGTTTTTGCTCGACTAGCCATGCGCATCCCAAAAAACCTGCGCATGCGCATCCCACAAAACCTGCGTATGCGCATCCCACAAAACCTCGCACGTGTTTTTACTCGACTAGCCTGCGGGATGCATCCTCTCGCACGTGTTTTTACTCGACTAGCCTGCGGGAAGCATCCTCTCGCACGTGTTTTTACTCGACTAGCCTGCGGGATGCATACTCTCGCACGTGTTTTTGCTCGACTAGCCTGCTGGATGCATCCTCTCGCACGTGTTTTTACTCGACTAGCCTGCGGGATGCATCCTCTCGCACGTGTTTTTGCTCGACTAGCCTGCGGGATGCATCCTCTCGCACGTGTTTTTGCTCGACTAGCCTGCGGGATGCATCCTCTCGCACGTGTTTTTGCTCGACTAGGCATGCGCATCCCAAAAAACCTGCGCATGCGCATCCCAAAAAACCTGCGCATGCGCATCCCACAAAACCTCGCACGTGTTTTTACTCGACTAGCCTGCGGGATGCATCCTCTCGCACGTGTTTTTGCTCGACTAGCCATGCGCATCCCAAAAAACCTGCGCATGCGCATTCCAAAAAATCTGCGCATGCGCATCCCACAAAACCTCGCACGTGTATTACTCGACTAGCCTGCGGGATGCATCCTCTCGCACGTGTTTTTGCTCGACTAGCCTGCGGGATGCATCCTCTCGCACGTGTTTTTACTCGACTACCCTGCGGGATGCATCCTCTCGCACGTGTTTTTGCTCGACTAGCCATGCGCATCCCATAAAACCTGCGCATGCGCATCCCACAAAACCTGCGCATGCGCATCCCACAAAACCTCGCACGTGTATTACTCGACTAGCCTGCGGGATGCATCCTCTCGCACGTGTTTTTACTCGACTAGCCTGCGGGATGCATCCTCTCGCAAGTGTTTTTACTCGACTAGTCTGCGGGATGCATCCTCTCGCACGTGTTTTTGCTCGACTAGCCTGCGGGATGCATCCTCTCGCACGTGTTTTTACTCGACTAGCCTGCGGGATGCATCCTCTCGCACGTGTTTTTACTCGACTAGCCTGCGGGATGCATCCTCTCGCACGTGTTTTTACTCGACTAGCCTGCGGGATGCATCGTCTCGCACGTGTTTTTACTCGACTAGCCTGCGGGATGCATCCTCTCGCACGTGTTTTTACTCGACTAGCCTGCGGGATGCATCCTCTCGCACGTGTTTTTGCTCGACTAGCCTGCGGGATGCATCCTCTCGCACGTGTTTTTGCTCGACTAGCCTGCGGGATGCATCCTCTCGCACGTGTTTTTACTCGACTAGCCTGCGGGATGCATCCTCTCGCACGTGTTTTTACCCGACTACCCTGCGGGATGCATCATCTCGCACGTGTTTTGCTCGACTAGCCATGCGCATCCCAAAAAACCAGCGCATGCGCATCCCAAAAAACCTGCGCATGCGCATCCCAAAAAACCTGCGCATGCGCATCCCACAAAACCTGCGCATGCGCATCCCACAAAACCTCGCACGTGTTTGTGCTCGACTAGCCTGCGGGATGCATCCTTTCGCACGTGTTTTTACTCGACTAGCCTGCGGGATGCATCCTCTCGCACGTGTTTTTGCTCGACTAGCCTGCGGGATGCATCCTCTCGCACGTGTTTTTGCTCGACTAGCCTGCGGGACGCATCCTCTCGCACGTGTTTTTACTCGACTAGCCTGCAGGATGCATCCTCTCGCACGTGTTTTTACTCGACTAGCCTGCGGGATGCATCCTCTCGCACGTGTTTTTGCTCGACTAGCCTGCGGGATGCATCCTCTCGCACGTGTTTTTGCTCGAACTAGCCTGCGGGATGCATCCTCTCGCACGTGTTTTTGCTCGACTAGCCTGCGGGATGCATCCTCTCGCACGTGTTTTTACTCGACTAGCCTGCGCATCCCAAAAAACCTGCGCATGCGCATCCCACAAAACCTCGCACGTGTTTTTACTCGACTAGCCTGCGGGATGCATCCTCTCGCACGTGTTTTTACTCGACTAGCCTGCGGGATGCATCCTCTCGCACGTGTTTTTACTCGACTAGCCTGCGGGATGCATCCTCTCGCACGTGTTTTTACTCGACTAGCCTGCGGGATGCATCGTCTCGCACGTGTTTTTACTCGACTAGCCTGCGGGATGCATCCTCTCGCACGTGTTTTTACTCGACTAGCCTGCGGGATGCATCCTCTCGCACGTGTTTTTGCTCGACTAGCCTGCGGGATGCATCCTCTCGCACGTGTTTTTGCTCGACTAGCCTGCGGGATGCATCCTCTCGCACGTGTTTTTACTCGACTAGCCTGCGGGATGCATCCTCTCGCACGTGTTTTTACCCGACTACCCTGCGGGATGCATCATCTCGCACGTGTTTTTGCTCGACTAGCCATGCGCATCCCAAAAAACCTGCGCATGCGCATCCCAAAAAACCTGCGCATGCGCATCCCACAAAACCTGCGCATGCGCATCCCACAAAACCTCGCACGTGTTTGTGCTCGACTAGCCTGCGGGATGCATCCTTTCGCACGTGTTTTTACTCGACTAGCCTGCGGGATGCATCCTCTCGCACGTGTTTTTGCTCGACTAGCCTGCGGGATGCATCCTCTCGCACGTGTTTTTGCTCGACTAGCCTGCGGGACGCATCCTCTCGCACGTGTTTTTACTCGACTAGCCTGCAGGATGCATCCTCTCGCACGTGTTTTTACTCGACTAGCCTGCGGGATGCATCCTCTCGCACGTGTTTTTGCTCGACTAGCCTGCGGGATGCATCCTCTCGCACGTGTTTTTGCTCGAACTAGCCTGCGGGATGCATCCTCTCGCACGTGTTTTTGCTCGACTAGCCTGCGGGATGCATCCTCTCGCACGTGTTTTTACTCGACTAGCCTGCGGGATGCATCCTCTCGCACGTGTTTTTGCTCGACTAGCCTGCGGGATGCATCCTCTCGCACGTGTTTTTGCTCGACTAAACTGCGGGATGCATCCTCTCGCACGTGTTTTTACTCGACTAGCCTGCGGGATGCATCCTCTCGCACGTGTTTTTACTCGACTACCCTGCGGGATGCATCCTCTCGCACGTGTTTTTGCTCGACTAGCCATGCGCATCCCAAAAAACCTGCGCATGCGCATCCCACAAAACATGCGCATGCGCATCCCACAAAACCTCGCACGTGTTTTTACTCGACTAGCCTGCGGGATGCATCCTCTCGCACGTGTTTTTACTCGACTAGCCTGCGGGATGCATCCTCTCGCACGTGTTTTTACTCGACTACCCTGCGGGATGCATCCTCTCGCACTTGTTTTTGCTCGACTAGCCATGCGCATCCCATAAAACCTGCGCATGCGCATCCCACAAAACCTGCGCATGCGCATCCCACAAAACCTCGCACGTGTTTTTACTCGACTAGCCTGCGGGATGCATCCTCTCGCACGTGTTTTTACTCGTCTAGCCTGCGGGATGCATCCTCTCGCACGTGTTTTTACTCGACTAGCCTGCGGGATGCATCCTCTCGCACGTGTTTTTACTCGACTAGCCTGCAGGATGCATCCTCTCGCACGTGTTTTTACTCGACTAGCCTGCGGGATGCATCCTCTCGCACGTGTTTTTGCTCGACTAGCCATGCGCATCCCAAAAAACCTGCGCATGCGCATCCCAAAAAACCTGCGCATGCGCATCCCAAAAAACCTGCGCATGCGCATCCCACAAAACCTGCGCATGCGCATCCCACAAAACCTCGCACGTGTTTTTACTCGACTAGCCTGCGGGATGCATCCTCTCGCACGTGTTTTTGCTCGGCTAGCCTGCGGGATGCATCCTCTCGCACGTGTTTTTGCTCGGCTAGCCTGCGGGATGCATCCTCTCGCACGTGTTTTTGCTCGACTAGCCATGCGCATCCCAAAAAACCTGCGCATGCGCATCCCAAAAAACCTGCGCATGCGCATCCCACAAAACCTCGCACGTGTTTGTGCTCGACTAGCCTGCGGGATGCATCCATTCGCACGTGTTTTTACTCGACTAGCCTGCGGGATGCATCCTCTCGCACGTGTTTTTGCTCGACTAGCCTGCGGGATGCATCCTCTCGCACGTGTTTGTGCTCGACTAGCCTGCGGGATGCATCCTCTCGCACGTGTTTTTACTCGACTAGCCTGCGGGATGCATCCTCTCGCACGTGTTTTTGCTCGACTAGCCTGCGGGATGCATCCTCTCGCACGTGTTTTTGCTCGACTAGCCTGCGGGATGCATCCTCTCGCACGTGTTTTTACTCGACTAGCCTGCGGGATGCATCCTCTCGCACGTGTTTTTACTCGACTACCCTGCGGGATGCATACTCTCGCACGTGTTTTTGCTCGACTAGCCATGCGCATCCCAAAAAACCTGCGCATGCGCATCCCACAAAACCTGCGTATGCGCATCCCACAAAACCTCCCACGTGTTTTTACTCGACTAGCCTGCGGGATGCTCCTCTCGCACGTGTTTTTACTCGACTAGCCTGCGGGAAGCATCCTCTCGCACGTGTTTTTACTCGACTAGCCTGCGGGATGCATACTCTCGCACGTGTTTTTGCTCGACTAGCCTGCTGGATGCATACTCTCGCACGTGTTTTTACTCGACTAGCCTGCGGGATGCATCCTCTCGCACGTGTTTTTGCTCGACTAGCCTGCGGGATGCATCCTCTCGCACGTGTTTTTGCTCGACTAGCCTGCGGGATGCATCCTCTCGCACGTGTTTTTGCTCGACTAGGCATGCGCATCCCAAAAAACCTGCGCATGCGCATCCCAAAAAACCTGCGCATGCGCATCCCACAAAACCTCGCACGTGTTTTTACTCGACTAGCCTGCGGGATGCATCCTCTCGCACGTGTTTTTGCTCGACTAGCCATGCGCATCCCAAAAAACCTGCGCATGCGCATCCCACAAAACCTGCGCATGCGCATCCCACAAAACCTCGCACGTGTTTTTACTCGACTAGCCTGCGGGATGCATCCTCTCGCACGTGTTTTTGCTCGGCTAGCCTGCGGGATGCATCCTCTCGCACGTGTTTTTGCTCGGCTAGCCTGCGGGATGCATCCTCTCGCACGTGTTTTTGCTCGACTAGCCATGCGCATCCCAAAAAACCTGCGCATGCGCATCCCAAAAAACCTGCGCATGCGCATCCCACAAAACCTCGCACGTGTTTGTGCTCGACTAGCCTGCGGGATGCATCCTTTCGCACGTGTTTTTACTCGACTAGCCTGCGGGATGCATCCTCTCGCACGTGTTTTTGCTCGACTAGCCTGCGGGATGCATCCTCTCGCACGTGTTTGTGCTCGACTAGCCTGCGGGATGCATCCTCTCGCACGTGTTTTTACTCGACTAGCCTGCGGGATGCATCCTCTCGCACGTGTTTTTGCTCGACTAGCCTGCGGGATGCATCCTCTCGCACGTGTTTTTGCTCGACTAGCCTGCGGGATGCATCCTCTCGCACGTGTTTTTACTCGACTAGCCTGCGGGATGCATCCTCTCGCACGTGTTTTTACTCGACTACCCTGCGGGATGCATACTCTCGCACGTGTTTTTGCTCGACTAGCCATGCGCATCCCAAAAAACCTGCGCATGCGCATCCCACAAAACCTGCGTATGCGCATCCCACAAAACCTCGCACGTGTTTTTACTCGACTAGCCTGCGGGATGCATCCTCTCGCACGTGTTTTTACTCGACTAGCCTGCGGGAAGCATCCTCTCGCACGTGTTTTTACTCGACTAGCCTGCGGGATGCATACTCTCGCACGTGTTTTTGCTCGACTAGCCTGCTGGATGCATCCTCTCGCACGTGTTTTTACTCGACTAGCCTGCGGGATGCATCCTCTCGCACGTGTTTTTGCTCGACTAGCCTGCGGGATGCATCCTCTCGCACGTGTTTTTGCTCGACTAGCCTGCGGGATGCATCCTCTCGCACGTGTTTTAGCTCGACTAGGCATGCGCATTACAAAAAACCTGCGCATGCGCATCCCACAAAACCTCGCACGTGTTTTTACTCGACTAGCCTGCGGGATGCATCCTCTCGCACGTGTTTTTGCTCGACTAGCCATGCGCATCCCAAAAAACCTGCGCATGCGCATCCCAAAAAATCTGCGCATGCGCATCCCACAAAACCTGCGCATGCGCATCCCACAAAACATCGCACGTGTTTGTGCTCGACTAGCCTGCGGGATGCATCCTTTCGCACGTGTTTTTACTCGACTAGCCTGCGGGATGCATCCTCTCGCACGTGTTTTTACTCGACTAGCCTGCGGGATGCATCCTCTCGCACGTGTTTTTGCTCGACTAGCCTGCGGGATGCATCCTCTCGCACGTGTTTTTGCTCGACTAGCCTGCGGGATGCATCCTCTCGCACGTGTTTTTACTCGACTAGCCTGCGGGATGCATCCTCTCGCACGTGTTTTTACTCGACTACCCTGCGGGATGCATACTCTCGCACGTGTTTTTGCTCGACTAGCCATGCGCATCCCAAAAAACCTGCGCATGCGCATCCCACAAAACCTGCGTATGCGCATCCCACAAAACCTCGCACGTGTTTTTACTCGACTAGCCTGCGGGATGCATCCTCTCGCACGTGTTTTTACTCGACTAGCCTGCGGGAAGCATCCTCTCGCACGTGTTTTTACTCGACTAGCCTGCGGGATGCATACTCTCGCACGTGTTTTTGCTCGACTAGCCTGCTGGATGCATCCTCTCGCACGTGTTTTTACTCGACTAGCCTGCGGGATGCATCCTCTCGCACGTGTTTTTGCTCGACTAGCCTGCGGGATGCATCCTCTCGCACGTGTTTTTGCTCGACTAGCCTGCGGGATGCATCCTCTCGCACGTGTTTTTGCTCGACTAGGCATGCGCATCCCAAAAAACCTGCGCATGCGCATCCCAAAAAACCTGCGCATGCGCATCCCACAAAACCTCGCACGTGTTTTTACTCGACTAGCCTGCGGGATGCATCCTCTCGCACGTGTTTTTGCTCGACTAGCCATGCGCATCCCAAAAAACCTGCGCATGCGCATTCCAAAAAATCTGCGCATGCGCATCCCACAAAACCTCGCACGTGTATTACTCGACTAGCCTGCGGGATGCATCCTCTCGCACGTGTTTTTGCTCGACTAGCCTGCGGGATGCATCCTCTCGCACGTGTTTTTACTCGACTACCCTGCGGGATGCATCCTCTCGCACGTGTTTTTGCTCGACTAGCCATGCGCATCCCATAAAACCTGCGCATGCGCATCCCACAAAACCTGCGCATGCGCATCCCACAAAACCTCGCACGTGTATTACTCGACTAGCCTGCGGGATGCATCCTCTCGCACGTGTTTTTACTCGACTAGCCTGCGGGATGCATCCTCTCGCAAGTGTTTTTACTCGACTAGTCTGCGGGATGCATCCTCTCGCACGTGTTTTTGCTCGACTAGCCTGCGGGATGCATCCTCTCGCACGTGTTTTTACTCGACTAGCCTGCGGGATGCATCCTCTCGCACGTGTTTTTACTCGACTAGCCTGCGGGATGCATCCTCTCGCACGTGTTTTTACTCGACTAGCCTGCGGGATGCATCGTCTCGCACGTGTTTTTACTCGACTAGCCTGCGGGATGCATCCTCTCGCACGTGTTTTTGCTCGGCTAGCCTGCGGGATGCATCCTCTCGCACGTGTTTTTGCTCGGCTAGCCTGCGGGATGCATCCTCTCGCACGTGTTTTTGCTCGACTAGCCATGCGCATCCCAAAAAACCTGCGCATGCGCATCCCAAAAAACCTGCGCATGCGCATCCCACAAAACCTCGCACGTGTTTGTGCTCGACTAGCCTGCGGGATGCATCCTTTCGCACGTGTTTTTACTCGACTAGCCTGCGGGATGCATCCTCTCGCACGTGTTTTTGCTCGACTAGCCTGCGGGATGCATCCTCTCGCACGTGTTTGTGCTCGACTAGCCTGCGGGATGCATCCTCCTCGCACGTGTTTTTACTCGACTAGCCTGCGGGATGCATCCTCTCGCACGTGTTTTTGCTCGACTAGCCTGCGGGATGCATCCTCTCGCACGTGTTTTTGCTCGACTAGCCTGCGGGATGCATCCTCTCGCACGTGTTTTTACTCGACTAGCCTGCGGGATGCATCCTCTCGCACGTGTTTTTACTCGACTACCCTGCGGGATGCATACTCTCGCACGTGTTTTTGCTCGACTAGCCATGCGCATCCCAAAAAACCTGCGCATGCGCATCCCACAAAACCTGCGTATGCGCATCCCACAAAACCTCGCACGTGTTTTTACTCGACTAGCCTGCGGGATGCATCCTCTCGCACGTGTTTTTACTCGACTAGCCTGCGGGAAGCATCCTCTCGCACGTGTTTTTACTCGACTAGCCTGCGGGATGCATACTCTCGCACGTGTTTTTGCTCGACTAGCCTGCTGGATGCATCCTCTCGCACGTGTTTTTACTCGACTAGCCTGCGGGATGCATCCTCTCGCACGTGTTTTTGCTCGACTAGCCTGCGGGATGCATCCTCTCGCACGTGTTTTTGCTCGACTAGCCTGCGGGATGCATCCTCTCGCACGTGTTTTAGCTCGACTAGGCATGCGCATTACAAAAAACCTGCGCATGCGCATCCCACAAAACCTCGCACGTGTTTTTACTCGACTAGCCTGCGGGATGCATCCTCTCGCACGTGTTTTTGCTCGACTAGCCATGCGCATCCCAAAAAACCTGCGCATGCGCATCCCAAAAAATCTGCGCATGCGCATCCCACAAAACCTGCGCATGCGCATCCCACAAAACATCGCACGTGTTTGTGCTCGACTAGCCTGCGGGATGCATCCTTTCGCACGTGTTTTTACTCGACTAGCCTGCGGGATGCATCCTCTCGCACGTGTTTTTACTCGACTAGCCTGCGGGATGCATCCTCTCGCACGTGTTTTTGCTCGACTAGCCTGCGGGATGCATCCTCTCGCACGTGTTTTTGCTCGACTAGCCTGCGGGATGCATCCTCTCGCACGTGTTTTTACTCGACTAGCCTGCGGGATGCATCCTCTCGCACGTGTTTTTACTCGACTACCCTGCGGGATGCATACTCTCGCACGTGTTTTTGCTCGACTAGCCATGCGCATCCCAAAAAACCTGCGCATGCGCATCCCACAAAACCTGCGTATGCGCATCCCACAAAACCTCGCACGTGTTTTTACTCGACTAGCCTGCGGGATGCATCCTCTCGCACGTGTTTTTACTCGACTAGCCTGCGGGAAGCATCCTCTCGCACGTGTTTTTACTCGACTAGCCTGCGGGATGCATACTCTCGCACGTGTTTTTGCTCGACTAGCCTGCTGGATGCATCCTCTCGCACGTGTTTTTACTCGACTAGCCTGCGGGATGCATCCTCTCGCACGTGTTTTTGCTCGACTAGCCTGCGGGATGCATCCTCTCGCACGTGTTTTTGCTCGACTAGCCTGCGGGATGCATCCTCTCGCACGTGTTTTTGCTCGACTAGGCATGCGCATCCCAAAAAACCTGCGCATGCGCATCCCAAAAAACCTGCGCATGCGCATCCCACAAAACCTCGCACGTGTTTTTACTCGACTAGCCTGCGGGATGCATCCTCTCGCACGTGTTTTTGCTCGACTAGCCATGCGCATCCCAAAAAACCTGCGCAAGCGCATTCCAAAAAATCTGCGCATGCGCATCCCACAAAACCTCGCACGTGTATTACTCGACTAGCCTGCGGGATGCATCCTCTCGCACGTGTTTTTGCTCGACTAGCCTGCGGGATGCATCCTCTCGCACGTGTTTTTACTCGACTACCCTGCGGGATGCATCCTCTCGCACGTGTTTTTGCTCGACTAGCCATGCGCATCCCATAAAACCTGCGCATGCGCATCCCACAAAACCTGCGCATGCGCATCCCACAAAACCTCGCACGTGTATTACTCGACTAGCCTGCGGGATGCATCCTCTCGCACGTGTTTTTACTCGACTAGCCTGCGGGATGCATCCTCTCGCAAGTGTTTTTACTCGACTAGTCTGCGGGATGCATCCTCTCGCACGTGTTTTTGCTCGACTAGCCTGCGGGATGCATCCTCTCGCACGTGTTTTTACTCGACTAGCCTGCGGGATGCATCCTCTCGCACGTGTTTTTACTCGACTAGCCTGCGGGATGCATCCTCTCGCACGTGTTTTTACTCGACTAGCCTGCGGGATGCATCGTCTCGCACGTGTTTTTACTCGACTAGCCTGCGGGATGCATCCTCTCGCACGTGTTTTTACTCGACTAGCCTGCGGGATGCATCCTCTCGCACGTGTTTTTGCTCGACTAGCCTGCGGGATGCATCCTCTCGCACGTGTTTTTGCTCGACTAGCCTGCGGGATGCATCCTCTCGCACGTGTTTTTACTCGACTAGCCTGCGGGATGCATCCTCTCGCACGTGTTTTTACCCGACTACCCTGCGGGATGCATCATCTCGCACGTGTTTTTGCTCGACTAGCCATGCGCATCCCAAAAAACCAGCGCATGCGCATCCCAAAAAACCTGCGCATGCGCATCCCAAAAAACCTGCGCATGCGCATCCCACAAAACCTGCGCATGCGCATCCCACAAAACCTCGCACGTGTTTGTGCTCGACTAGCCTGCGGGATGCATCCTTTCGCACGTGTTTTTACTCGACTAGCCTGCGGGATGCATCCTCTCGCACGTGTTTTTGCTCGACTAGCCTGCGGGATGCATCCTCTCGCACGTGTTTTTGCTCGACTAGCCTGCGGGACGCATCCTCTCGCACGTGTTTTTACTCGACTAGCCTGCAGGATGCATCCTCTCGCACGTGTTTTTACTCGACTAGCCTGCGGGATGCATCCTCTCGCACGTGTTTTTGCTCGACTAGCCTGCGGGATGCATCCTCTCGCACGTGTTTTTGCTCGAACTAGCCTGCGGGATGCATCCTCTCGCACGTGTTTTTGCTCGACTAGCCTGCGGGATGCATCCTCTCGCACGTGTTTTTACTCGACTAGCCTGCGCATCCCAAAAAACCTGCGCATGCGCATCCCACAAAACCTCGCACGTGTTTTTACTCGACTAGCCTGCGGGATGCATCCTCTCGCACGTGTTTTTACTCGACTAGCCTGCGGGATGCATCCTCTCGCACGTGTTTTTACTCGACTAGCCTGCGGGATGCATCCTCTCGCACGTGTTTTTACTCGACTAGCCTGCGGGATGCATCGTCTCGCACGTGTTTTTACTCGACTAGCCTGCGGGATGCATCCTCTCGCACGTGTTTTTACTCGACTAGCCTGCGGGATGCATCCTCTCGCACGTGTTTTTGCTCGACTAGCCTGCGGGATGCATCCTCTCGCACGTGTTTTTGCTCGACTAGCCTGCGGGATGCATCCTCTCGCACGTGTTTTTACTCGACTAGCCTGCGGGATGCATCCTCTCGCACGTGTTTTTACCCGACTACCCTGCGGGATGCATCATCTCGCACGTGTTTTTGCTCGACTAGCCATGCGCATCCCAAAAAACCTGCGCATGCGCATCCCAAAAAACCTGCGCATGCGCATCCCACAAAACCTGCGCATGCGCATCCCACAAAACCTCGCACGTGTTTGTGCTCGACTAGCCTGCGGGATGCATCCTTTCGCACGTGTTTTTACTCGACTAGCCTGCGGGATGCATCCTCTCGCACGTGTTTTTGCTCGACTAGCCTGCGGGATGCATCCTCTCGCACGTGTTTTTGCTCGACTAGCCTGCGGGACGCATCCTCTCGCACGTGTTTTTACTCGACTAGCCTGCAGGATGCATCCTCTCGCACGTGTTTTTACTCGACTAGCCTGCGGGATGCATCCTCTCGCACGTGTTTTTGCTCGACTAGCCTGCGGGATGCATCCTCTCGCACGTGTTTTTGCTCGAACTAGCCTGCGGGATGCATCCTCTCGCACGTGTTTTTGCTCGACTAGCCTGCGGGATGCATCCTCTCGCACGTGTTTTTACTCGACTAGCCTGCGGGATGCATCCTCTCGCACGTGTTTTTGCTCGACTAGCCTGCGGGATGCATCCTCTCGCACGTGTTTTTGCTCGACTAAACTGCGGGATGCATCCTCTCGCACGTGTTTTTACTCGACTAGCCTGCGGGATGCATCCTCTCGCACGTGTTTTTACTCGACTACCCTGCGGGATGCATCCTCTCGCACGTGTTTTTGCTCGACTAGCCATGCGCATCCCAAAAAACCTGCGCATGCGCATCCCACAAAACATGCGCATGCGCATCCCACAAAACCTCGCACGTGTTTTTACTCGACTAGCCTGCGGGATGCATCCTCTCGCACGTGTTTTTACTCGACTAGCCTGCGGGATGCATCCTCTCGCACGTGTTTTTACTCGACTACCCTGCGGGATGCATCCTCTCGCACTTGTTTTTGCTCGACTAGCCATGCGCATCCCATAAAACCTGCGCATGCGCATCCCACAAAACCTGCGCATGCGCATCCCACAAAACCTCGCACGTGTTTTTACTCGACTAGCCTGCGGGATGCATCCTCTCGCACGTGTTTTTACTCGTCTAGCCTGCGGGATGCATCCTCTCGCACGTGTTTTTACTCGACTAGCCTGCGGGATGCATCCTCTCGCACGTGTTTTTACTCGACTAGCCTGCAGGATGCATCCTCTCGCACGTGTTTTTACTCGACTAGCCTGCGGGATGCATCCTCTCGCACGTGTTTTTGCTCGACTAGCCATGCGCATCCCAAAAAACCTGCGCATGCGCATCCCAAAAAACCTGCGCATGCGCATCCCAAAAAACCTGCGCATGCGCATCCCACAAAACCTGCGCATGCGCATCCCACAAAACCTCGCACGTGTTTTTACTCGACTAGCCTGCGGGATGCATCCTCTCGCACGTGTTTTTGCTCGGCTAGCCTGCGGGATGCATCCTCTCGCACGTGTTTTTGCTCGGCTAGCCTGCGGGATGCATCCTCTCGCACGTGTTTTTGCTCGACTAGCCATGCGCATCCCAAAAAACCTGCGCATGCGCATCCCAAAAAACCTGCGCATGCGCATCCCACAAAACCTCGCACGTGTTTGTGCTCGACTAGCCTGCGGGATGCATCCATTCGCACGTGTTTTTACTCGACTAGCCTGCGGGATGCATCCTCTCGCACGTGTTTTTGCTCGACTAGCCTGCGGGATGCATCCTCTCGCACGTGTTTGTGCTCGACTAGCCTGCGGGATGCATCCTCTCGCACGTGTTTTTACTCGACTAGCCTGCGGGATGCATCCTCTCGCACGTGTTTTTGCTCGACTAGCCTGCGGGATGCATCCTCTCGCACGTGTTTTTGCTCGACTAGCCTGCGGGATGCATCCTCTCGCACGTGTTTTTACTCGACTAGCCTGCGGGATGCATCCTCTCGCACGTGTTTTTACTCGACTACCCTGCGGGATGCATACTCTCGCACGTGTTTTTGCTCGACTAGCCATGCGCATCCCAAAAAACCTGCGCATGCGCATCCCACAAAACCTGCGTATGCGCATCCCACAAAACCTCCCACGTGTTTTTACTCGACTAGCCTGCGGGATGCTCCTCTCGCACGTGTTTTTACTCGACTAGCCTGCGGGAAGCATCCTCTCGCACGTGTTTTTACTCGACTAGCCTGCGGGATGCATACTCTCGCACGTGTTTTTGCTCGACTAGCCTGCTGGATGCATCCTCTCGCACGTGTTTTTACTCGACTAGCCTGCGGGATGCATCCTCTCGCACGTGTTTTTGCTCGACTAGCCTGCGGGATGCATCCTCTCGCACGTGTTTTTGCTCGACTAGCCTGCGGGATGCATCCTCTCGCACGTGTTTTTGCTCGACTAGGCATGCGCATCCCAAAAAACCTGCGCATGCGCATCCCAAAAAACCTGCGCATGCGCATCCCACAAAACCTCGCACGTGTTTTTACTCGACTAGCCTGCGGGATGCATCCTCTCGCACGTGTTTTTGCTCGACTAGCCATGCGCATCCCAAAAAACCTGCGCATGCGCATCCCAAAAAATCTGCGCATGCGCATCCCACAAAACCTCGCACGTGTTTGTGCTCGACTTGCCTGCGGGATGCATCCTTTCGCACGTGTTTTTACTCGACTAGCCTGCGGGATGCATCCTCTCGCACGTGTTTTTGCTCGACTAGCCTGCGGGATGCATCCTCTCGCACGTGTTTTTGCTCGACTAGCCATGCGCATCCCAAAAAACCTGCGCATGCGCATCCCAAAAAATCTGCGCATGCGCATCCCACAAAACCTGCGCATGCGCATCCCACAAAACATCGCACGTGTTTGTGCTCGACTAGCCTGCGGGATGCATCCTTTCGCACGTGTTTTTACTCGACTAGCCTGCGGGATGCATCCTCTCGCACGTGTTTTTACTCGACTAGCCTGCGGGATGCATCCTCTCGCACGTGTTTTTGCTCGACTAGCCTGCGGGATGCATCCTCTCGCACGTGTTTTTGCTCGACTAGCCTGCGGGATGCATCCTCTCGCACGTGTTTTTACTCGACTAGCCTGCGGGATGCATCCTCTCGCACGTGTTTTTACTCGACTACCCTGCGGGATGCATACTCTCGCACGTGTTTTTGCTCGACTAGCCATGCGCATCCCAAAAAACCTGCGCATGCGCATCCCACAAAACCTGCGTATGCGCATCCCACAAAACCTCGCACGTGTTTTTACTCGACTAGCCTGCGGGATGCATCCTCTCGCACGTGTTTTTACTCGACTAGCCTGCGGGAAGCATCCTCTCGCACGTGTTTTTACTCGACTAGCCTGCGGGATGCATACTCTCGCACGTGTTTTTGCTCGACTAGCCTGCTGGATGCATCCTCTCGCACGTGTTTTTACTCGACTAGCCTGCGGGATGCATCCTCTCGCACGTGTTTTTGCTCGACTAGCCTGCGGGATGCATCCTCTCGCACGTGTTTTTGCTCGACTAGCCTGCGGGATGCATCCTCTCGCACGTGTTTTTGCTCGACTAGGCATGCGCATCCCAAAAAACCTGCGCATGCGCAGCCCACAAAACCTCGCACGTGTTTTTACTCGACTAGCCTGCGGGATGCATCCTCTCGCACGTGTTTTTACTCGACTAGCCTGCGGGATGCATCCTCTCGCACGTGTTTTTACTCGACTACCCTGCGGGATGCATCCTCTCGCACTTGTTTTTGCTCGACTAGCCATGCGCATCCCTTAAAACCTGCGCATGCGCATCCCACAAAACCTGCGCATGCGCATCCCACAAAACCTCGCACGTGTTTTTACTCGACTAGCCTGCGGGATGCATCCTCTCGCACGTGTTTTTACTCGTCTAGCCTGCGGGATGCATCCTCTCGCACGTGTTTTTACTCGACTAGCCTGCGGGATGCATCCTCTCGCACGTGTTTTTGCTCGACTAGCCTGCGGGATGCATCCTCTCGCACGTGTTTTTACTCGACTAGCCTGCGGGATGCATCCTCTCGCACGTGTTTTTACTCGACTACCCTGCGGGATGCATACTCTCGCACGTGTTTTTGCTCGACTAGCCATGCGCATCCCAAAAAACCTGCGCATGCGCATCCCACAAAACCTGCGTATGCGCATCCCACAAAACCTCGCACGTGTTTTTACTCGACTAGCCTGCGGGATGCATCCTCTCGCACGTGTTTTTACTCGACTAGCCTGCGGGAAGCATCCTCTCGCACGTGTTTTTACTCGACTAGCCTGCGGGATGCATACTCTCGCACGTGTTTTTGCTCGACTAGCCTGCTGGATGCATCCTCTCGCACGTGTTTTTACTCGACTAGCCTGCGGGATGCATCCTCTCGCACGTGTTTTTACTCGACTACCCTGCGGGATGCATCCTCTCGCACTTGTTTTTGCTCGACTAGCCATGCGCATCCCATAAAACCTGCGCATGCGCATCCCACAAAACCTGCGCATGCGCATCCCACAAAACCTCGCACGTGTTTTTACTCGACTAGCCTGCGGGATGCATCCTCTCGCACGTGTTTTTACTCGTCTAGCCTGCGGGATGCATCCTCTCGCACGTGTTTTTACTCGACTAGCCTGCGGGATGCATCCTCTCGCACGTGTTTTTACTCGACTACCCTGCGGGATGCATCCTCTCGCACTTGTTTTTGCTCGACTAGCCATGCGCATCCCATAAAACCTGCGCATGCGCATCCCACAAAACCTGCGCATGCGCATCCCACAAAACCTCGCACGTGTTTTTACTCGACTAGCCTGCGGGATGCATCCTCTCGCACGTGTTTTTACTCGACTAGCCTGCGGGATGCATCGTCTCGCACGTGTTTTTACTCGACTAGCCTGCGGGATGCATCCTCTCGCACGTGTTTTTACTCGACTAGCCTGCGGGATGCATCCTCTCGCACGTGTTTTTGCTCGACTAGCCTGCGGGATGCATCCTCTCGCACGTGTTTTTGCTCGACTAGCCTGCGGGATGCATCCTCTCGCACGTGTTTTTACTCGACTAGCCTGCGGGATGCATCCTCTCGCACGTGTTTTTACCCGACTACCCTGCGGGATGCATCATCTCGCACGTGTTTTTGCTCGACTAGCCATGCGCATCCCAAAAAACCTGCGCATGCGCATCCCACAAAACCTCGCACGTGTCTGTGCTCGACTAGCCTGCGGGATGCATCCTTTCGCACGTGTTTTTACTCGACTAGCCTGCGGGATGCATCCTCTCGCACGTGTTTTTGCTCGACTAGCCTGCGGGATGCATCCTCTCGCACGTGTTTTTGCTCGACTAGCCTGCGGGACGCATCCTCTCGCACGTGTTTTTACTCGACTAGCCTGCAGGATGCATCCTCTCGCACGTGTTTTTACTCGACTAGCCTGCGGGATGCATCCTCTCGCACGTGTTTTTGCTCGACTAGCCTGCGGGATGCATCCTCTCGCACGTGTTTTTGCTCGAACTAGCCTGCGGGATGCATCCTCTCGCACGTGTTTTTGCTCGACTAGCCTGCGGGATGCATCCTCTCGCACGTGTTTTTACTCGACTAGCCTGCGGGATGCATCCTCTCGCACGTGTTTTTGCTCGACTAGCCTGCGGGATGCATCCTCTCGCACGTGTTTTTGCTCGACTAAACTGCGGGATGCATCCTCTCGCACGTGTTTTTACTCGACTAGCCTGCGGGATGCATCCTCTCGCACGTGTTTTTACTCGACTACCCTGCGGGATGCATCCTCTCGCACGTGTTTTTGCTCGACTAGCCATGCGCATCCCAAAAAACATGCGCATGCGCATCCCACAAAACCTCGCACGTGTTTTTACTCGACTAGCCTGCGGGATGCATCCTCTCGCACGTGTTTTTACTCGACTAGCCTGCGGGATGCATCCTCTCGCACGTGTTTTTACTCGACTACCCTGCGGGATGCATCCTCTCGCACTTGTTTTTGCTCGACTAGCCATGCGCATCCCATAAAACCTGCGCATGCGCATCCCACAAAACCTGCGCATGCGCATCCCACAAAACCTCGCACGTGTTTTTACTCGACTAGCCTGCGGGATGCATCCTCTCGCACGTGTTTTTACTCGTCTAGCCTGCGGGATGCATCCTCTCGCACGTGTTTTTACTCGACTAGCCTGCGGGATGCATCCTCTCGCACGTGTTTTTACTCGACTAGCCTGCAGGATGCATCCTCTCGCACGTGTTTTTACTCGACTAGCCTGCGGGATGCATCCTCTCGCACGTGTTTTTGCTCGACTAGCCATGCGCATCCCAAAAAACCTGCGCATGCGCATCCCAAAAAACCTGCGCATGCGCATCCCAAAAAACCTGCGCATGCGCATCCCACAAAACCTGCGCATGCGCATCCCACAAAACCTCGCACGTGTTTTTACTCGACTAGCCTGCGGGATGCATCCTCTCGCACGTGTTTTTGCTCGGCTAGCCTGCGGGATGCATCCTCTCGCACGTGTTTTTGCTCGGCTAGCCTGCGGGATGCATCCTCTCGCACGTGTTTTTGCTCGACTAGCCATGCGCATCCCAAAAAACCTGCGCATGCGCATCCCAAAAAACCTGCGCATGCGCATCCCACAAAACCTCGCACGTGTTTGTGCTCGACTAGCCTGCGGGATGCATCCTTTCGCACGTGTTTTTACTCGACTAGCCTGCGGGATGCATCCTCTCGCACGTGTTTTTGCTCGACTAGCCTGCGGGATGCATCCTCTCGCACGTGTTTGTGCTCGACTAGCCTGCGGGATGCATCCTCTCGCACGTGTTTTTACTCGACTAGCCTGCGGGATGCATCCTCTCGCACGTGTTTTTGCTCGACTAGCCTGCGGGATGCATCCTCTCGCACGTGTTTTTGCTCGACTAGCCTGCGGGATGCATCCTCTCGCACGTGTTTTTACTCGACTAGCCTGCGGGATGCATCCTCTCGCACGTGTTTTTACTCGACTACCCTGCGGGATGCATACTCTCGCACGTGTTTTTGCTCGACTAGCCATGCGCATCCCAAAAAACCTGCGCATGCGCATCCCACAAAACCTGCGTATGCGCATCCCACAAAACCTCGCACGTGTTTTTACTCGACTAGCCTGCGGGATGCATCCTCTCGCACGTGTTTTTACTCGACTAGCCTGCGGGAAGCATCCTCTCGCACGTGTTTTTACTCGACTAGCCTGCGGGATGCATACTCTCGCACGTGTTTTTGCTCGACTAGCCTGCTGGATGCATCCTCTCGCACGTGTTTTTACTCGACTAGCCTGCGGGATGCATCCTCTCGCACGTGTTTTTGCTCGACTAGCCTGCGGGATGCATCCTCTCGCACGTGTTTTTGCTCGACTAGCCTGCGGGATGCATCCTCTCGCACGTGTTTTTGCTCGACTAGGCATGCGCATCCCAAAAAACCTGCGCATGCGCATCCCAAAAAACCTGCGCATGCGCATCCCACAAAACCTCGCACGTGTTTTTACTCGACTAGCCTGCGGGATGCATCCTCTCGCACGTGTTTTTGCTCGACTAGCCATGCGCATCCCAAAAAACCTGCGCATGCGCATCCCAAAAAATCTGCGCATGCGCATCCCACAAAACCTCGCACGTGTTTGTGCTCGACTTGCCTGCGGGATGCATCCTTTCGCACGTGTTTTTACTCGACTAGCCTGCGGGATGCATCCTCTCGCACGTGTTTTTGCTCGACTAGCCTGCGGGATGCATCCTCTCGCACGTGTTTTTGCTCGACTAGCCATGCGCATCCCAAAAAACCTGCGCATGCGCATCCCAAAAAATCTGCGCATGCGCATCCCACAAAACATCGCACGTGTTTGTGCTCGACTAGCCTGCGGGATGCATCCTTTCGCACGTGTTTTTACTCGACTAGCCTGCGGGATGCATCCTCTCGCACGTGTTTTTACTCGACTAGCCTGCGGGATGCATCCTCTCGCACGTGTTTTTGCTCGACTAGCCTGCGGGATGCATCCTCTCGCACGTGTTTTTGCTCGACTAGCCTGCGGGATGCATCCTCTCGCACGTGTTTTTACTCGACTAGCCTGCGGGATGCATCCTCTCGCACGTGTTTTTACTCGACTACCCTGCGGGATGCATACTCTCGCACGTGTTTTTGCTCGACTAGCCATGCGCATCCCAAAAAACCTGCGCATGCGCATCCCACAAAACCTGCGTATGCGCATCCCACAAAACCTCGCACGTGTTTTTACTCGACTAGCCTGCGGGATGCATCCTCTCGCACGTGTTTTTACTCGACTAGCCTGCGGGAAGCATCCTCTCGCACGTGTTTTTACTCGACTAGCCTGCGGGATGCATACTCTCGCACGTGTTTTTGCTCGACTAGCCTGCTGGATGCATCCTCTCGCACGTGTTTTTACTCGACTAGCCTGCGGGATGCATCCTCTCGCACGTGTTTTTGCTCGACTAGCCTGCGGGATGCATCCTCTCGCACGTGTTTTTGCTCGACTAGCCTGCGGGATGCATCCTCTCGCACGTGTTTTTGCTCGACTAGGCATGCGCATCCCAAAAAACCTGCGCATGCGCATCCCAAAAAACCTGCGCATGCGCATCCCACAAAACCTCGCACGTGTTTTTACTCGACTAGCCTGCGGGATGCATCCTCTCGCACGTGTTTTTACTCGACTAGCCTGCGGGATGCATCCTCTCGCACGTGTTTTTACTCGACTACCCTGCGGGATGCATCCTCTCGCACTTGTTTTTGCTCGACTAGCCATGCGCATCCCTTAAAACCTGCGCATGCGCATCCCACAAAACCTGCGCATGCGCATCCCACAAAACCTCGCACGTGTTTTTACTCGACTAGCCTGCGGGATGCATCCTCTCGCACGTGTTTTTACTCGTCTAGCCTGCGGGATGCATCCTCTCGCACGTGTTTTTACTCGACTAGCCTGCGGGATGCATCCTCTCGCACGTGTTTTTGCTCGACTAGCCTGCGGGATGCATCCTCTCGCACGTGTTTTTACTCGACTAGCCTGCGGGATGCATCCTCTCGCACGTGTTTTTACTCGACTACCCTGCGGGATGCATACTCTCGCACGTGTTTTTGCTCGACTAGCCATGCGCATCCCAAAAAACCTGCGCATGCGCATCCCACAAAACCTGCGTATGCGCATCCCACAAAACCTCGCACGTGTTTTTACTCGACTAGCCTGCGGGATGCATCCTCTCGCACGTGTTTTTACTCGACTAGCCTGCGGGAAGCATCCTCTCGCACGTGTTTTTACTCGACTAGCCTGCGGGATGCATACTCTCGCACGTGTTTTTGCTCGACTAGCCTGCTGGATGCATCCTCTCGCACGTGTTTTTACTCGACTAGCCTGCGGGATGCATCCTCTCGCACGTGTTTTTACTCGACTACCCTGCGGGATGCATCCTCTCGCACTTGTTTTTGCTCGACTAGCCATGCGCATCCCATAAAACCTGCGCATGCGCATCCCACAAAACCTGCGCATGCGCATCCCACAAAACCTCGCACGTGTTTTTACTCGACTAGCCTGCGGGATGCATCCTCTCGCACGTGTTTTTACTCGTCTAGCCTGCGGGATGCATCCTCTCGCACGTGTTTTTACTCGACTAGCCTGCGGGATGCATCCTCTCGCACGTGTTTTTACTCGACTAGCCTGCAGGATGCATCCTCTCGCACGTGTTTTTACTGGACTAGCCTGCGGGATGCATCCGCTCGCACGTGTTTTTGCTCGACTAGCCATGCGCATCCCAAAAAACCTGCGCATGCGCATCCCAAAAAACCTGCGCATGCGCATCCCACAAAACCTGCGCATGCGCATCCCACAAAACCTCGCACGTGTTTTTACTCGACTAGCCTGCGGGATGCATCCTCTCGCACGTGTTTTTGCTCGGCTAGCCTGCGGGATGCATCCTCTCGCACGTGTTTTTGCTCGGCTAGCCTGCGGGATGCATCCTCTCGCACGTGTTTTTGCTCGACTAGCCATGCGCATCCCAAAAAACCTGCGCATGCGCATCCCAAAAAACCTGCGCATGCGCATCCCACAAAACCTCGCACGTGTTTGTGCTCGACTAGCCTGCGGGATGCATCCTTTCGCACGTGTTTTTACTCGACTAGCCTGCGGGATGCATCCTCTCGCACGTGTTTTTGCTCGACTAGCCTGCGGGATGCATCCTCTCGCACGTGTTTGTGCTCGACTAGCCTGCGGGATGCATCCTCTCGCACGTGTTTTTACTCGACTAGCCTGCGGGATGCATCCTCTCGCACGTGTTTTTGCTCGACTAGCCTGCGGGATGCATCCTCTCGCACGTGTTTTTGCTCGACTAGCCTGCGGGATGCATCCTCTCGCACGTGTTTTTACTCGACTAGCCTGCGGGATGCATCCTCTCGCACGTGTTTTTACTCGACTACCCTGCGGGATGCATACTCTCGCACGTGTTTTTGCTCGACTAGCCATGCGCATCCCAAAAAACCTGCGCATGCGCATCCCACAAAACCTGCGTATGCGCATCCCACAAAACCTCGCACGTGTTTTTACTCGACTAGCCTGCGGGATGCATCCTCTCGCACGTGTTTTTACTCGACTAGCCTGCGTTAAGCATCCTCTCGCACGTGTTTTTACTCGACTAGCCTGCGGGATGCATACTCTCGCACGTGTTTTTGCTCGACTAGCCTGCTGGATGCATCCTCTCGCACGTGTTTTTACTCGACTAGCCTGCGGGATGCATCCTCTCGCACGTGTTTTTGCTCGACTAGCCTGCGGGATGCATCCTCTCGCACGTGTTTTTGCTCGACTAGCCTGCGGGATGCATCCTCTCGCACGTGTTTTTGCTCGACTAGGCATGCGCATCCCAAAAAACCTGCGCATGCGCATCCCAAAAAACCTGCGCATGCGCATCCCACAAAACCTCGCACGTGTTTTTACTCGACTAGCCTGCGGGATGCATCCTCTCGCACGTGTTTTTACTCGACTAGCCTGCGGGATGCATCCTCTCGCACGTGTTTTTACTCGACTACCCTGCGGGATGCATCCTCTCGCACTTGTTTTTGCTCGACTAGCCATGCGCATCCCATAAAACCTGCGCATGCGCATCCCACAAAACCTGCGCATGCGCATCCCACAAAACCTGCGCATGCGCATCCCACAAAACATCGCACGTGTTTGTGCTCGACTAGCCTGCGGGATGCATCCTTTCGCACGTGTTTTTACTCGACTAGCCTGCGGGATGCATCCTCTCGCACGTGTTTTTACTCGACTAACCTGCGGGATGCATCCTCTCGCACGTGTTTTTGCTCGACTAGCCTGCGGGATGCATCCTCTCGCACGTGTTTTTGCTCGACTAGCCTGCGGGATGCATCCTCTCGCACGTGTTTTTACTCGACTAGCCTGCGGGATGCATCCTCTCGCACGTGTTTTTACTCGACTACCCTGCGGGATGCATACTCTCGCACGTGTTTTTGCTCGACTAGCCATGCGCATCCCAAAAAACCTGCGCATGCGCATCCCACAAAACCTGCGTATGCGCATCCCACAAAACCTCGCACGTGTTTTTACTCGACTAGCCTGCGGGATGCATCCTCTCGCACGTGTTTTTACTCGACTAGCCTGCGGGAAGCATCCTCTCGCACGTGTTTTTACTCGACTAGCCTGCGGGATGCATACTCTCGCACGTGTTTTTGCTCGACTAGCCTGCTGGATGCATCCTCTCGCACGTGTTTTTACTCGACTAGCCTGCGGGATGCATCCTCTCGCACGTGTTTTTGCTCGACTAGCCTGCGGGATGCATCCTCTCGCACGTGTTTTTGCTCGACTAGCCTGCGGGATGCATCCTCTCGCACGTGTTTTTGCTCGACTAGGCATGCGCATCCCAAAAAACCTGCGCATGCGCATCCCAAAAAACCTGCGCATGCGCATCCCACAAAACCTCGCACGTGTTTTTACTCGACTAGCCTGCGGGATGCATCCTCTCGCACGTGTTTTTGCTCGACTAGCCATGCGCATCCCAAAAAACCTGCACATGCGCATCCCAAAAAACCTGCGCATGCGCATCCCACAAAACCTCGCACGTGTTTTTACTCGACTAGCCTGCGGGATGCATCCTCTCGCACGTGTTTTTGCTCGGCTAGCCTGCGGGATGCATCCTCTCGCACGTGTTTTTGCTCGGCTAGCCTGCGGGATGCATCCTCTCGCACGTGTTTTTGCTCGACTAGCCATGCGCATCCCAAAAAACCTGCGCATGCGCATCCCAAAAAACCTGCGCATGCGCATCCCACAAAACCTCGCACGTGTTTGTGCTCGACTAGCCTGCGGGATGCATCCTTTCGCACGTGTTTTTACTCGACTAGCCTGCGGGATGCATCCTCTCGCACGTGTTTTTGCTCGACTAGCCTGCGGGATGCATCCTCTCGCACGTGTTTGTGCTCGACTAGCCTGCGGGATGCATCCTCTCGCACGTGTTTTTACTCGACTAGCCTGCGGGATGCATCCTCTCGCACGTGTTTTTGCTCGACTAGCCTGCGGGATGCATCCTCTCGCACGTGTTTTTGCTCGACTAGCCTGCGGGATGCATCCTCTCGCACGTGTTTTTACTCGACTAGCCTGCGGGATGCATCCTCTCGCACGTGTTTTTACTCGACTACCCTGCGGGATGCATACTCTCGCACGTGTTTTTGCTCGACTAGCCATGCGCATCCCAAAAAACCTGCGCATGCGCATCCCACAAAACCTGCGTATGCGCATCCCACAAAACCTCGCACGTGTTTTTACTCGACTAGCCTGCGGGATGCATCCTCTCGCACGTGTTTTTACTCGACTAGCCTGCGGGAAGCATCCTCTCGCACGTGTTTTTACTCGACTAGCCTGCGGGATGCATACTCTCGCACGTGTTTTTGCTCGACTAGCCTGCTGGATGCATCCTCTCGCACGTGTTTTTACTCGACTAGCCTGCGGGATGCATCCTCTCGCACGTGTTTTTGCTCGACTAGCCTGCGGGATGCATCCTCTCGCACGTGTTTTTGCTCGACTAGCCTGCGGGATGCATCCTCTCGCACGTGTTTTTGCTCGACTAGGCATGCGCATCCCAAAAAACCTGCGCATGCGCATCCCAAAAAACCTGCGCATGCGCATCCCACAAAACCTCGCACGTGTTTTTACTCGACTAGCCTGCGGGATGCATCCTCTCGCACGTGTTTTTACTCGACTAGCCTGCGGGATGCATCCTCTCGCACGTGTTTTTACTCGACTACCCTGCGGGATGCATCCTCTCGCACTTGTTTTTGCTCGACTAGCCATGCGCATCCCATAAAACCTGCGCATGCGCATCCCACAAAACCTGCGCATGCGCATCCCACAAAACCTGCGCATGCGCATCCCACAAAACATCGCACGTGTTTGTGCTCGACTAGCCTGCGGGATGCATCCTTTCGCACGTGTTTTTACTCGACTAGCCTGCGGGATGCATCCTCTCGCACGTGTTTTTACTCGACTAACCTGCGGGATGCATCCTCTCGCACGTGTTTTTGCTCGACTAGCCTGCGGGATGCATCCTCTCGCACGTGTTTTTGCTCGACTAGCCTGCGGGATGCATCCTCTCGCACGTGTTTTTACTCGACTAGCCTGCGGGATGCATCCTCTCGCACGTGTTTTTACTCGACTACCCTGCGGGATGCATACTCTCGCACGTGTTTTTGCTCGACTAGCCATGCGCATCCCAAAAAACCTGCGCATGCGCATCCCACAAAACCTGCGTATGCGCATCCCACAAAACCTCGCACGTGTTTTTACTCGACTAGCCTGCGGGATGCATCCTCTCGCACGTGTTTTTACTCGACTAGCCTGCGGGAAGCATCCTCTCGCACGTGTTTTTACTCGACTAGCCTGCGGGATGCATACTCTCGCACGTGTTTTTGCTCGACTAGCCTGCTGGATGCATCCTCTCGCACGTGTTTTTACTCGACTAGCCTGCGGGATGCATCCTCTCGCACGTGTTTTTGCTCGACTAGCCTGCGGGATGCATCCTCTCGCACGTGTTTTTGCTCGACTAGCCTGCGGGATGCATCCTCTCGCACGTGTTTTTGCTCGACTAGGCATGCGCATCCCAAAAAACCTGCGCATGCGCATCCCAAAAAACCTGCGCATGCGCATCCCACAAAACCTCGCACGTGTTTTTACTCGACTAGCCTGCGGGATGCATCCTCTCGCACGTGTTTTTGCTCGACTAGCCATGCGCATCCCAAAAAACCTGCGCATGCGCATTCCAAAAAATCTGCGCATGCGCATCCCACAAAACCTCGCACGTGTTTGTGCTCGACTAGCCTGCGGGATGCATCCTTTCGCACGTGTTTTTACTCGACTAGCCTGCGGGATGCATCCTCTCGCACGTGTTTTTGCTCGACTAGCCTGCGGGATGCATCCTCTCGCACGTGTTTGTGCTCGACTAGCCTGCGGGATGCATCCTCTCGCACGTGTTTTTACTCGACTAGCCTGCGGGATGCATCCTCTCGCACGTGTTTTTGCTCGACTAGCCTGCGGGATGCATCCTCTAGCACGTGTTTTTGCTCGACTAGCCTGCGGGATGCATCCTCTCGCACGTGTTTTTACTCGACTAGCCTGCGGGATGCATCCTCTCGCACGTGTTTTTACTCGACTACCCTGCGGGATGCATCCTCTCGCACGTGTTTTTGCTCGACTAGCCATGCGCATCCCAAAAAACCTGCGCATGCGCATCCCAAAAGACCTGCGCATGCGCATCCCACAAAACCTGCGTATGCGCGTCCCACAAAACCTCGCACGTGTTTTTACTCGACTAGCCTGCGGGATGCATCCTCTCGCACGTGTTTTTACTCGACTAGCCTGCGGGATGCATCCTCTCGCACGTGTTTTTGCTCGACTAGCCATGCGCATCCCAAAAAACCTGCACATGCGCATCCCAAAAAACCTGCGCATGCGCATCCCACAAAACCTGCGCATGCGCATCCCACAAAACCTCGCACGTGTTTTTACTCGGCTAGCCTGCGGGATGCATCCTCTCGCACGTGTTTGTACTCGACTTGCCTGCGGGATGCATCCTCTCGCACGTGTTTTTGCTCGACTAGCCATGCGCATCCCAAAAAACCTGCGCATGCGCATCCCACAAAACATGCGCATGCGCATCCCACAAAACCTCGCACGTGTTTTTACTCGACTAGCCTGCGGGATGCATCCTCTCGCACGTGTTTTTACTCGACTAGCCTGCGGGATGCATCCTCTCGCACGAGTTTTTACTCGACTAGCCTGCAGGATGCTTCCTCTCGCACGTGTTTTTACTCGACTAGCGTGCGGGATGCATCCTCTCGCACGTGTTTTTGCTCGACTAGCCATGCGCATCCCAAAAAACCTGCGCATGCGCATCCCACAAAACCTGCGCATGCGCATCCCACAAAACCTCGCACGTGTTTTTACTCGACTAGCCTGCGGGATGCATCCTCTCGCACGTGTTTTTGCTCGACTAGCCATGCGCATCCCAAAAAACCTGCACATGCGCATCCCAAAAAACCTGCGCATGCGCATCCCACAAAACCTCGCACGTGTTTTTACTCGACTAGCCTGCGGGATGCATCCTCTCGCACGTGTTTTTGCTCGGCTAGCCTGCGGGATGCATCCTCTCGCACGTGTTTTTGCTCGACTAGCCATGCGCATCCCAAAAAACCTGCGCATGCGCATCCCAAAAAACCTGCGCATGCGCATCCCACAAAACCTGCGCATGCGCAACCCACAAAACCTCGCACGTGTTTTTACTCGACTAGCCTGCGGGATGCATCCTCTCGCACGTGTTTTTACTCGACTAGCCTGCGGGATGCATCCTCTCGCACGTGTTTTTGCTCGACTAGCCTGCGGGATGCATCCTCTCGCACGTGTTTTTGCTCGACTAGGCATGCGCATCCCAAAAAACCTGCGCATGCGCATCCCAAAAAATTTGCGCATGCGCATCCCACAAAACCTGCGCATGCGCATCCCACAAAACCTCGCACGTGTTTTTATTCGACTAGCCTGCGGGATGCATCCTCTCGCACGTGTTTTTACTCGACTAGCCTGCGGGATGCATCCTCTCGCACGTGTTTTTACTCGACTAGCCTGCGGGATGCATCCTCTCGCACGTGTTTTTGCTCGACTAGCCATGCGTATCCCAAAAAACCTGCGCATGCGCATCCCACAAAACCTCGCACGTGTTTTTACTCGACTAGCCTGCGGGATGCATCCTCTCGCACGTGTTTTTACTCGACTAGCCTGCGGGATGCATCCTCTCGCACGTGTTTTTGCTCGACTAGCCATGCGCATCCCAAAAAACCTGCACAAGCGCATCCCAAAAAACCTGCGCATGCGCATCCCACAAAACCTGCGCATGCGCATCCCACAAAACCTCGCACGTGTTTTTACTCGACTAGCCTGCGGGATGCATCCTCTCGCACGTGTTTTTGCTCGGCTAGCCTGCGGGATGCATCCTCTCGCACGTGTTTTTGCTCGACTAGCCTGCGGGATGCATCCTCTCGCACGTGTTTTTGCTCGACTAGCCTGCGGGATGCATCCTCTCGCACGTGTTTTTACTCGACTAGCCTGCGGGATGCATCCTCTCGCACGTGTTTCTGCTCGACTAGCCATGCGCATCCCAAAAAACCTGCACATGCGCATCCCAAAAAACCTGCGCATGCGCATCCCACAAAACCTGCGCATGCGCATCCCACAAAACCTCGCACGTGTTTTTACTCGACTAGCCTGCGGGATGCATCCTCTCGCACGTGTTTTTGCTCGGCTAGCCTGCGGGATGCATCCTCTCGCACGTGTTTTTGCTCGACTAGCCTGCGGGATGCATCCTCTCGCACGTGTTTTTGCTCGACTAGCCTGCGGGATGCATCCTCTCGCACGTGTTTTTACTCGACTAGCCTGCGGGATGCATCCTCTCCCACGTGTTTTTACTCGACTACCCTGCGGGATGCATCCTCTCGCACGTGTTTTTGGTCGACTAGCCATGCGCATCCCAAAAAACCTGCGCATGCGCATCCCACAAAACATGCGCATGCGCATCCCACAAAACCTCGCACGTGTTTTTACTCGACTAGCCTGCGGGATGCATCCTCTCGCACGTGTTTTTACTCGACTAGCCTGCGGGATGCATCCTCTCGCACGTGTTTTTACTCGACTAGCCTGCGGGATGCATCCTCTCGCACGTGTTTTTGCTCGACTAGCCATGCGCATCCCAAAAAACCTGCACAAGCGCATCCCAAAAAACCTGCGCATGCGCATCCCACAAAACCTGCGCATGCGCATCCCACAAAACCTCGCACGTGTTTTTACTCGGCTAGCCTGCGGGATGCATCCTCTCGCACGTGTTTGTACTCGACTTGCCTGCGGCATGCATCCTCTCGCACGTGTTTTTACTCGACTACCCTGCGGGATGCATCCTCTCGCACGTGTTTTTGCTCGACTAGCCATGCGCATCCCAAAAAACCTGCGCATGCGCATCCCACAAAACCTGCGTATGCGCATCCCACAAAACCTCGCACGTGTTTTTACTCGACTAGCCTGCGGGATGCATCCTCTCGCACGTGTTTTTACTCGACTAGCCTGCGGGATGCATCCTCTCGCACGTGTTTTTGGTCGACTAGCCATGCGCATCCCAAAAAACCTGCGCATGCGCATCCCACAAAACATGCGCATGCGCATCCCACAAAACCTCGCACGTGTTTTTACTCGACTAGCCTGCGGGATGCATCCTCTCGCACGTGTTTTTACTCGACTAGCCTGCGGGATGCATCCTCTCGCACGTGTTTTTACTCGACTACCCTGCGGGATGCATCCTCTCGCACTTGTTTTTGGTCGACTAGCCATGCGCATCCCAAAAAACCTGCGCATGCGCATCCCACAAAACATGCGCATGCGCATCCCACAAAACCTCGCACGTGTTTTTACTCGACTAGCCTGCGGGATGCATCCTCTCGCACGTGTTTTTACTCGACTAGCCTGCGGGATGCATCCTCTCGCACGTGTTTTTACTCGACTACCCTGCGGGATGCATCCTCTCGCACTTGTTTTTGCTCGACTAGCCATGCGCATCCCATAAAACCTGCGCATGCGCATCCCACAAAACCTGCGCATGCGCATCCCACAAAACCTCGCACGTGTTTTTACTCGACTAGCCTGCGGGATGCATCCTCTCACAAGTGTTTTTACTCGACTAGCCTGCGGGATGCATCCTCTCGCACGTGTTTTTACTCGACTAGCCTGCGGGATGCATCCTCTCGCACGAGTTTTTACTCGACTAGCCTGCAGGATGCATCCTCTCGCACGTGTTTTTACTCGACTAGCGTGCGGGATGCATCCTCTCGCACGTGTTTTTGCTCAACTAGCCATGCGCATCCCAAAAAACCTGCGCATGCGCATCCCAAAAAACCTGCGCATGCGCATCCCACAAAACCTGCGCATGCGCATCCCACAAAACCTCGCACGTGTTTTTACTCGACTAGCCTGCGGGATGCATCCTCTCGCACGTGTTTTTGCTCGGCTAGCCTGCGGGATGCATCCTCTCGCACGTGTTTTTGCTCGACTAGAAATGCGCATCCCAAAAAACCTGCGCATGCGCATCCCAAAAAACCTGCGCATGCGCATCCCACAAAACCTCGCACGTGTTTGTGCTCGACTAGCCTGCGGGATGCATCCTCTCGCACGTGTTTTTACTCGACTAGCCTGCGGGATGCATCCTCTCGCACGTGTTTTTGCTCGACTAGCCTGCGGGATGCATCCTCTCGCACGTGTTTTTGCTCGACTAGCCTGCGGGATGCATCCTCTCGCACGTGTTTTTACTCGACTAGCCTGCGGGATGCATCCTCTCGCACGTGTTTTTACTCGACTACCATGCGGGATGCACACTCTCGCACGTGTTTTTGCTCGACTAGCCATGCGCATCCCAAAAAACCTGCGCATGCGCATCCCACAAAACCTGCGTATGCGCATCCCACAAAACCTCGCACGTGTTTTTACTCGACTAGCCTGCGGGATGCATCCTCTCGCACGTGTTTTTACTCGACTAGCCTGCGGGAAGCATCCTCTCGCACGTGTTTTTACTCGACTAGCCTGCGGGATGCATACTCTCGCACGTGTTTTTGCTCGACTAGCCTGCTGGATGCATCCTCTCGCACGTGTTTTTACTCGACTAGCCTGCGGGATGCATCCTCTCGCACGTGTTTTTGCTCGACCAGCCTGCGGGATGCATCCTCTCGCACGTGTTTTTGCTCGACTAGCCTGCGGGATGCATCCTCTCGCACGTGTTTTTGCTCGACTAGGCATGCGCATCCCAAAAAACCTGCGCATGCGCATCCAAAAAACCTGCGCATGCGCATCCCACAAAACCTGCGCATGCGCATCCCACAAAACCTCGCACGTGTTTTTACTCGACTAGCCTGGAGGATGCATCCTCTCGCACGTGTTTTTGCTCGACTAGCCATGCGCATCCCAAAAAACCTGCACAAGCGCATCCCAAAAAACCTGCGCATGCGCATCCCACAAAACCTGCGCATGCGCATCCCACAAAACCTCGCACGTGTTTTTACTCGGCTAGCCTGCGGGATGCATCCTCTCGCACGTGTTTGTACTCGACTTGCCTGCGGGATGCATCCTCTCGCACGTGTTTTTACTCGACTACCCTGCGGGATGCATCCTCTCGCACGTGTTTTTGCTCGACTAGCCATGCGCATCCCAAAAAACCTGCGCATGCGCATCCCAAAAAACCTGCGCATGCGCATCCCACAAAACCTGCGTATGCGCATCCCACAAAACCTCGCACGTGTTTTTACTCGACTAGCCTGCGGGATGCATCCTCTCGCACGTGTTTTTACTCGACTAGCCTGCGGGATGCATCCTCTCGCACGTGTTTTTGCTCGACTAGCCATGCGCATCCCAAAAAACCTGCACATGCGCATCCCAAAAAACCTGCGCATGCGCATCCCACAAAACCTGCGCATGCGCATCCCACAAAACCTCGCACGTGTTTTTACTCGACTAGCCTGCGGGATGCATCCTCTCGCACGTGTTTTTGCTCGGCTAGCCTGCGGGATGCATCCTCTCGCACGTGTTTTTGCTCGACTAGCCTGCGGGATGCATCCTCTCGCACGTGTTTTTGCTCGACTAGCCTGCGGGATGCATCCTCTCGCACGTGTTTTTACTCGACTAGCCTGCGGGATGCATCCTCTCCCACGTGTTTTTACTCGACTACCCTGCGGGATGCATCCTCTCGCACGTGTTTTTGCTCGACTAGCCATGCGCATCCCAAAAAACCTGCGCATGCGCATCCCACAAAACATGCGCATGCGCATCCCACAAAACCTCGCACGTGTTTTTACTCGACTAGCCTGCGGGATGCATCCTCTCGCACGTGTTTTTACTCGACTAGCCTGCGGGATGCATCCTCTCGCACGTGTTTTTACTCGACTACCCTGCGGGATGCATCCTCTCGCACTTGTTTTTGCTCGACTAGCCATGCGCATCCCATAAAACCTGCGCATGCGCATCCCACAAAACCTGCGCATGCGCATCCCACAAAACCTCGCACGTGTTTTTACTCGACTAGCCTGCGGGATGCATCCTCTCGCACGTGTTTTTACTCGACTAGCCTGCGGGATGCATCCTCTCGCACGTGTTTTTACTCGACTAGCCTGCGGGATGCATCCTCTCGCACGAGTTTTTACTCGACTAGCCTGCAGGATGCATCCTCTCGCACGTGTTTTTACTCGACTAGCCTGCGGGATGCATCCTCTCGCACGTGTTTTTGCTCGACTAGCCATGCGCATCCCAAAAAACCTGCGCATGCGCATCCCAAAAAACCTGCGCATGCGCATCCCACAAAACCTGCGCATGCGCATCCCACAAAACCTCGCACGTGTTTTTACTCGACTAGCCTGCGGGATGCATCCTCTCGCACGTGTTTTTGCTCGACTAGCCATGCGCATCCCAAAAAACCTGCACATGCGCATCCCAAAAAACCTGCGCATGCGCATCCCACAAAACCTCGCACGTGTTTTTACTCGACTAGCCTGCGGGATGCATCCTCTCGCACGTGTTTTTGCTCGGCTAGCCTGCGGGATGCATCCTCTCGCACGTGTTTTTGCTCGACTAGCCATGCGCATCCCAAAAAACCTGCGCATGCGCATCCCAAAAAACCTGCGCATGCGCATCCCACAAAACCTGCGCATGCGCAACCCACAAAACCTCGCACGTGTTTTTACTCGACTAGCCTGCGGGACGCATCGTCCCGCACGTGTTTTTACTCGACTAGCCTGCGGGATGCATCCTCTCGCACGTGTTTTTGCTCGACTAGCCTGCGGGATGCATCCTCTCGCACGTGTTTTTGCTCGACTAGCCATGCGCATCCCAAAAAACCTGCGCATGCGCATCCCAAAAAATCTGCGCATGCGCATCCCACAAAACCTGCGCATGCGCATCCCACAAAACCTCGCACGTGTTTTTACTCGACTAGCCTGCGGGATGCATCCTCTCGCACGTGTTTTTGCTCGACTAGGCATGCGCATCCCAAAAAACCTGCGCATGCGCATCCCAAAAAATCTGCGCATGCGCATCCCACAAAACCTGCGCATGCGCATCCCACAAAACCTCGCACGTGTTTTTATTCGACTAGCCTGCGGGATGCATCCTCTCGCACGTGTTTTTACTCGACTAGCCTGCGGGATGCATCCTCTCGCACGTGTTTTTACTCGACTAGCCTGCGGGATGCATCCTCTCGCACGTGTTTTTGCTCGACTAGCCATGCGCATCCCAAAAAACCTGCGCATGCGCATCCCACAAAACCTCGCACGTGTTTTTACTCGACTAGCCTGCGGGATGCATCCTCTCGCACGTGTTTTTACTCGACTAGCCTGCGGGATGCATCCTCTCGCACGTGTTTTTGCTCGACTAGCCATGCGCATCCCAAAAAACCTGCACAAGCGCATCCCAAAAAACCTGCGCATGCGCATCCCACAAAACCTGCGCATGCGCAACCCACAAAACCTCGCACGTGTTTTTACTCGGCTAGCCTGCGGGATGCATCCTCTCGCACGTGTTTGTACTCGACTTGCCTGCGGGATGCATCCTCTCGCACGTGTTTTTACTCGACTACCCTGCGGGATGCATCCTCTCGCACGTGTTTTTGCTCGACTAGCCATGCGCATCCCAAAAAACCTGCGCATGCGCATCCCAAAAAACCTGCGCATGCGCATCCCACAAAACCTGCGTATGCGCATCCCACAAAACCTCGCACGTGTTTTTACTCGACTAGCCTGCGGGATGCATCCTCTCGCACGTGTTTTTACTCGACTAGCCTGCGGGATGCATCCTCTCGCACGCGTTTTTGCTCGACTAGCCATGCGCATCCCAAAAAACCTGCACATGCGCATCCCAAAAAACCTGCGCATGCGCATCCCACAAAACCTCGCACGTGTTTTTACTCGACTAGCCTGCGGGATGCATCCTCTCGCACGTGTTTTTGCTCGGCTAGCCTGCGGGATGCATCCTCTCGCACGTGTTTTTGCTCGACTAGCCTGCGGGATGCATCCTCTCGCACGTGTTTTTGCTCGACTAGCCTGCGGGATGCATCCTCTCGCACGTGTTTTTACTCGACTAGCCTGCGGGATGCATCCTCTCCCACGTGTTTTTACTCGACTACCCTGCGGGATGCATCCTCTCGCACGTGTTTTTGCTCGACTAGCCATGCGCATCCCAAAAAACCTGCGCATGCGCATCCCACAAAACATGCGCATGCGCATCCCACAAAACCTCGCACGTGTTTTTACTCGACTAGCCTGCGGGATGCATCCTCTCGCACGTGTTTTTACTCGACTAGCCTGCGGGATGCATCCTCTCCCACGTGTTTTTACTCGACTACCCTGCGGGATGCATCCTCTCGCACGTGATTTTGCTCGACTAGCCATGCGCATCCCAAAAAACCTGCGCATGCGCATCCCACAAAACATGCGCATGCGCATCCCACAAAACCTCGCACGTGTTTTTACTCGACTAGCCTGCGGGATGCATCCTCTCGCACGTGTTTTTACTCGACTAGCCTGCGGGATGCATCCTCTCGCACGTGTTTTTACTCGACTACCCTGCGGGATGCATCCTCTCGCACTTGTTTTTGCTCGACTAGCCATGCGCATCCCATAAAACCTGCGCATGCGCATCCCACAAAACCTGCGCATGCGCATCCCACAAAACCTCGCACGTGTTTTTACTCGACTAGCCTGCGGGATGCATCCTCTCGCACGTGTTTTTACTCGACTAGCCTGCGGGATGCATCCTCTCGCACGTGTTTTTACTCGACTAGCCTGCGGGATGCATCCTCTCGCACGAGTTTTTACTCGACTAGCCTGCAGGATGCATCCTCTCGCACGTGTTTTACTCGACTAGCCTGCGGGATGCATCCTCTCGCACGTGTTTTTGCTCGACTAGCCATGCGCATCCCAAAAAACCTGCGCATGCGCATCCCAAAAAACCTGCGCATGCGCATCCCACAAAACCTGCGCATGCGCATCCCACAAAACCTCGCACGTGTTTTTACTCGACTAGCCTGCGGGATGCATCCTCTCGCACGTGTTTTTGCTCGGCTAGCTGCGGGATGCATCCTCTCGCACGTGTTTTTGCTCGACTAGAAATGCGCATCCCAAAAAACCTGCGCATGCGCATCCCACAAAACATCGCACGTGTTTGTGCTCGACTAGCCTGCGGGATGCATCCTTTCGCACGTGTTTTTACTCGACTAGCCTGCGGGATGCATCCTCTCGCACGTGTTTTTTGCTCGACTAGCCTGCGGGATGCATCCTCTCGCACGTGTTTGTGCTCGACTAGCCTGCGGGATGCATCCTCTCGCACGTGTTTTTACTCGACTAGCCTGCGGGATGCATCCTCTCGCACGTGTTTTTTGCTCGAACTAGCCTGCAGGATGCATCCTCTCGCACGTGTTTTTGCTCGACTAGCCTGCGGGATGCATCCTCTCGCACGTGTTTTTACTCGACTAGCCTGCGGGATGCATCCTCTCGCACGTGTTTTTACTCGACTACCCTGCGGGATGCATACTCTCGCACGTGTTTTTGCTCGACTAGCCATGCGCATCCCAAAAAACCTGCGCATGCGCATCCCACAAAACCTGCGTATGCGCATCCCACAAAACCTCGCACGTGTTTTTACTCGACTAGCCTGCGGGATGCATCCTCTCGCACGTGTTTTTACTCGACTAGCCTGCGGGAAGCATCCTCTCGCACGTGTTTTTACTCGACTAGCCTGCGGGATGCATCCTCTCGCACGTGTTTTTGCTCGACTAGCCTGCTGGATGCATCCTCTCGCACGTGTTTTTACTCGACTAGCCTGCGGGATGCATCCTCTCGCACGTGTTTTTGCTCGACTAGCCTGCGGGATGCATCCTCTCGCACGTGTTTTTGCTCGACTAGGCATGCGCATCCCAAAAAACCTGCGCATGCGCATCCCACAAAACCTGCGCATGCGCATCCCACAAAACCTCGCACGTGTTTTTACTCGACTAGCCTGCGGGATGCATCCTCTCGCACGTGTTTTTGCTCGACTAGCCATGCGCATCCCAAAAAACCTGCGCATGCGCATCCCAGAAAATCTGCGCATGCGCATCCCACAAAACCTCGCACGTGTTTGTGCTCGACTAGCCTGCGGGATGCATCCTTTCGCACGTGTTTTTACTCGTCTAGCCTGCGGGATGCATCCTCTCGCACGTGTTTTTGCTCGACTAGCCTGCGGGATGCATCCTCTCGCACGTGTTTTTGCTCGACTAGCCATGCGCATCCCAAAAAACCTGCGCATGCGCATCCAAAAAATCTGCGCATGCGCATCCCACAAAACCTGCGCATGCGCATCCCACAAAACCTCGCACGTGTTTGTGCTCGACTAGCCTGCGGGATGCATCCTTTCGCACGTGTTTTTACTCGACTAGCCTGCGGGATGCATCCTCTCGCACGTGTTTTTGCTCGACTAGCCTGCGGGATGCATCCTCTCGCACGTGTTTTTGCTCGACTAGCCTGCGGGATGCATCCTCTCGCACGTGTTTTTGCTCGACTAGCCATGCGCATCCCAAAAACCTGCGCATGCGCATCCCAAAAAACCTGCGCATGCGCATCCCAAAAAACCTGCGCATGCGCATCCCACAAAACCTGCGTATGCGCATCCCACAAAACCTCGCACGTGTTTTTACTCGACTAGCCTGCGGGATGCATCCTCTGGCACGTGTTTTTGCTCGACTAGCCATGCGCATCCCAAAAAACCTGCGCATGCGCATCCCAGAAAATCTGCGCATGCGCATCCCACAAAACCTCGCACGTGTTTGTGCTCGACTAGCCTGCGGGATGAATCCATTCGCACGTGTTTTTGCTCGACTAGCCTGAGGGATGCATCCTCTCGCACGTGTTTTTGCTCGACTAGCCATGGGCATCCCAAAAAACCTGCGCATGCGCATCCCAAAAAATCTGCGCATGCGCATCCCACAAAACCTGCGCATGCGCATCCCACAAAACCTCGCACGTGTTTGTGCTCGACTAGCCTGCGGGATGCATCCTTTCGCACGTGTTTTTACTCGACTAGCCTGCGGGATGCATCCTCTCGCACGTGTTTTTGCTCGACTAGCCTGCGGGATGCATCCTCTCGCACGTGTTTTTGCTCGACTAGCCTGCGGGATGCATCCTCTCGCACGTGTTTTTGCTCGACTAGCCATGCGCATCCCAAAAAACCTGCGCATGCGCATCCCAAAAAAACCTGCGCATGCACATCCCAAAAAAACTGCGCATGCGCATCCCACAAAACCTGCGTATGCGCATCCCACAAAACCTCGCACGTGTTTTTACTCGACTAGCCTGCGGGATGCATCCTCTCGCACGTGTTTTTACTCGACTAGCCTGCGGGATGCATCCTCTCGCACGTGTTTTTACTCGACTAGCCTGCGGGATGCATCCTCTCGCACGTGTTTTTGCTCGACTAGCCATGCGCATCCCAAAAAACCTGCACATGCGCATCCCAAAAAACCTGCGCATGCGCATCCCACAAAACCTGCGCATGCGCATCCCACAAAACCTCGCACGTGTTTTTGCTCGGCTAGCCTGCGGGATGCATCGTCTCGCACGTGTTTTTACTCGACTAGCCTGCGGGATGCATCCTCTCGCACGTGTTTTTGCTCGACTAGCCTGCGGGATGCATCCTCTCGCACGTATTTTTGCTCGACTAGCCATGCGCATCCCAAAAAACCTGCGCATGCGCATCCCAAAAAATCTGCGCATGCGCATCCCACAAAACCTGCGCATGCGCATCCCACAAAACCTCGCACGTGTTTTTACTCGACTAGCCTGCGGGATGCATCCTCTCGCACGTGTTTTTACTCGACTAGCCTGCGGGATGCATCCTCTCGCACGTGTTTTTGCTCGACTAGCCTGCGGGATGCATCCTCTCGCACGTGTTTTTGCTCGACTAGGCATGCGCATCCCAAAAAACCTGCGCATGCGCATCCCAAAAAATCTGCGCATGCGCATCCCACAAAACCTGCGCATGCGCATCCCACAAAACCTCGCACGTGTTTTTATTCGACTAGCCTGCGGGATGCATCCTATCGCACGTGTTTTTATTCGACTAGCCTGCGGGATGCATCCTCTCGCACGTGTTTTTACTCGACTAGCCTGCGGGATGCATCCTCTCGCACGTGTTTTTGCTCGACTAGCCATGCGCATCCCAAAAAACCTGCGCATGCGCATCCCACAAAACCTCGCACGTGTTTTTACTCGACTAGCCTGCGGGATGCATCCTCCCGCACGTGTTTTTACTCGACTAGCCTGCGGGATGCATCCTCTCGCACGTGTTTTTGCTCGACTAGCCATGCGCATCCCAAAAAACCTGCACAAGCGCATCCCAAAAAACCTGCGCATGCGCATCCCACAAAACCTGCGCATGCGCATCCCACAAAACCTCGCACGTGTTTTTACTCGGCTAGCCTGCGGGATGCATCCTCTCGCACGTGTTTTTACTCGACTTGCCTGCGGGATGCATCCTCTCGCACGTGTTTTTACTCGACTACCCTGCGGGATGCATCCTCTCGCACGTGTTTTTGCTCGACTAGCCATGCGCATCCCAAAAAACCTGCGCATGCGCATCCCACAAAACCTGCGTATGCGCATCCCACAAAACCTCGCACGTGTTTTTACTCGACTAGCCTGCGGGATGCATCCTCTCGCACGTGTTTTTGCTCGGCTAGCCTGCGGGATGCATCCTCTCGCACGTGTTTTTGCTCGACTAGCCATGCGCATCCCAAAAAACCTGCACATGCGCATCCCACAAAACCTGCGCATGCGCATCCCACAAAACCTCGCACGTGTTTTTACTCGACTAGCCTGCGGGATGCGTCCTTTCGCACGTGTTTTTACTCGACTAGCCTGCGGGATGCATCCTCTCGCACGTGTTTTTACTCGACTAGCCTGCGGGATGCATCCTCTCGCACGTGTTTTTACTCGACTAGCCTGCGGGATGCATCCTCTCGCATGTGTTTTTGCTCGACTAGCCTGCGGGATGCATCCTCTCGCACGTGTTTTTGCTCGACTAGGCATGCGCATCCCAAAAAACCTGCGCATGCGCATCCCAAAAAATCTGCGCATGCGCATCCCACAAAACCTGCGCATGCGCATCCCACAAAACCTCGCACGTGTTTTTACTCGACTAGCCTGCGGGATGCATCCTCTCGCACGTGTTTTTACTCGACTAGCCTGCGGGATGCATCCTCTCGCACGTGTTTTTGCTCGACTAGCCATGCGCATCCCAAAAAACCTGCGCATGCGCATCCCACAAAACCTCGCACGTGTTTTTACTCGACTAGCCTGCGCGATGCATCCTCTCGCACGTGTTTTTACTCGACTAGCCTGCGGGATGCATCCTCTCGCACGTGTTTTTGCTCGACTAGCCATGCGCATCCCAAAAAACCTGCACAAGCGCATCCCAAAAAACCTGCGCATGCGCATCCCACAAAACCTGCGCATGCGCATCCCACAAAACCTCGCACGTGTTTTTACTCGACTAGCCTGCGGGATGCATCCTCTCGCACGTGTTTTTACTCGACTTGCCTGCGGGATGCATCCTCTCGCACGTGTTTTTACTCGACTACCCTGCGGGATGCATCCTCTCGCACGTGTTTTTGCTCGACTAGCCATGCGCATCCCAAAAAACCTGCGCATGCGCATCCCAAAAAACCTGCGCATGCGCATCCCACAAAACCTGCGTATGCGCATCCCACAAAACCTCGCACGTGTTTTTACTCGGCTAGCCTGCAGGATGCATCCTCTCGCACGTGTTTTTACTCGACTAGCCTGCGGGATGCATCCTCTCGCACGTGTTTTTGCTCGACTAGCCATGCGCATCCCAAAAAACCTGCACATGCGCATCCCAAAAAACCTGCGCATGCGCATCCCACAAAACCTGCGCATGCGCATCCCACAAAACCTCGCACGTGTTTTTACTCGACTAGCCTGCGGGATGCATCCTCTCGCACGTGTTTTTACTCGACTAGCCTGCGGGATGCATCCTCTCGCACGTGTTTTTGCTCGACTAGCCATGCGCATCCCAAAAAACCTGCGCATGCGCATCCCACAAAACCTCGCACGTGTTTTTACTCGACTAGCCTGCGGGATGCATCCTCCCGCACGTGTTTTTACTCGACTAGCCTGCGGGATGCATCCTCTCGCACGTGTTTTTGCTCGACTAGCCATGCGCATCCCAAAAAACCTGCACAAGCGCATCCCAAAAAACCTGCGCATGCGCATCCCACAAAACCTGCGCATGCGCATCCCACAAAACCTCGCACGTGTTTTTACTCGGCTAGCCTGCGGGATGCATCCTCTCGCACGTGTTTTTACTCGACTTGCCTGCGGGATGCATCCTCTCGCACGTGTTTTTACTCGACTACCCTGCGGGATGCATCCTCTCGCACGTGTTTTTGCTCGACTAGCCATGCGCATCCCAAAAAACCTGCGCATGCGCATCCCAAAAAACCTGCGCATGCGCATCCCACAAAACCTGCGTATGCGCATCCCACAAAACCTCGCACGTGTTTTTACTCGACTAGCCTGCGGGATGCATCCTCTCGCACGTGTTTTTGCTCGGCTAGCCTGCGGGATGCATCCTCTCGCACGTGTTTTTGCTCGACTAGCCATGCGCATCCCAAAAAACCTGCACATGCGCATCCCACAAAACCTACGCATGCGCATCCCACAAAACCTCGCACGTGTTTTTACTCGACTAGCCTGCGGGATGCGTCCATTCGCACGTGTTTTTACTCGACTAGCCTGCGGGATGCATCCTCTCGCACGTGTTTTTACTCGACTAGCCTGCGGGATGCATCCTCTCGCACGTGTTTTTGCTCGACTAGCCTGCGGGATGCATCCTCTCGCACGTGTTTTTGCTCGACTAGCCATGCGCATCCCAAAAAACCTGCGCATGCGCATCCCAAAAAATCTGCGCATGCGCATCCCACAAAACCTGCGCATGCGCATCCCACAAAACCTCGCACGTGTTTTTACTCGACTAGCCTGCGGGATGCATCCTCTCGCACGTGTTTTTACTCGACTAGCCTGCGGGATGCATCCTCTCGCACGTGTTTTTGCTCGACTAGCCATGCGCATCCCAAAAAACCTGCGCATGCGCATCCCACAAAACCTCGCACGTGTTTTTACTCGACTAGCCTGCGGGATGCATCCTCTCGCACGTGTTTTTACTCGACTAGCCTGCGGGATGCATCCTCTCGCACGTGTTTTTGCTCGACTAGCCATGCGCATCCCAAAAAACCTGCGCATGCGCATCCCACAAAACCTCGCACGTGTTTTTACTCGACTAGCCTGCGGGATGCATCCTCTCGCACGTGTTTTTACTCGACTAGCCTGCGGGATGCATCCTCTCGCACGTGTTTTTGCTCGACTAGCCATGCGCATCCCAAAAAACCTGCACAAGCGCATCCCAAAAAACCTGCGCATGCGCATCCCACAAAACCTGCGCATGCGCGTCCCACAAAACCTCGCACGTGTTTTTACTCGGCTAGCCTGCGGGATGCATCCTCTCGCACGTGTTTTTACTCGACTTGCCTGCGGGATGCATCCTCTCGCACGTGTTTTTACTCGACTACCCTGCGGGATGCATCCTCTCGCACGTGTTTTTGCTCGACTAGCCATGCGCATCCCAAAAAACCTGCGCATGCGCATCCCAAAAAACCTGCGCATGCGCATCCCACAAAACCTGCGTATGCGCATCCCACAAAACCTCGCACGTGTTTTTACTCGACTAGCCTGCGGGATGCATCCTCTCGCACGTGTTTTTGCTCGGCTAGCCTGCGGGATGCATCCTCTCGCACGTGTTTTTGCTCGACTAGCCATGCGCATCCCAAAAAACCTGCACATGCGCATCCCAAAAAACCTGCGCATGCGCATCCCACAAAACCTGCGCATGCGCATCCCACAAAACCTCGCACGTGTTTTTACTCGACTAGCCTGCGGGATGCATCCTTTCGCACGTGTTTTTACTCGACTAGCCTGCGGGATGCATCCTCTCGCACGTGTTTTTACTCGACTAGCCTGCGGGATGCATCCTCTCGCACGTGTTTTTACTCGACTAGCCTGCGGGATGCATCCTCTCGCACGTGTTTTTGCTCGACTAGCCTGCGGGATGCATCCTCTCGCACGTGTTTTTGCTCGACTAGGCATGCGCATCCCAAAAAACCTGCGCATGCGCATCCCAAAAAATCTGCGCATGCGCATCCCACAAAACCTGCGCATGCGCATCCCACAAAACCTCGCACGTGTTTTTACTCGACTAGCCTGCAGGATGCATCCTCTCGCACGTGTTTTTACTCGACTAGCCTGCGGGATGCATCCTCTCGCACGTGTTTTTGCTCGACTAGCCATGCGCATCCCAAAAAACCTGCGCATGCGCATCCCACAAAACCTCGCACGTGTTTTTACTCGACTAGCCTGCGGGATGCATCCTCTCGCACGTGTTTTTACTCGACTAGCCTGCGGGATGCATCCTCTCGCACGTGTTTTTGCTCGACTAGCCATGCGCATCCCAAAAAACCTGCACAAGCGCATCCCAAAAAACCTGCGCATGCGCATCCTACAAAACCTGCGCATGCGCATCCCACAAAACCTCGCACGTGTTTTTACTCGACTAGCCTGCGGGATGCATCCTCTCGCACGTGTTTTTACTCGACTTGCCTGCGGGATGCATCCTCTCGCACGTGTTTTTACTCGACTACCCTGCGGGATGCATCCTCTCGCACGTGTTTTTGCTCGACTAGCCATGCGCATCCCAAAAAACCTGCGCATGCGCATCCCAAAAAACCTGCGCATGCGCATCCCACAAAACCTGCGTATGCGCATCCCACAAAACCTCGCACGTGTTTTTACTCGGCTAGCCTGCAGGATGCATCCTCTCGCACGTGTTTTTACTCGACTAGCCTGCGGGATGCATCCTCTCGCACGTGTTTTTGCTCGACTAGCCATGCGCATCCCAAAAAACCTGCACATGCGCATCCCAAAAAACCTGCGCATGCGCATCCCACAAAACCTGCGCATGCGCATCCCACAAAACCTCGCACGTGTTTTTACTCGACTAGCCTTGCGGGATGCATCCTCTCGCACGTGTTTTTGCTCGGCTAGCCTGCGGGATGCATCCTCTCGCACGTGTTTTTGCTCGACTAGCCATGCGCATCCCAAAAAACCTGCGCATGCGCATCCCAAAAAACCTGCGCATGCGCATCCCACAAAACCTGCGCATGCGCATCCCACAAAACCTCGCACGTGTTTTTACTCGACTAGCCTGCGGGATGCATCCTCTCGCACGTGTTTTTGCTCGGCTAGCCTGCGGGATGCATCCTCTCGCACGTGTTTTTGCTCGACTAGCCATGCGCATCCCAAAAAACCTGCACATGCGCATCCCAAAAAACCTGCGCATGCGCATCCCACAAAACCTGCGCATGCGCATCCCACAAAACCTCGCACGTGTTTTTACTGGACTAGCCTGCGGGATGCATCCTTTCGCACGTGTTTTTACTCGACTAGCCTGCGGGATGCATCCTCTCGCACGTGTTTTTACTCGACTAGCCTGCGGGATGCATCCTCTCGCACGTGTTTTTACTCGACTAGCCTGCGGGATGCATCCTCTCGCACGTGTTTTTGCTCGACTAGCCTGCGGGATGCATCCTCTCGCACGTGTTTTTGCTCGACTAGGCATGCGCATCCCAAAAAACCTGCGCATGCGCATCCCAAAAAATCTGCGCATGCGCATCCCACAAAACCTGCGCATGCGCATCCCACAAAACCTCGCACGTGTTTTTACTCGACTAGCCTGCAGGATGCATCCTCTCGCACGTGTTTTTACTCGACTAGGCATGCGCATCCCAAAAAACCTGCGCATGCGCATCCCAAAAAATCTGCGCATGCGCATCCCACAAAACCTGCGCATGCGCATCCCACAAAACCTCGCACGTGTTTTTACTCGACTAGCCTGCAGGATGCATCCTCTCGCACGTGTTTTTACTCGACTAGCCTGCGGGATGCATCCTCTCGCACGTGTTTTTGCTCGACTAGCCATGCGCATCCCAAAAAACCTGCGCATGCGCATCCCACAAAACCTCGCACGTGTTTTTACTCGACTAGCCTGCGGGATGCATCCTCTCGCACGTGTTTTTACTCGACTAGATTGCGGGATGCATCCTCTCGCACGTGTTTTTGCTCGACTAGCCATGCGCATCCCAAAAAACCTGCACAAGCGCATCCCAAAAAACCTGCGCATGCGCATCCTACAAAACCTGCGCATGCGCATCCCACAAAACCTCGCACGTGTTTTTACTCGACTAGCCTGCGGGATGCATCCTCTCGCACGTGTTTTTACTCGACTTGCCTGCGGGATGCATCCTCTCGCACGTGTTTTTACTCGACTACCCTGCGGGATGCATCCTCTCGCACGTGTTTTTGCTCGACTAGCCATGCGCATCCCAAAAAACCTGCGCATGCGCATCCCAAAAAACCTGCGCATGCGCATCCCACAAAACCTGCGTATGCGCATCCCACAAAACCTCGCACGTGTTTTTACTCGGCTAGCCTGCAGGATGCATCCTCTCGCACGTGTTTTTACTCGACTAGCCTGCGGGATGCATCCTCTCGCACGTGTTTTTGCTCGACTAGCCATGCGCATCCCAAAAAACCTGCACATGCGCATCCCAAAAAACCTGCGCATGCGCATCCCACAAAACCTGCGCATGCGCATCCCACAAAACCTCGCACGTGTTTTTACTCGACTAGCCTTGCGGGATGCATCCTCTCGCACGTGTTTTTGCTCGGCTAGCCTGCGGGATGCATCCTCTCGCACGTGTTTTTGCTCGACTAGCCATGCGCATCCCAAAAAACCTGCGCATGCGCATCCCAAAAAACCTGCGCATGCGCATCCCACAAAACCTGCGCATGCGCATCCCACAAAACCTCGCACGTGTTTTTACTCGACTAGCCTGCGGGATGCATCCTCTCGCACGTGTTTTTGCTCGGCTAGCCTGCGGGATGCATCCTCTCGCACGTGTTTTTGCTCGACTAGCCATGCGCATCCCAAAAAACCTGCACATGCGCATCCCAAAAAACCTGCGCATGCGCATCCCACAAAACCTGCGCATGCGCATCCCACAAAACCTCGCACGTGTTTTTACTGGACTAGCCTGCGGGATGCATCCTTTCGCACGTGTTTTTACTCGACTAGCCTGCGGGATGCATCCTCTCGCACGTGTTTTTACTCGACTAGCCTGCGGGATGCATCCTCTCGCACGTGTTTTTACTCGACTAGCCTGCGGGATGCATCCTCTCGCACGTGTTTTTGCTCGACTAGCCTGCGGGATGCATCCTCTCGCACGTGTTTTTGCTCGACTAGGCATGCGCATCCCAAAAAACCTGCGCATGCGCATCCCAAAAAATCTGCGCATGCGCATCCCACAAAACCTGCGCATGCGCATCCCACAAAACCTCGCACGTGTTTTTACTCGACTAGCCTGCAGGATGCATCCTCTCGCACGTGTTTTTACTCGACTAGCCTGCGGGATGCATCCTCTCGCACGTGTTTTTGCTCGACTAGCCATGCGCATCCCAAAAAACCTGCGCATGCGCATCCCACAAAACCTCGCACGTGTTTTTACTCGACTAGCCTGCGGGATGCATCCTCTCGCACGTGTTTTTACTCGACTAGCCTGCGGGATGCATCCTCTCGCACGTGTTTTTGCTCGACTAGCCATGCGCATCCCAAAAAACCTGCACAAGCGCATCCCAAAAAACCTGCGCATGCGCATCCTACAAAACCTGCGCATGCGCATCCCACAAAACCTCGCACGTGTTTTTACTCGACTAGCCTGCGGGATGCATCCTCTCGCACGTGTTTTTGCTCGACTAGCCATGCGCATCCCAAAAAACCTGCACAAGCGCATCCCAAAAAACCTGCGCATGCGCATCCTACAAAACCTGCGCATGCGCATCCCACAAAACCTCGCACGTGTTTTTACTCGACTAGCCTGCGGGATGCATCCTCTCGCACGTGTTTTTACTCGACTTGCCTGCGGGATGCATCCTCTCGCACGTGTTTTTACTCGACTAGCCTGCGGGATGCATCCTCTCGCACGTGTTTTTGCTCGACTAGCCATGCGCATCCCAAAAAACCTGCGCATGCGCATCCCAAAAAACCTGCGCATGCGCATCCCACAAAACCTGCGTATGCGCATCCCACAAAACCTCGCACGTGTTTTTACTCGGCTAGCCTGCAGGATGCATCCTCTCGCACGTGTTTTTACTCGACTAGCCTGCGGGATGCATCCTCTCGCACGTGTTTTTGCTCGACTAGCCATGCGCATCCCAAAAAACCTGCACATGCGCATCCCAAAAAACCTGCGCATGCGCATCCCACAAAACCTGCGCATGCGCATCCCACAAAACCTCGCACGTGTTTTTACTCGACTAGCCTTGCGGGATGCATCCTCTCGCACGTGTTTTTGCTCGGCTAGCCTGCGGGATGCATCCTCTCGCACGTGTTTTTGCTCGACTAGCCATGCGCATCCCAAAAAACCTGCGCATGCGCATCCCAAAAAACCTGCGCATGCGCATCCCACAAAACCTGCGCATGCGCATCCCACAAAACCTCGCACGTGTTTTTACTCGACTAGCCTGCGGGATGCATCCTCTCGCACGTGTTTTTGCTCGGCTAGCCTGCGGGATGCATCCTCTCGCACGTGTTTTTGCTCGACTAGCCATGCGCATCCCAAAAAACCTGCACATGCGCATCCCAAAAAACCTGCGCATGCGCATCCCACAAAACCTGCGCATGCGCATCCCACAAAACCTCGCACGTGTTTTTACTCGACTAGCCTGCGGGATGCATCCTTTCGCACGTGTTTTTACTCGACTAGCCTGCGGGATGCATCCTCTCGCACGTGTTTTTACTCGACTAGCCTGCGGGATGCATCCTCTCGCACGTGTTTTTACTCGACTAGCCTGCGGGATGCATCCTCTCGCACGTGTTTTTGCTCGACTAGCCTGCGGGATGCATCCTCTCGCACGTGTTTTTGCTCGACTAGGCATGCGCATCCCAAAAAACCAGCGCATGCGCATCCCAAAAAATCTGCGCATGCGCATCCCACAAAACCTGCGCATGCGCATCCCACAAAACCTCGCACGTGTTTTTACTCGACTAGCCTGCAGGATGCATCCTCTCGCACGTGTTTTTACTCGACTAGCCTGCGGGATGCATCCTCTCGCACGTGTTTTTGCTCGACTAGCCATGCGCATCCCAAAAAAACTGCGCATGCGCATCCCACAAAACCTCGCACGTGTTTTTACTCGACTAGCCTGCGGGATGCATCCTCTCGCACGTGTTTTTACTCGACTAGCCTGCGGGATGCATCCTCTCGCACGTGTTTTTGCTCGACTAGCCATGCGCATCCCAAAAAACCTGCACAAGCGCATCCCAAAAAACCTGCGCATGCGCATCCTACAAAACCTGCGCATGCGCATCCCACAAAACCTCGCACGTGTTTTTACTCGACTAGCCTGCGGGATGCATCCTCTCGCACGTGTTTTTACTCGACTTGCCTGCGGGATGCATCCTCTCGCACGTGTTTTTACTCGACTACCCTGCGGGATGCATCCTCTCGCACGTGTTTTTGCTCGACTAGCCATGCGCATCCCAAAAAACCTGCGCATGCGCATCCCAAAAAACCTGCGCATGCGCATCCCACAAAACCTGCGTATGCGCATCCCACAAAACCTCGCACGTGTTTTTACTCGGCTAGCCTGCAGGATGCATCCTCTCGCACGTGTTTTTACTCGACTAGCCTGCGGGATGCATCCTCTCGCACGTGTTTTTGCTCGACTAGCCATGCGCATCCCAAAAAACCTGCACATGCGCATCCCAAAAAACCTGCGCATGCGCATCCCACAAAACCTGCGCATGCGCATCCCACAAAACCTCGCACGTGTTTTTACTCGACTAGCCTTGCGGGATGCATCCTCTCGCACGTGTTTTTGCTCGGCTAGCCTGCGGGATGCATCCTCTCGCACGTGTTTTTGCTCGACTAGCCATGCGCATCCCAAAAAACCTGCGCATGCGCATCCCAAAAAACCTGCGCATGCGCATCCCACAAAACCTGCGCATGCGCATCCCACAAAACCTCGCACGTGTTTTTACTCGACTAGCCTGCGGGATGCATCGTCTCGCACGTGTTTTTACTCGACTAGCCTGCGGGATGAATCCTCTCGCACGTGTTTTTGCTCGACTAGCCATGCGCATCCCAAAAAACCTGCGCATGCGCATCCCAAAAAATCTGCGCATGCGCATCCCACAAAACCTCGCACGTGTTTGTGCTCGACTAGCCTGCGGGATGCATCCTTTCGCACGTGTTTTTACTCGACTAGCCTGCGGGATGCATCCTCTCGCACGTGTTTTTGCTCGACTAGCCTGCGGGATGCATCCTCTCGCACGTGTTTTTGCTCGACTAGCCATGCGCATGCCAAAAAACCTGCGCATGCGCATCCCAAAAAATCTGCGCATGCGCATCCCACAAAACCTGCGCATGCGCATCCCACAAAACCTCGCACGTGTTTGTGCTCGACTAGCCTGCGGGATGCATCCTTTCGCACGTGTTTTTACTCGACTAGCCTGCGGGATGCATCCTCTCGCACGTGTTTGTGCTCGACTAGCCATGCGCATCCCTAAAAACCTGCGCATGCGCATCCCACAAAACCTCGCACGTGTTTTTACTCGACTAGCCTGCGGGATGCATCCTCTCGCACGTGTTTTTACTCGACTAGCCTGCGGGATGCATCCTCTCGCACGTGTTTTTGCTCGACTAGCCATGCGCATCCCAAAAAACCTGCGCATGCGCATCCCACAAAACCTCGCACGTGTTTTTACTCGACTAGCCTGCGGGATGCATCCTCTCGCACGTGTTTTTACTCGACTAGCCTGCGGGATGCATCCTCTCGCACGTGTTTTTGCTCGACTAGCCATGCGCATCCCAAAAAACCTGCACAAGCGCATCCCAAAAAACCTGCGCATGCGCATCCCACAAAACCTGCGCATGCGCATCCCACAAAACCTCGCACGTGTTTTTACTCGGCTAGCCTGCGGGATGCATCCTCTCGCACGTGTTTTTACTCGACTTGCCTGCGGGATGCATCCTCTCGCACGTGTTTTTACTCGACTACCCTGCGGGATGCATCCTCTCGCACGTGTTTTTGCTCGACTAGCCATGCGCATCCCAAAAAACCTGCGCATGCGCATCCCAAAAAACCTGCGCATGCGCATCCCACAAAACCTGCGTATGCGCATCCCACAAAACCTCGCACGTGTTTTTACTCGACTAGCCTGCGGGATGCATCCTCTCGCACGTGTTTTTGCTCGGCTAGCCTGCGGGATGCATCCTCTCGCACGTGTTTTTGCTCGACTAGCCATGCGCATCCCAAAAAACCTGCACATGCGCATCCCAAAAAACCTGCGCATGCGCATCCCACGAAACCTGCGCATGCGCATCCCACAAAACCTCGCACGTGTTTTTACTCGACTAGCCTGCGGGATGCATCCTCTCGCACGTGTTTTTGCTCGGCTAGCCTGCGGGATGCATCCTCTCGCACGTGTTTTTGCTCGACTAGCCATGCGCATCCCAAAAAACCTGCACATGCGCATCCCAAAAAACCTGCGCATGCGCATCCCACAAAACCTGCGCATGCGCATCCCACAAAACCTCGCACGTGTTTTTACTCGACTAGCCTGCGGGATGCATCCTTTCGCACGTGTTTTTACTCGACTAGCCTGCGGGATGCATCCTCTCGCACGTGTTTTTACTCGACTAGCCTGCGGGATGCATCCTCTCGCACGTGTTTTTACTCGACTAGCCTGCGGGATGCATCCTCTCGCACGTGTTTTTGCTCGACTAGCCTGCGGGATGCATCCTCTCGCACGTGTTTTTGCTCGACTAGGCATGCGCATCCCAAAAAACCTGCGCATGCGCATCCCAAAAAATCTGCGCATGCGCATCCCACAAAACCTGCGCATGCGCATCCCACAAAACCTCGCACGTGTTTTTACTCGACTAGCCTGCGGGATGCATCCTCTCGCACGTGTTTTTACTCGACTAGCCTGCGGGATGCATCCTCTCGCACGTGTTTTTGCTCGACTAGCCATGCGCATCCCAAAAAACCTGCGCATGCGCATCCCACAAAACCTCGCACGTGTTTTTACTCGACTAGCCTGCGGGATGCATCCTCTCGCACGTGTTTTTACTCGACTAGCCTGCGGGATGCATCCTCTCGCACGTGTTTTTGCTCGACTAGCCATGCGCATCCCAAAAAACCTGCGCATGCGCATCCCAAAAAACCTGCGCATGCGCATCCCACAAAACCTGCGTATGCGCATCCCACAAAACCTCGCACGTGTTTTTACTCGGCTAGCCTGCAGGATGCATCCTCTCGCACGTGTTTTTACTCGACTAGCCTGCGGGATGCATCCTCTCGCACGTGTTTTTGCTCGACTAGCCATGCGCATCCCAAAAAACCTGCACATGCGCATCCCAAAAAACCTGCGCATGCGCATCCCACAAAACCTGCGCATGCGCATCCCAAAAAACCTCGCACGTGTTTTTACTCGACTAGCCTGCGGGATGCATCCTCTCGCACGTGTTTTTGCTCGGCTAGCCTGCGGGATGCATCCTCTCGCACGTGTTTTTGCTCGACTAGCCATGCGCATCCCAAAAAACCTGCGCATGCGCATCCCAAAAAACCTGCGCATGCGCATCCCACAAAACCTGCGCATGCGCATCCCACAAAACCTCGCACGTGTTTTTACTCGACTAGCCTGCGGGATGCATCGTCTCGCACGTGTTTTTACTCGACTAGCCTGCGGGATGCATCCTCTCGCACGTGTTTTTGCTCGACTAGCCATGCGCATCCCAAAAAACCTGCGCATGCGCATCCCAAAAAATCTGCGCATGCGCATCCCACAAAACCTCGCACGTGTTTGTGCTCGACTAGCCTGCGAGATGCATCCTTTCGCACGTGTTTTTACTCGACTAGCCTGCGGGATGCATCCTCTCGCACGTGTTTTTGCTCGACTAGCCTGCGGGATGCATCCTCTCGCACGTGTTTTTGCTCGACTAGCCATGCGCATCCCAAAAAACCTGCGCATGCGCATCCCAAAAAATCTGCGCATGCGCATCCCACAAAACCTGCGCATGCGCATCCCACAAAACCTCGCACGTGTTTGTGCTCGACTAGCCTGCGGGATGCATCCTTTCGCACGTGTTTTTACTCGACTAGCCTGCGGGATGCATCCTCTCGCACGTGTTTGTGCTCGACTAGCCATGCGCATCCCAAAAAACCTGCGCATGCGCATCCCACAAAACCTCGCACGTGTTTTTACTCGACTAGCCTGCGGGATGCATCCTCTCGCACGTGTTTTTACTCGACTAGCCTGCGGGATGCATCCTCTCGCACGTGTTTTTGCTCGACTAGCCATGCGCATCCCAAAAAACCTGCGCATGCGCATCCCACAAAACCTCGCACGTGTTTTTACTCGACTAGCCTGCGGGATGCATCCTCTCGCACGTGTTTTTACTCGACTAGCCTGCGGGATGCATCCTCTCGCACGTGTTTTTGCTCGACTAGCCATGCGCATCCCAAAAAACCTGCACAAGCGCATCCCAAAAAACCTGCGCATGCGCATCCCACAAAACCTGCGCATGCGCATCCCACAAAACCTCGCACGTGTTTTTACTCGGCTAGCCTGCGGGATGCATCCTCTCGCACGTGTTTTTACTCGACTTGCCTGCGGGATGCATCCTCTCGCACGTGTTTTTACTCGACTACCCTGCGGGATGCATCCTCTCGCACGTGTTTTTGCTCGACTAGCCATGCGCATCCCAAAAAACCTGCGCATGCGCATCCCAAAAAACCTGCGCATGCGCATCCCACAAAACCTGCGTATGCGCATCCCACAAAACCTCGCACGTGTTTTTACTCGACTAGCCTGCGGGATGCATCCTCTCGCACGTGTTTTTGCTCGGCTAGCCTGCGGGATGCATCCTCTCGCACGTGTTTTTGCTCGACTAGCCATGCGCATCCCAAAAAACCTGCACATGCGCATCCCACGAAACATGCGCATGCGCATCCCACAAAACCTCGCACGTGTTTTTACTCGACTAGCCTGCGGGATGCATCCTTTCGCACGTGTTTTTACTCGACTAGCCTGCGGGATGCATCCTCTCGCACGTGTTTTTACTCGACTAGCCTGCGGGATGCATCCTCTCGCACGTGTTTTTACTCGACTAGCCTGCGGGATGCATCCTCTCGCACGTGTTTTTGCTCGACTAGCCTGCGGGATGCATCCTCTCGCACGTGTTTTTGCTCGACTAGGCATGCGCATCCCAAAAAACCTGCGCATGCGCATCCCAAAAAATCTGCGCATGCGCATCCCACAAAACCTGCGCATGCGCATCCCACAAAACCTCGCACGTGTTTTTACTCGACTAGCCTGCGGGATGCATCCTCTCGCACGTGTTTTTACTCGACTAGCCTGCGGGATGCATCCTCTCGCACGTGTTTTTGCTCGACTAGCCATGCGCATCCCAAGAAACCTGCGCATGCGCATCCCACAAAACCTCGCACGTGTTTTTACTCGACTAGCCTGCGGGATGCATCCTCTCGCACGTGTTTTTACTCGACTAGCCTGCGGGATGCATCCTCTCGCACGTGTTTTTGCTCGACTAGCCATGCGCATCCCAAAAAACCTGCACAAGCGCATCCCAAAAAACCTGCGCATGCGCATCCCACAAAACATGCGCATGCGCATCCCACAAAACCTCGCACGTGTTTTTACTCGACTAGCCTGCGGGATGCATCCTCTCGCACGTGTTTTTACTCGACTTGCCTGCGGGATGCATCCTCTCGCACGTGTTTTTACTCGACTACCCTGCGGGATGCATCCTCTCGCACGTGTTTTTGCTCGACTAGCCATGCGCATCCCAAAAAACCTGCGCATGCGCATCCCAAAAAACCTGCGCATGCGCATCCCACAAAACCTGCGTATGCGCATCCCACAAAACCTCGCACGTGTTTTTACTCGGCTAGCCTGCAGGATGCATCCTCTCGCACGTGTTTTTACTCGACTAGCCTGCGGGATGCATCCTCTCGCACGTGTTTTTGTTCGACTAGCCATGCGCATCCCAAAAAACCTGCACATGCGCATCCCAAAAAACCTGCGCATGCGCATCCCACAAAACCTGCGCTTGCGCATCCCACAAAACCTCGCACGTGTTTTTACTCGACTAGCCTGCGGGATGCATCCTCTCGCACGTGTTTTTGCTCGGCTAGCCTGCGGGATGCATCCTCTCGCACGTGTTTTTGCTCGACTAGCCATGCGCATCCCAAAAAACCTGCGCATGCGCATCCCAAAAAACCTGCGCATGCGCATCCCACAAAACCTGCGCATGCGCATCCCACAAAACCTCGCACGTGTTTTTACTCGACTAGCCTGCGGGATGCATCGTCTCGCACGTGTTTTTACTCGACTAGCCTGCGGGATGCATCCTCTCGCACGTGTTTTTGCTCGACTAGCCATGCGCATCCCAAAAAACCTGCGCATGCGCATCCCAAAAAATCTGCGCATGCGCATCCCACAAAACCTCGCACGTGTTTGTGCTCGACTAGCCTGCGGGATGCATCCTTTCGCACGTGTTTTTACTCGACTAGCCTGCGGGATGCATCCTCTCGCACGTGTTTTTGCTCGACTAGCCTGCGGGATGCATCCTCTCGCACGTGTTTTTGCTCGACTAGCCATGCGCATCCCAAAAAACCTGCGCATGCGCATCCCAAAAAATCTGCGCATGCGCATCCCACAAAACCTGCGCATGCGCATCCCACAAAACCTCGCACGTGTTTGTGCTCGACTAGCCTGCGGGATGCATCCTTTCGCACGTGTTTTTATTCGACTAGCCTGCGGGATGCATCCTCTCGCACGTGTTTGTGCTCGACTAGCCTGCGGGATGCATCCTCTCGCACGTGTTTTTGCTCGACTAGCCATGCGCATCCCAAAAAACCTGCGCATGCGCATCCCAAAAAATCTGCGCATGCGCATCCCAAAAAATCTGCGCATGCGCATCCCAAAAAATCTGCGCATGCGCATCCCACAAAACCTCGCACGTGTTTGTGCTCGACTAGCCTGCGGGATGCATCCTTTCGCACGTGTTTTTGCTCGACTAGCCTGCGGGATGCATCCTCTCGCACGTGTTTTTACTCGACTAGCCTGCGGGATGCATCCTCTCGCACGTGTTTTTGCTCGACTAGCCATGCGCATCCCAAAAAACCTTCGCATGCGCATCCCAAAAAACCTGCGCATGCGCATCCCACAAAACCTGCGCAAGCGCATCCCACAAAACCTTGCACGTGTTTTTACTCGACTAGCCTGCGGGATGCATCGTCTCGCACGTGTTTTTACTCGACTAGCCTGCGGGATGCATCCTCTCGCACGTGTTTTTGCTCGACTAGCCATGCGCATCCCAAAAAACCTGCGCATGCGCATCCCACAAAACCTCGCACGTGTTTTTACTCGACTAGCCTGCGGGATGCATCCTCTCGCACGTGTTTTTACTCGACTAGCCTGCGGGATGCATCCTCTCGCACGTGTTTTTGCTCGACTAGCCATGCGCATCCCAAAAAACCTGCGCATGCGCATCCCACAAAACCTCGCACGTGTTTTTACTCGACTAGCCTGCGGGATGCATCCTCTCGCACGTGTTTTTACTCGACTAGCCTGCGGGATGCATCCTCTCGCACGTGTTTTTGCTCGACTAGCCATGCGCATCCCAAAAAACCTGCACAAGCGCATCCCAAAAAACCTGCGCATGCGCATCCCACAAAACCTGCGCATGCGCATCCCACAAAACCTCGCACGTGTTTTTACTCGGCTAGCCTGCGGGATGCATCCTCTCGCACGTGTTTTTACTCGACTTGCCTGCGGGATGCATCCTCTCGCACGTGTTTTTACTCGACTAGCCTGCGGGATGCATCCTCTCGCACGTGTTTTTGCTCGACTAGCCATGCGCATCCCAAAAAACCTGCACAAGCGCATCCCAAAAAACCTGCGCATGCGCATCCCACAAAACATGCGCATGCGCATCCCACAAAACCTCGCACGTGTTTTTACTCGACTAGCCTGCGGGATGCATCCTCTCGCACGTGTTTTTACTCGACTTGCCTGCGGGATGCATCCTCTCGCACGTGTTTTTACTCGACTACCCTGCGGGATGCATCCTCTCGCACGTGTTTTTGCTCGACTAGCCATGCGCATCCCAAAAAACCTGCGCATGCGCATCCCAAAAAACCTGCGCATGCGCATCCCACAAAACCTGCGTATGCGCATCCCACAAAACCTCGCACGTGTTTTTACTCGGCTAGCCTGCAGGATGCATCCTCTCGCACGTGTTTTTACTCGACTAGCCTGCGGGATGCATCCTCTCGCACGTGTTTTTGCTCGACTAGCCATGCGCATCCCAAAAAACCTGCACATGCGCATCCCAAAAAACCTGCGCATGCGCATCCCACAAAACCTGCGCATGCGCATCCCACAAAACCTCGCACGTGTTTTTACTCGACTAGCCTGCGGGATGCATCCTCTCGCACGTGTTTTTGCTCGGCTAGCCTGCGGGATGCATCCTCTCGCACGTGTTTTTGCTCGACTAGCCATGCGCATCCCAAAAAACCTGCGCATGCGCATCCCACAAAACCTGCGCATGCGCATCCCACAAAACCTCGCACGTGTTTTTACTCGACTAGCCTGCGGGATGCATCGTCTCGCACGTGTTTTTACTCGACTAGCCTGCGGGATGCATCCTCTCGCACGTGTTTTTGCTCGACTAGCCATGCGCATCCCAAAAAACCTGCGCATGCGCATCCCAAAAAATCTGCGCATGCGCATCCCACAAAACCTCGCACGTGTTTGTGCTCGACTAGCCTGCGGGATGCATCCTTTCGCACGTGTTTTTACTCGACTAGCCTGCGGGATGCATCCTCTCGCACGTGTTTTTGCTCGACTAGCCTGCGGGATGCATCCTCTCGCACGTGTTTTTGCTCGACTAGCCATGCGCATCCCAAAAAACCTGCGCATGCGCATCCCAAAAATCTGCGCATGCGCATCCCACAAAACCTGCGCATGCGCATCCCACAAAACCTCGCACGTGTTTGTGCTCGACTAGCCTGCGGGATGCATCCTTTCGCACGTGTTTTTACTCGACTAGCCTGCGGGATGCATCCTCTCGCACGTGTTTGTGCTCGACTAGCCTGCGGGATGCATCCTCTCGCACGTGTTTTTACTCGACTAGCCTGCGGGATGGATCCTCTCGCACGTGTTTTTACTCGACTAGCCTGCGGGATGCATCCTCTCGCACGTGTTTTTGCTCGACTAGCCTGCGGGATGCATCCTCTCGCACGTGTTTTTGCTCGACTAGCCATGCGCATCCCAAAAACCTGCGCATGCGCATCCCAAAAAATCTGCGCATGCGCATCCCACAAAACCTCGCCCGTGTTTTACTCGACTAGCCTGCGGGATGCATCCTCTCGCACGTGTTTTTACTCGACTAGCCTGCGGGATGCATCCTCTCGCACGTGTTTTTGCTCGACTAGCCATGCGCATCCCAAAAAACCTGCACATGCGCATCCCAAAAAAACCTGCGCATGCGCATCCCACAAAACCTGCGCATGCGCATCCCACAAAACCTCGCACGTGTTTTTTACTCGACTAGCCTGCGGGAAGCATCCTCTTGCACGTGTTTTTACTCGACTAGCCTGCGGGATGCATCCTCTCGCACGTGTTTATACTCGACTAGCCTGCGGGATGCATCCTCTTGCACGTGTTTTACTCGACTAGCCTGCAGGATGCATCCTCTCGCACGTGTTTTCCTCGACTAGCCTGCGGGATGCATCCTCTCGCACGTGTTTTTACTCGACTAGCCTGCGGGATGGATCCTCTCGCACGTGTTTTTACTCGACTAGCCTGCGGGATGCATCCTCTCGCACGTGTTTTTGCTCGACTAGCCTACGGGATGCATCCTCTCGCACGTGTTTTTGCTCGACTAGCCATGCGCATCCCAAAAAACCTGCGCATCCGGATCCCAAAAAATCTGCGCATGCGCATCCCACAAAACCTCGCACGTGTTTTTACTCGACTAGCCTGCGGGATGCATCCTCTCGCACGTGTTTTTACTCGACTAGCCTGCGGGATGCATCCTCTCGCACGTGTTTTTGCTCGACTAGCCATGCGCATCCCAAAAAACCTGCACATGCGCATCCAAAAAACCTGCGCATGCGCATCCCACAAAACCTGCGCATGCGCATCCCACAAAACCTCGCACGTGTTTTTACTCGACTAGCCTGCGGGAAGCATCCTCTTGCACGTGTTTTTACTCGACTAGCCTGCGGGATGCATCCTCTCGCACGTGTTTATACTCGACTAGCCTGCGGGATGCATCCTCTTGCACGTGTTTTTACTCGACTAGCCTGCGGGATGCATCCTCTCGCACGTGTTTTTACTCGACTACCCTGCGGGATGCATCCTCTCGCACGTGTTTTGCTCGACTAGCCATGCGCATCCCAAAAAACCTGCGCATGCGCATCCACAAAACCTCGCACGTGTTTTTACTCGACTAGCCTGCGGGATGCATCCTCTCGCACGTGTTTTTACTCGACTAGCCTGCGGGATGCATCCTCTCGCACGTGTTTTTGCTCGACTAGCCATGCGCATAAAAAAAACCTGCACATGCGCATCCCAAAAAACCTGCGCATGCGCATCCCACAAAACCTGCGCATGCGGATCCCACAAACCTCGCACGTGTTTTTACTCGACTAGCCTGCGGGATGCATCCTCTCGCACGTGTTTTTGCTCGGCTAGCCTGCGGGATGCATCCTCTCGCACGTGTTTTTGCTCGACTAGCCTGCGGGACGCATCCTCTCGCACGTGTTTTTACTCGACTAGCCTGCAGGATGCATCCTCTCGCACGTGTTTTTACTCGACTAGCCTGCGGATGCATCCTCTCGCACGTGTTTTTGCTCGACTAGCCTGCGGGATGCATCCTCTCGCACGTGTTTTTGCTCGACTAGCCTGCGGGATGCATCCTCTCGCACGTGTTTTTGCTCGACTAGCCTGCGGGATGCATCCTCTCGCACGTGTTTTTGCTCGACTAGCCTGCGGGATGCATCCTCTCGCACGTGTTTTTACTCGACTAGCCTGCGGGATGCATCCTCTCGCACGTGTTTTTGCTCGACTAGCCTGCGGGATGCATCCTCTCGCACGTGTTTTTACTCGACTTGCCTGCGGGATGCATCCTCTCGCACGTGTTTTTATTCGACTACTCTGCGGAATGCATCCTCTCGCACGTGTTTTTGCTCGACTAGCCATGCGCATCCCAAAAAACCTGCGCATGCGCATCCCAAAAAACCTCGCACGTGTTTGTGCTCGACTAGCCTGCGGGATGCATCCTTTCGCACGTGTGTTTACTCGACTAGCCTGCGGGATGCATCCTCTCGCACGTGTTTTTGCTCGACTAGCCATGCGCATCCCAAAAAACCTGCGCATGCGCATCCCAAAAAATCTGCGCATGCGCATCCCACAAAACCTGCGCATGCGCATCCCACAAAACCTCGCACGTGTTTTTACTCGACTAGCCTGCGGGAAGCATCCTCTTGCACGTGTTTTTACTCGACTAGCCTGCGGGATGCATCCACTCGCACGTGTTTTTACTCGACTAGCCTGCGGGATGCATCCTCTCGCACGTGTTTTTACTCGACTAGCCTGCAGGATGCATCCTCTCGTACGTGTTTTTACTCGACTAGCCTGCGGGATGCATCCTCTCGCACGTGTTTTTCTCGACTAGCCTGCGGGATGCATCCTCTCGCACGTGTTTTTACTCGACTACCCTGCGGGATGCATCCTCTCGCACGTGTTTTTGCTCGACTAGCCATGCGCATCCCAAAAAACCTGCGCATGCGCATCCCACAAAACCTCGCACGTGTTTTTACTCGACTAGCCTGCGGGATGCATCATCTCGCACGTGTTTTTACTCGACTAGCCTGCGGGATGCATCCTCTCGCACGTGTTTTTGCTCGACTAGCCATGCGCAACCCAAAAAACCTGCACATGCGCATCCCAAAAAACCTGCGCATGCGCATCCCACAAAACCTGCGCATGCGCATCCCACAAAACCTCGCACGTGTTTTACTCGACTAGCCTGCGGGATGCATCCTCTCGCACGTGTTTTTGCTCGGCTAGCCTGCGGGATGCATCCTCTCGCACGTGTTTTTGCTCGACTAGCCTGCGGGATGCATCCTCTCGCACGTGTTTTTGCTCGACTAGCCTGCGGGACGCATCCTCTCGCACGTGTTTTTACTCGACTAGCCTGCAGGATGCATCCTCTCGCACGTGTTTTTACTCGACTAGCCTGCGGGATGCATCCTCTCGCACGTGTTTTTGCTCGACTAGCCTGCGGGATGCATCCTCTCGCACGTGTTTTTGCTCGACTAGCCATGCGCATCCCAAAAAACCTGCACATGCGCATCCCAAAAAACCTGCGCATGCGCATCCCACAAAACCTGCGCATGCGCATCCCACAAAACCTCGCACGTGTTTTTACTCGACTAGCCTGCGGGAAGCATCCTCTTGCACGTGTTTTTACTCGACTAGCCTGCGGGATGCATCCTCTCGCACGTGTTTATACTCGACTAGCCTGCGGGATGCATCCTCTTGCACGTGTTTTTACTCGACTAGCCTGCAGGATGCATCCTCTCGCACGTGTTTTTACTCGACTAGCCTGCGGGATGCATCCTGTCGCACGTGTTTTTACTCGACTAGCCTGCGGGATGCATCCTCTCGCACGTGTTTTTACTCGACTACCCTGCGGGATGCATCCTCTCGCACGTGTTTTTGCTCGACTAGCCATGCGCATCCCAAAAAACCTGCGCATGCGCATCCCACAAAACCTCGCACGTGTTTTTACTCGACTAGCCTGCGGGATGCATCCTCTCGCACGTGTTTTTACTCGACTAGCCTGCGGGATGCATCCTCTCGCACGTGTTTTTACTCGACTAGCCTGCGGGATGGATCCTCTCGCACGTGTTTTTACTCGACTAGCCTGCGGGATGCATCCTCTCGCACGTGTTTTTGCTCGACTAGCCTGCGGGATGCATCCTCTCGCACGTGTTTTTGCTCGACTAGCCATGCGCATCCCACAAAACCTGCGCATGCGCATCCCACAAAACCTCGCACGTGTTTTTACTCGACTAGCCTGCGGGAAGCATCCTCTTGCACGTGTTTTTACTCGACTAGCCTGCGGGATGCATCCTCTCGCACGTGTTTATACTCGACTAGCCTGCGGGATGCATCCTCTTGCACGTGTTTTTACTCGACTAGCCTGCGGGATGCATCCTCTCGCACGTGTTTTTACTCGACTACCCTGCGGGATGCATCCTCTCGCACGTGTTTTTGCTCGACTAGCCATGCGCATCCCAAAAAACCTGCGCATGCGCATCCCACAAAACCTCGCACGTGTTTTTACTCGACTAGCCTGCGGGATGCATCCTCTCGCACGTGTTTTTACTCGACTAGCCTGCGGGATGCATCCTCTCGCACGTGTTTTTGCTCGACTAGCCATGCGCATAAAAAAAACCTGCACATGCGCATCCCAAAAAACCTGCGCATGCGCATCCCACAAAACCTGCGCATGCGGATCCCACAAAACCTCGCACGTGTTTTTACTCGACTAGCCTGCGGGATGCATCCTCTCGCACGTGTTTTTGCTCGGCTAGCCTGCGGGATGCATCCTCTCGCACGTGTTTTTGCTCGACTAGCCTGCGGGACGCATCCTCTCGCACGTGTTTTTACTCGACTAGCCTGCAGGATGCATCCTCTCGCACGTGTTTTTACTCGACTAGCCTGCGGGATGCATCCTCTCGCACGTGTTTTTGCTCGACTAGCCTGCGGGATGCATCCTCTCGCACGTGTTTTTGCTCGACTAGCCTGCGGGATGCATCCTCTCGCACGTGTTTTTGCTCGACTAGCCTGCGGGATGCATCCTCTCGCACGTGTTTTTGCTCGACTAGCCTGCGGGATGCATCCTCTCGCACGTGTTTTTACTCGACTAGCCTGCGGGATGCATCCTCTCGCACGTGTTTTTGCTCGACTAGCCTGCGGGATGCATCCTCTCGCACGTGTTTTTACTCGACTTGCCTGCGGGATGCATCCTCTCGCACGTGTTTTTATTCGACTACTCTGCGGAATGCATCCTCTCGCACGTGTTTTTGCTCGACTAGCCATGCGCATCCCAAAAAACCTGCGCATGCGCATCCCAAAAAACCTCGCACGTGTTTGTGCTCGACTAGCCTGCGGGATGCATCCTTTCGCACGTGTGTTTACTCGACTAGCCTGCGGGATGCATCCTCTCGCACGTGTTTTTGCTCGACTAGCCATGCGCATCCCAAAAAACCTGCGCATGCGCATCCCAAAAAATCTGCGCATGCGCATCCCACAAAACCTGCGCATGCGCATCCCACAAAACCTCGCACGTGTTTTTACTCGACTAGCCTGCGGGAAGCATCCTCTTGCACGTGTTTTTACTCGACTAGCCTGCGGGATGCATCCACTCGCACGTGTTTTTACTCGACTAGCCTGCGGGATGCATCCTCTCGCACGTGTTTTTACTCGACTAGCCTGCAGGATGCATCCTCTCGCACGTGTTTTTACTCGACTAGCCTGCGGGATGCATCCTCTCGCACGTGTTTTTCTCGACTAGCCTGCGGGATGCATCCTCTCGCACGTGTTTTTACTCGACTACCCTGCGGGATGCATCCTCTCGCACGTGTTTTTGCTCGACTAGCCATGCGCATCCCAAAAAACCTGCGCATGCGCATCCCACAAAACCTCGCACGTGTTTTTACTCGACTAGCCTGCGGGATGCATCATCTCGCACGTGTTTTTACTCGACTAGCCTGCGGGATGCATCCTCTCGCACGTGTTTTTGCTCGACTAGCCATGCGCAACCCAAAAAACCTGCACATGCGCATCCCAAAAAACCTGCGCATGCGCATCCCACAAAACCTGCGCATGCGCATCCCACAAAACCTCGCACGTGTTTTTACTCGACTAGCCTGCGGGATGCATCCTCTCGCACGTGTTTTTGCTCGGCTAGCCTGCGGGATGCATCCTCTCGCACGTGTTTTTGCTCGACTAGCCTGCGGGATGCATCCTCTCGCACGTGTTTTTGCTCGACTAGCCTGCGGGACGCATCCTCTCGCACGTGTTTTTACTCGACTAGCCTGCAGGATGCATCCTCTCGCACGTGTTTTTACTCGACTAGCCTGCGGGATGCATCCTCTCGCACGTGTTTTTGCTCGACTAGCCTGCGGGATGCATCCTCTCGCACGTGTTTTTGCTCGACTAGCCATGCGCATCCCAAAAAACCTGCACATGCGCATCCCAAAAAACCTGCGCATGCGCATCCCACAAAACCTGCGCATGCGCATCCCACAAAACCTCGCACGTGTTTTTACTCGACTAGCCTGCGGGAAGCATCCTCTTGCACGTGTTTTTACTCGACTAGCCTGCGGGATGCATCCTCTCGCACGTGTTTATACTCGACTAGCCTGCGGGATGCATCCTCTTGCACGTGTTTTTACTCGACTAGCCTGCAGGATGCATCCTCTCGCACGTGTTTTTACTCGACTAGCCTGCGGGATGCATCCTGTCGCACGTGTTTTTACTCGACTAGCCTGCGGGATGCATCCTCTCGCACGTGTTTTTACTCGACTACCCTGCGGGATGCATCCTCTCGCACGTGTTTTTGCTCGACTAGCCATGCGCATCCCAAAAAACCTGCGCATGCGCATCCCACAAAACCTCGCACGTGTTTTTACTCGACTAGCCTGCGGGATGCATCCTCTCGCACGTGTTTTTACTCGACTAGCCTGCGGGATGCATCCTCTCGCACGTGTTTTTGCTCGACTAGCCTGCGGGATGCATCCTCTCGCACGTGTTTTTACTCGACTAGCCTGCGGGATGGATCCTCTCGCACGTGTTTTTACTCGACTAGCCTGCGGGATGCATCCTCTCGCACGTGTTTTTGCTCGACTAGCCTGCGGGATGCATCCTCTCGCACGTGTTTTTGCTCGACTAGCCATGCGCATCCCAAAAAACCTGCGCATGCGCATCCCACAAAACCTGCGCATGCGCATCCCACAAAACCTCGCACGTGTTTGTGCTCGACTAGCCTGCGGGATGCATCCTTTCGCACGTGTTTTTACTCGACTAGCCTGCGGGATGCATCCTCTCGCACGTGTTTTTGCTCGACTAGCCTGCGGGATGCATCCTCTCGCACGTGTTTTTGCTCGACTAGCCATGCGCATAAAAAAAAACCTGCACATGCGCATCCCAAAAAACCTGCGCATGCGCATCCCAAAAAATCTGCGCATGCGCATCCCAAAAAATCTGCGCATGCGCATCCCACAAAACCTCGCACGTGTTTGTGCTCGACTAGCCTGCGGGATGCATCCTTTCGCACGTGTTTTTACTCGACTAGCCTGCGGGATGCATCCTCTCGCACGTGTTTTTGCTCGACTAGCCTGCGGGATGCATCCTCTCGCACGTGTTTTTGCTCGACTAGCCATGCGCATCCCAAAAAACCTGCGCATGCGCATCCCAAAAAATCTGCGCATGCGCATCCCACAAAACCTGCGCATGCGCATCCCACAAAACCTCGCACGTGTTTGTGCTCGACTAGCCTGCGGGATGCATCCTTTCGCACGTGTTTTTACTCGACTAGCCTGCGGGATGCATCCTCTCGCACGTGTTTGTGCTCGACTAGCCTGCGGGATGCATCCTCTCGCACGTGTTATTACTCGACTAGCCTGCGGGATGGATCCTCTCGCACGTGTTTTTACTCGACTAGCCTGCGGGATGCATCCTCTCGCACGTGTTTTTGCTCGACTAGCCATGCGCATCCCAAAAAATCTGCGAATGCGCATCCCACAAAACCTCGCACGTGTCTTTACTCGACTAGCCTGCGGGATGCATCCTCTCGCACGTGTTTTTGCTCGACTAGCCTGCGGGATGCATCCTCTCGCACGTGTTTTTACTCGACTAGCCTGCGGGATGCATCCTCTCGCACGTGTTTTTACTCGACTAGCCTGCGGGATGCATCCTCTCGCACGTGTTTTTGCTCGACTAGCCTGCGGGATGCATCCTCTCGCACGTGTTTTTGCTCGACTAGCCATGCGCATCCCAAAAAACCTGCGCATGCGCATCCCACAAAACCTCGCACGTGTTTTTACTCGACTAGCCTGCGGGATGCATCCTCTCGCACGTGTTTTTGCTCGGCTAGCCTGCGGGATGCATCCTCTCGCACGTGTTTTTGCTCGACTAGCCTGCGGGATGCATCCTCTCGCACGTGTTTTTGCTCGACTAGCCTGCGGGACGCATCCTCTCGCACGTGTTTTTACTCGACTAGCCTGCAGGATGCATCCTCTCGCACGTGTTTTTACTCGACTAGCCTGCGGGATGCATCCTCTCGCACGTGTTTTTGCTCGACTAGCCTGCGGGATGCATCCTCTCGCACGTGTTTTTGCTCGACTAGCCATGCGCATCCCAAAAAACCTGCACATGCGCATCCCAAAAAACCTGCGCATGCGCATCCCACAAAACCTGCGCATGCGCATCCCACAAAACCTCGCACGTGTTTTTACTCGACTAGCCTGCGGGAAGCATCCTCTTGCACGTGTTTTTACTCGACTAGCCTGCGGGATGCATCCTCTCGCACGTGTTTATACTCGACTAGCCTGCGGGATGCATCCTCTTGCACGTGTTTTTACTCGACTAGCCTGCAGGATGCATCCTCTCGCACGTGTTTTTACTCGACTAGCCTGCGGGATGCATCCTGTCGCACGTGTTTTTACTCGACTAGCCTGCGGGATGCATCCTCTCGCACGTGTTTTTACTCGACTACCCTGCGGGATGCATCCTCTCGCACGTGTTTTTGCTCGACTAGCCATGCGCATCCCAAAAAACCTGCGCATGCGCATCCCACAAAACCTCGCACGTGTTTTTACTCGACTAGCCTGCGGGATGCATCCTCTCGCACGTGTTTTTACTCGACTAGCCTGCGGGATGCATCCTCTCGCACGTGTTTTTGCTCGACTAGCCTGCGGGATGCATCCTCTCGCACGTGTTTTTACTCGACTAGCCTGCGGGATGGATCCTCTCGCACGTGTTTTTACTCGACTAGCCTGCGGGATGCATCCTCTCGCACGTGTTTTTGCTCGACTAGCCTGCGGGATGCATCCTCTCGCACGTGTTTTTGCTCGACTAGCCATGCGCATCCCAAAAAACCTGCGCATGCGCATCCCACAAAACCTGCGCATGCGCATCCCACAAAACCTCGCACGTGTTTGTGCTCGACTAGCCTGCGGGATGCATCCTTTCGCACGTGTTTTTACTCGACTAGCCTGCGGGATGCATCCTCTCGCACGTGTTTTTGCTCGACTAGCCTGCGGGATGCATCCTCTCGCACGTGTTTTTGCTCGACTAGCCATGCGCATAAAAAAAAACCTGCACATGCGCATCCCAAAAAACCTGCGCATGCGCATCCCAAAAAATCTGCGCATGCGCATCCCAAAAAATCTGCGCATGCGCATCCCACAAAACCTCGCACGTGTTTGTGCTCGACTAGCCTGCGGGATGCATCCTTTCGCACGTGTTTTTACTCGACTAGCCTGCGGGATGCATCCTCTCGCACGTGTTTTTGCTCGACTAGCCTGCGGGATGCATCCTCTCGCACGTGTTTTTGCTCGACTAGCCATGCGCATCCCAAAAAACCTGCGCATGCGCATCCCAAAAAATCTGCGCATGCGCATCCCACAAAACCTGCGCATGCGCATCCCACAAAACCTCGCACGTGTTTGTGCTCGACTAGCCTGCGGGATGCATCCTTTCGCACGTGTTTTTACTCGACTAGCCTGCGGGATGCATCCTCTCGCACGTGTTTGTGCTCGACTAGCCTGCGGGATGCATCCTCTCGCACGTGTTATTACTCGACTAGCCTGCGGGATGGATCCTCTCGCACGTGTTTTTACTCGACTAGCCTGCGGGATGCATCCTCTCGCACGTGTTTTTGCTCGACTAGCCATGCGCATCCCAAAAAATCTGCGAATGCGCATCCCACAAAACCTCGCACGTGTCTTTACTCGACTAGCCTGCGGGATGCATCCTCTCGCACGTGTTTTTGCTCGACTAGCCTGCGGGATGCATCCTCTCGCACGTGTTTTTACTCGACTAGCCTGCGGGATGCATCCTCTCGCACGTGTTTTTGCTCGACTAGCCATGCGCATCCCAAAAAACCTGCGCATGCGCATCCCAAAAAACCTGCCCATGCGCATCCCACAAAACCTGCGCAAGCGCATCCCACAAAACCTCGCACGTGTTTTTACTCGACTAGCCTGCGGGATGCATCGTCTCGCACGTGTTCTTACTCGACTAGCCTGCGGGATGCATCCTCTCGCACGTGTTTTTGTTCGACTAGCCATGCGCATCCCAAAAAATCTGCGCATGCGCATCCCACAAAACCTGCGCATGCGCATCCCACAAAACCTCGCACGTGTTTGTGCTCGACTAGCCTGCGGGATGCATCCTTTCGCACGTGTTTTTACTCGACTAGCCTGCGGGATGCATCCTCTCGCACGTGTTTGTGCTCGACTAGCCTGCGGGATGCATCCTCTCGCACGTGTTTTTACTCGACTAGCCTGCGGGATGGATCCTCTCGCACGTGTTTTTACTCGACTAGCCTGCGGGATGCATCCTCTCGCACGTGTTTTTGCTCGACTAGCCTGCGGGATGCATCCTCTCGCACGTGTTTTTGCTCGACTAGCCATGCGCATCCCAAAAAACCTGCACATGCGCATCCCAAAAAACCTGCGCATGCGCATCCCACAAAACCTGCGCATGCGCATCCCACAAAACCTCGCACGTGTTTTTACTCGACTAGCCTGCGGGAAGCATCCTCTTGCACGTGTTTTTACTCGACTAGCCTGCGGGATGCATCCTCTCGCACGTGTTTATACTCGACTAGCCTGCGGGATGCATCCTCTTGCACGTGTTTTTACTCGACTAGCCTGCAGGATGCATCCTCTCGCACGTGTTTTTCCTCGACTAGCCTGCGGGATGCATCCTCTCGCACGTGTTTTTACTCGACTAGCCTGCGGGATGCATCCTCTCGCACGTGTTTGTGCTCGACTAGCCTGCGGGATGCATCCTCTCGCACGTGTTATTACTCGACTAGCCTGCGGGATGGATCCTCTCGCACGTGTTTTTACTCGACTAGCCTGCGGGATGCATCCTCTCGCACGTGTTTTTGCTCGACTAGCCTGCGGGATGCATCCTCTCGCACGTGTTTTTGCTCGACTAGCCATGCGCATAAAAAAAAACCTGCACATGCGCATCCCAAAAAACCTGCGCATGCGCATCCCAAAAAATCTGCGCATGCGCATCCCAAAAAATCTGCGCATGCGCATCCCACAAAACCTCGCACGTGTTTGTGCTCGACTAGCCTGCGGGATGCATCCTTTCGCACGTGTTTTTACTCGACTAGCCTGCGGGATGCATCCTCTCGCACGTGTTTTTGCTCGACTAGCCTGCGGGATGCATCCTCTCGCACGTGTTTTTGCTCGACTAGCCATGCGCATCCCAAAAAACCTGCGCATGCGCATCCCAAAAAATCTGCGCATGCGCATCCCACAAAACCTGCGCATGCGCATCCCACAAAACCTCGCACGTGTTTGTGCTCGACTAGCCTGCGGGATGCATCCTTTCGCACGTGTTTTTACTCGACTAACCTGCGGGATGCATCCTCTCGCACGTGTTTGTGCTCGACTAGCCTGCGGGATGCATCCTCTCGCACGTGTTATTACTCGACTAGCCTGCGGGATGGATCCTCTCGCACGTGTTTTTACTCGACTAGCCTGCGGGATGCATCCTCTCGCACGTGTTTTTGCTCGACTAGCCATGCGCATCCCAAAAAATCTGCGAATGCGCATCCCACAAAACCTCGCACGTGTCTTTACTCGACTAGCCTGCGGGATGCATCCTCTCGCACGTGTTTTTGCTCGACCAGCCTGCGGGATGCATCCTCTCGCACGTGTTTTTACTCGACTAGCCTGCGGGATGCATCCTCTCGCACGTGTTTTTGCTCGACTAGCCATGCGCATCCCAAAAAACCTGCGCATGCGCATCCCAAAAAACCTGCGCATGCGCATCCCACAAAACCTGCGCAAGCGCATCCCACAAAACCTCGCACGTGTTTTTACTCGACTAGCCTGCGGGATGCATCGTCTCGCACGTGTTCTTACTCGACTAGCCTGCGGGATGCATCCTCTCGCACGTGTTTTTGCTCGACTAGCCATGCGCATCCCAAAAAATCTGCGCATGCGCATCCCACAAAACCTGCGCATGCGCATCCCACAAAACCTCGCACGTGTTTGTGCTCGACTAGCCTGCGGGATGCATCCTTTCGCACGTGTTTTTACTCGACTAGCCTGCGGGATGCATCCTCTCGCACGTGTTTGTGTTCGACTAGCCTGCGGGATGCATCCTCTCGCACGTGTTTTTACTCGACTAGCCTGCGGGATGGATCCTCTCGCACATGTTTTTACTCGACTAGCCTGCGGGATGCATCCTCTCGCACGTGTTTTTGCTCGACTAGCCTGCGGGATGCATCCTCTCGCACGTGTTTTTGCTCGACTAGCCATGCGCATCCCAAAAAACCTGCACATGCGCATCCCAAAAAACCTGCGCATGCGCATCCCACAAAACCTGCGCATGCGCATCCCACAAAACCTCGCACGTGTTTTTACTCGACTAGCCTGCGGGAAGCATCCTCTTGCACGTGTTTTTACTCGACTAGCCTGCAGGATGCATCCTCTCGCACGTGTTTTTCCTCGACTAGCCTGCGGGATGCATCCTCTCGCACGTGTTTTTACTCGACTAGCCTGCGGGATGCATCCTCTCGCACGTGTTTTTACTCGACTACCCTGCGGGATGCATCCTCTCGCACGTGTTTTTGCTCGACTAGCCATGCGCATCCCAAAAAACCTGCGCATGCGCATCCCAAAAAATCTGCGCATGCGCATCCCACAAAACCTGCGCATGCGCATCCCACAAAACCTCGCACGTGTTTGTGCTCGACTAGCCTGCGGGATGCATCCTTTCGCACGTGTTTTTACTCGACTAGCCTGCGGGATGCATCCTCTCGCACGTGTTTGTGCTCGACTAGCCTGCGGGATGCATCCTCTCGCACGTGTTTTTACTCGACTAGCCTGCGGGATGAATCCTCTCGCACGTGTTTTTACTCGACTAGCCTGCGGGATGCATCCTCTCGCACGTGTTTTTACTCGACTAGCCTGCGGGATGCATCCTCTCGCACGTGTTTTTGCTCGACTAGCCATGCGCATAAAAAAAAACCTGCACATGCGCATCCCAAAAAACCTGCGCATGCGCATCCCACAAAACCTGCGCATGCGCATCCCACAAAACCTCGCACCTGTTTTTACTCGACTAGCCTGCGGGATGCATCCTCTCGCACGTGTTTTTGCTCGGCTAGCCTGCGGGATGCATCCTCTCGCACGTGTTTTTGCTCGACTAGCCTGCGGGACGCATCCTCTCGCACGTGTTTTTACTCGACTAGCCTGCAGGATGCATCCTCTCGCACGTGTTTTTACTCGACTAGCCTGCGGGATGCATCCTCTCGCACGTGTTTTTGCTCGACTAGCCTGCGGGATGCATCCTCTCGCACGTGTTTTTGCTCGACTAGCCATGCGCATCCCAAAAAACCTGCACATGCGCATCCCAAAAAACCTGCGCATGCGCATCCCACAAAACCTGCGCATGCGCATCCCACAAAACCTCGCACGTGTTTTTACTCGACTAGCCTGCGGGAAGCATCCTCTTGCACGTGTTTTTACTCAACTAGCCTGCGGGATGCATCCTCTCGCACGTGTTTATACTCGACTAGCCTGCGGGATGCATCCTCTTGCACGTGTCTTTACTCGACTAGCCTGCAGGATGCATCCTCTCGCACGTGTTTTTACTCGACTAGCCTGCGGGATGCATCCTGTCGCACGTGTTTTTACTCGACTAGCCTGCGGGATGCATCCTCTCGCACGTGTTTTTACTCGACTACCCTGCGGGATGCATCCTCTCGCACGTGTTTTTGCTCGACTAGCCATGCGCATCCCAAAAAACCTGCGCATGCGCATCCCACAAAACCTCGCACGTGTTTTTACTCGACTAGCCTGCGGGATGCATCCTCTCGCACGTGTTTTTACTCGACTAGCCTGCGGGATGCATCCTCTCGCACGTGTTTTTGCTCGACTAGCCTGCGGGATGCATCCTCTCGCACGTGTTTTTACTCGACTAGCCTGCGGGATGGATCCTCTCGCACGTGTTTTTACTCGACTAGCCTGCGGGATGCATCCTCTCGCACATGTTTTTGCTCGACTAGCCTGCGGGATGCATCCTCTCGCACGTGTTTTTGCTCGACTAGCCATGCGCATCCCAAAAAACCTGCGCATGCGCATCCCAAAAAACCTGCGCATGCGCATCCCACAAAACCTGCGCATGCGCATCCCACAAAACCTCGCACGTGTTTTTACTCGACTAGCCTGCGGGAAGCATCCTCTTGCACGTGTTTTTACTCGACTAGCCTGCGGGATGCATCCTCTCGCACGTGTTTTTGCTCGACTAGCCATGCGCATCCCAAAAAACCTGCACATGCGCATCCCAAAAAACCTGCGCATGCGCATCCCACAAAACCTGCGCATGCGCATCCCACAAAACCTCGCACGTGTTTTTACTCGACTAGCCTGCGGGAAGCATCCTCTTGCACGTGTTTTTACTCGACTAGCCTGCGGGATGCATCCTCTCGCACGTGTTTATACTCGACTAGCCTGCGGGATGCATCCTCTTGCACGTGTCTTTACTCGACTAGCCTGCAGGATGCATCCTCTCGCACGTGTTTTTACTCGACTAGCCTGCGGGATGCATCCTGTCGCACGTGTTTTTACTCGACTAGCCTGCGGGATGCATCCTCTCGCACGTGTTTTTACTCGACTACCCTGCGGGATGCATCCTCTCGCACGTGTTTTTGCTCGACTAGCCATGCGCATCCCAAAAAACCTGCGCATGCGCATCCCACAAAACCTCGCACGTGTTTTTACTCGACTAGCCTGCGGGATGCATTCTCTCGCACGTGTTTTTACTCGACTAGCCTGCGGGATGCATCCTCTCGCACGTGTTTTTGCTCGACTAGCCTGCGGGATGCATCCTCTCGCACGTGTTTTTACTCGACTAGCCTGCGGGATGGATCCTCTCGCACGTGTTTTTACTCGACTAGCCTGCGGGATGCATCCTCTCGCACATGTTTTTGCTCGACTAGCCTGCGGGATGCATCCTCTCGCACGTGTTTTTGCTCGACTAGCCATGCGCATCCCAAAAAACCTGCGCATGCGCATCCCAAAAAATCTGCGCATGCGCATCCCACAAAACCTGCGCATGCGCATCCCACAAAACCTCGCACGTGTTTGTGCTCGACTAGCCTGCGGGATGCATCCTTTCGCACGTGTTTTTACTCGACTAGCCTGCGGGATGCATCCTCTCGCACGTGTTTTTGCTCGACTAGCCTGCGGGATGCATCCTCTCGCACGTGTTTTTGCTCGACTAGCCATGCGCATAAAAAAAAACCTGCACATGCGCATCCCAAAAAACCTGCGCATGCGCATCCCAAAAAATCTGCGCATGCGCATCCCAAAAAATCTGCGCATGCGCATCCCACAAAACCTCGCACGTGTTTGTGCTCGACTAGCCTGCGGGATGCATCCTTTCGCACGTGTTTTTACTCGACTAGCCTGCGGGATGCATCCTCTCGCACGGATTTTTGCTCGACTAGCCTGCGGGATGCATCCTCTCGCACGTGTTTTTGCTCGACTAGCCATGCGCATCCCAAAAAACCTGCGCATGCGCATCCCAAAAAATCTGCGCATGCGCATCCCACAAAACCTGCGCATGCGCATCCCACAAAACCTCGCACGTGTTTGTGCTCGACTAGCCTGCGGGATGCATCCTTTCGCACGTGTTTTTACTCGACTAGCCTGCGGGATGCATCCTCTCGCACGTGTTTGTGCTCGACTAGCCTGCGGGATGCATCCTCTCGCACGTGTTATTACTCGACTAGCCTGCGGGATGGATCCTCTCGCACGTGTTTTTACTCGACTAGCCTGCGGGATGCATCCTCTCGCACGTGTTTTTGCTCGACTAGCCATGCGCATCCCAAAAAATCTGCGAATGCGCATCCCACAAAACCTCGCACGTGTCTTTACTCGACTAGCCTGCGGGATGCATCCTCTCGCACGTGTTTTTGCTCGACTAGCCTGCGGGATGCATCCTCTCGCACGTGTTTTTACTCGACTAGCCTGCGGGATGCATCCTCTCGCACGTGTTTTTGCTCGACTAGCCATGCGCATCCCAAAAAACCTGCGCATGCGCATCCCAAAAAACCTGCGCATGCGCATCCCACAAAACCTGCGCAAGCGCATCCCACAAAACCTCGCACGTGTTTTTACTCGACTAGCCTGCGGGATGCATCGTCTCGCACGTGTTCTTACTCGACTAGCCTGCGGGATGCATCCTCTCGCACGTGTTTTTGTTCGACTAGCCATGCGCATCCCAAAAAATCTGCGCATGCGCATCCCACAAAACCTGCGCATGCGCATCCCACAAAACCTCGCACGTGTTTGTGCTCGACTAGCCTGCGGGATGCATCCTTTCGCACGTGTTTTTACTCGACTAGCCTGCGGGATGCATCCTCTCGCACGTGTTTGTGCTCGACTAGCCTGCGGGATGCATCCTCTCGCACGTGTTTTTACTCGACTAGCCTGCGGGATGGATCCTCTCGCACGTGTTTTTACTCGACTAGCCTGCGGGATGCATCCTCTCGCACGTGTTTTTGCTCGACTAGCCTGCGGGATGCATCCTCTCGCACGTGTTTTTGCTCGACTAGCCATGCGCATCCCAAAAAACCTGCACATGCGCATCCCAAAAAACCTGCGCATGCGCATCCCACAAAACCTGCGCATGCGCATCCCACAAAACCTCGCACGTGTTTTTACTCGACTAGCCTGCGGGAAGCATCCTCTTGCACGTGTTTTTACTCGACTAGCCTGCGGGATGCATCCTCTCGCACGTGTTTATACTCGACTAGCCTGCGGGATGCATCCTCTTGCACGTGTTTTTACTCGACTAGCCTGCAGGATGCATCCTCTCGCACGTGTTTTTCCTCGACTAGCCTGCGGGATGCATCCTCTCGCACGTGTTTTTACTCGACTAGCCTGCGGGATGCATCCTCTCGCACGTGTTTGTGCTCGACTAGCCTGCGGGATGCATCCTCTCGCACGTGTTATTACTCGACTAGCCTGCGGGATGGATCCTCTCGCACGTGTTTTTACTCGACTAGCCTGCGGGATGCATCCTCTCGCACGTGTTTTTGCTCGACTAGCCTGCGGGATGCATCCTCTCGCACGTGTTTTTGCTCGACTAGCCATGCGCATAAAAAAAAACCTGCACATGCGCATCCCAAAAAACCTGCGCATGCGCATCCCAAAAAATCTGCGCATGCGCATCCCAAAAAATCTGCGCATGCGCATCCCACAAAACCTCGCACGTGTTTGTGCTCGACTAGCCTGCGGGATGCATCCTTTCGCACGTGTTTTTACTCGACTAGCCTGCGGGATGCATCCTCTCGCACGTGTTTTTGCTCGACTAGCCTGCGGGATGCATCCTCTCGCACGTGTTTTTGCTCGACTAGCCATGCGCATCCCAAAAAACCTGCGCATGCGCATCCCAAAAAATCTGCGCATGCGCATCCCACAAAACCTGCGCATGCGCATCCCACAAAACCTCGCACGTGTTTGTGCTCGACTAGCCTGCGGGATGCATCCTTTCGCACGTGTTTTTACTCGACTAGCCTGCGGGATGCATCCTCTCGCACGTGTTTGTGCTCGACTAGCCTGCGGGATGCATCCTCTCGCACGTGTTATTACTCGACTAGCCTGCGGGATGGATCCTCTCGCACGTGTTTTTACTCGACTAGCCTGCGGGATGCATCCTCTCGCACGTGTTTTTGCTCGACTAGCCATGCGCATCCCAAAAAATCTGCGAATGCGCATCCCACAAAACCTGCGCATGCGCATCCCACAAAACCTCGCACGTGTTTGTGCTCGACTAGCCTGCGGGATGCATCCTTTCGCACGTGTTTTTACTCGACTAGCCTGCGGGATGCATCCTCTCGCACGTGTTTGTGCTCGACTAGCCTGCGGGATGCATCCTCTCGCACGTGTTTTTACTCGACTAGCCTGCGGGATGGATCCTCTCGCACGTGTTTTTACTCGACTAGCCTGCGGGATGCATCCTCTCGCACGTGTTTTTGCTCGACTAGCCTGCGGGATGCATCCTCTCGCACGTGTTTTTGCTCGACTAGCCATGCGCATCCCAAAAAACCTGCACATGCGCATCCCAAAAAACCTACGCATGCGCATCCCACAAAACCTGCGCATGCGCATCCCACAAAACCTCGCACGTGTTTTTACTCGACTAGCCTGCGGGAAGCATCCTCTTGCACGTGTTTTTACTCGACTAGCCTGCAGGATGCATCCTCTCGCACGTGTTTTTCCTCGACTAGCCTGCGGGATGCATCCTCTCGCACGTGTTTTTACTCGACTAGCCTGCGGGATGCATCCTCTCGCACGTGTTTTTACTCGACTACCCTGCGGGATGCATCCTCTCGCACGTGTTTTTGCTCGACTAGCCATGCGCATCCCAAAAAACCTGCGCATGCGCATCCCAAAAAATCTGCGCATGCGCATCCCACAAAACCTGCGCATGCGCATCCCACAAAACCTCGCACGTGTTTGTGCTCGACTAGCCTGCGGGATGCATCCTTTCGCACGTGTTTTTACTCGACTAGCCTGCGGGATGCATCCTCTCGCACGTGTTTGTGCTCGACTAGCCTGCGGGATGCATCCTCTCGCACGTGTTTTTACTCGACTAGCCTGCGGGATGGATCCTCTCGCACGTGTTTTTACTCGACTAGCCTGCGGGATGCATCCTCTCGCACGTGTTTTTACTCGACTAGCCTGCGGGATGCATCCTCTCGCACGTGTTTTTGCTCGACTAGCCATGCGCATAAAAAAAAACCTGCACATGCGCATCCCAAAAAACCTGCGCATGCGCATCCCACAAAACCTCGCACGTGTTTTTACTCGACTAGCCTGCGGGATGCATCCTCTCGCACGTGTTTTTGCTCGACTAGCCTGCGGGATGCATCCTCTCGCACGTGTTTTTGCTCGACTAGCCTGCGGGATGCATCCTCTCGCACGTGTTTTTGCTCGACTAGCCTGCGGGATGCATCCTCTCGCACGTGTTTTTACTCGACTAGCCTGCGGGATGCATCCTCTCGCACGTGTTTTTGCTCGACTAGCCATGCGCATCCCAAAAAACCTGCGCATGCGCATCCCAAAAAATCTGCGCATGCGCATCCCACAAAACCTGCGCATGCGCATCCCACAAAACCTCGCACGTGTTTGTGCTCGACTAGCCTGCGGGATGCATCCTTTCGCACGTGTTTTTACTCGACTAGCCTGCGGGATGCATCCTCTCGCACGTGTTTGTGCTCGACTAGCCTGCGGGATGCATCCTCTCGCACGTGTTATTACTCGACTAGCCTGCGGGATGGATCCTCTCGCACGTGTTTTTACTCGACTAGCCTGCGGGATGCATCCTCTCGCACGTGTTTTTGCTCGACTAGCCATGCGCATCCCAAAAAATCTGCGAATGCGCATCCCACAAAACCTGCGCATGCGCATCCCACAAAACCTCGCACGTGTTTGTGCTCGACTAGCCTGCGGGATGCATCCTTTCGCACGTGTTTTTACTCGACTAGCCTGCGGGATGCATCCTCTCGCACGTGTTTGTGCTCGACTAGCCTGCGGGATGCATCCTCTCGCACGTGTTTTTACTCGACTAGCCTGCGGGATGGATCCTCTCGCACGTGTTTTTACTCGACTAGCCTGCGGGATGCATCCTCTCGCACGTGTTTTTGCTCGACTAGCCTGCGGGATGCATCCTCTCGCACGTGTTTTTGCTCGACTAGCCATGCGCATCCCAAAAAACCTGCACATGCGCATCCCAAAAAACCTGCGCATGCGCATCCCACAAAACCTGCGCATGCGCATCCCACAAAACCTCGCACGTGTTTTTACTCGACTAGCCTGCGGGAAGCATCCTCTTGCACGTGTTTTTACTCGACTAGCCTGCAGGATGCATCCTCTCGCACGTGTTTTTCCTCGACTAGCCTGCGGGATGCATCCTCTCGCACGTGTTTTTACTCGACTAGCCTGCGGGATGCATCCTCTCGCACGTGTTTTTACTCGACTACCCTGCGGGATGCATCCTCTCGCACGTGTTTTTGCTCGACTAGCCATGCGCATCCCAAAAAACCTGCGCATGCGCATCCCAAAAAATCTGCGCATGCGCATCCCACAAAACCTGCGCATGCGCATCCCACAAAACCTCGCACGTGTTTGTGCTCGACTAGCCTGCGGGATGCATCCTTTCGCACGTGTTTTTACTCGACTAGCCTGCGGGATGCATCCTCTCGCACGTGTTTGTGCTCGACTAGCCTGCGGGATGCATCCTCTCGCACGTGTTTTTACTCGACTAGCCTGCGGGATGGATCCTCTCGCACGTGTTTTTACTCGACTAGCCTGCGGGATGCATCCTCTCGCACGTGTTTTTGCTCGACTAGCCTGCGGGATGCATCCTCTCGCACGTGTTTTTGCTCGACTAGCCATGCGCATCCCAAAAAACCTGCACATGCGCATCCCAAAAAACCTGCGCATGCGCATCCCACAAAACCTGCGCATGCGCATCCCACAAAACCTCGCACGTGTTTTTACTCGACTAGCCTGCGGGAAGCATCCTCTTGCACGTGTTTTTACTCGACTAGCCTGCAGGATGCATCCTCTCGCACGTGTTTTTCCTCGACTAGCCTGCGGGATGCATCCTCTCGCACGTGTTTTTACTCGACTAGCCTGCGGGATGCATCCTCTCGCACGTGTTTTTACTCGACTACCCTGCGGGATGCATCCTCTCGCACGTGTTTTTGCTCGACTAGCCATGCGCATCCCAAAAAACCTGCGCATGCGCATCCCAAAAAATCTGCGCATGCGCATCCCACAAAACCTGCGCATGCGCATCCCACAAAACCTCGCACGTGTTTGTGCTCGACTAGCCTGCGGGATGCATCCTTTCGCACGTGTTTTTACTCGACTAGCCTGCGGGATGCATCCTCTCGCACGTGTTTGTGCTCGACTAGCCTGCGGGATGCATCCTCTCGCACGTGTTTTTACTCGACTAGCCTGCGGGATGGATCCTCTCGCACGTGTTTTTACTCGACTAGCCTGCGGGATGCATCCTCTCGCACGTGTTTTTACTCGACTAGCCTGCGGGATGCATCCTCTCGCACGTGTTTTTGCTCGACTAGCCATGCGCATAAAAAAAAACCTGCACATGCGCATCCCAAAAAACCTGCGCATGCGCATCCCACAAAACCTCGCACGTGTTTTTACTCGACTAGCCTGCGGGATGCATCCTCTCGCACGTGTTTTTGCTCGGCTAGCCTGCGGGATGCATCCTCTCGCACGTGTTTTTGCTCGACTAGCCTGCGGGACGCATCCTCTCGCACGTGTTTTTACTCGACTAGCCTGCAGGGTGCATCCTCTCGCACGTGTTTTTACTCGACTAGCCTGCGGGATGCATCCTCTCGCACGTGTTTTTGCTCGACTAGCCTGCGGGATGCATCCTCTCGCACGTGTTTTTGCTCGACTAGCCTGCGGGATGCATCCTCTCGCACGTGTTTTTGCTCGACTAGCCTGCGGGATGCATCCTCTCGCACGTGTTTTTACTCGACTAGCCTGCGGGATGCATCCTCTCGCACGTGTTTTTGCTCGACTAGCCATGCGCATCCCAAAAAACCTGCGCATGCGCATCCCAAAAAATCTGCGCATGCGCATCCCACAAAACCTGCGCATGCGCATCCCACAAAACCTCGCACGTGTTTGTGCTCGACTAGCCTGCGGGATGCATCCTTTCGCACGTGTTTTTACTCGACTAGCCTGCGGGATGCATCCTCTCGCACGTGTTTGTGCTCGACTAGCCTGCGGGATGCATCCTCTCGCACGTGTTATTACTCGACTAGCCTGCGGGATGGATCCTCTCGCACGTGTTTTTACTCGACTAGCCTGCGGGATGCATCCTCTCGCACGTGTTTTTGCTCGACTAGCCATGCGCATCCCAAAAAATCTGCGAATGCGCATCCCACAAAACCTGCGCATGCGCATCCCACAAAACCTCGCACGTGTTTGTGCTCGACTAGCCTGCGGGATGCATCCTTTCGCACGTGTTTTTACTCGACTAGCCTGCGGGATGCATCCTCTCGCACGTGTTTGTGCTCGACTAGCCTGCGGGATGCATCCTCTCGCACGTGTTTTTACTCGACTAGCCTGCGGGATGGATCCTCTCGCACGTGTTTTTACTCGACTAGCCTGCGGGATGCATCCTCTCGCACGTGTTTTTGCTCGACTAGCCTGCGGGATGCATCCTCTCGCACGTGTTTTTGCTCGACTAGCCATGCGCATCCCAAAAAACCTGCACATGCGCATCCCAAAAAACCTGCGCATGCGCATCCCACAAAACCTGCGCATGCGCATCCCACAAAACCTCGCACGTGTTTTTACTCGACTAGCCTGCGGGAAGCATCCTCTTGCACGTGTTTTTACTCGACTAGCCTGCAGGATGCATCCTCTCGCACGTGTTTTTCCTCGACTAGCCTGCGGGATGCATCCTCTCGCACGTGTTTTTACTCGACTAGCCTGCGGGATGCATCCTCTCGCACGTGTTTTTACTCGACTACCCTGCGGGATGCATCCTCTCGCACGTGTTTTTGCTCGACTAGCCATGCGCATCCCAAAAAACCTGCGCATGCGCATCCCAAAAAATCTGCGCATGCGCATCCCACAAAACCTGCGCATGCGCATCCCACAAAACCTCGCACGTGTTTGTGCTCGACTAGCCTGCGGGATGCATCCTTTCGCACGTGTTTTTACTCGACTAGCCTGCGGGATGCATCCTCTCGCACGTGTTTGTGCTCGACTAGCCTGCGGGATGCATCCTCTCGCACGTGTTTTTACTCGACTAGCCTGCGGGATGGATCCTCTCGCACGTGTTTTTACTCGACTAGCCTGCGGGATGCATCCTCTCGCACGTGTTTTTACTCGACTAGCCTGCGGGATGCATCCTCTCGCACGTGTTTTTGCTCGACTAGCCATGCGCATAAAAAAAAACCTGCACATGCGCATCCCAAAAAACCTGCGCATGCGCATCCCACAAAACCTCGCACGTGTTTTTACTCGACTAGCCTGCGGGATGCATCCTCTCGCACGTGTTTTTGCTCGGCTAGCCTGCGGGATGCATCCTCTCGCACGTGTTTTTGCTCGACTAGCCTGCGGGACGCATCCTCTCGCACGTGTTTTTACTCGACTAGCCTGCAGGGTGCATCCTCTCGCACGTGTTTTTACTCGACTAGCCTGCGGGATGCATCCTCTCGCACGTGTTTTTGCTCGACTAGCCTGCGGGATGCATCCTCTCGCACGTGTTTTTGCTCGACTAGCCTGCGGGATGCATCCTCTCGCACGTGATTTTGCTCGACTAGCCTGCGGGATGCATCCTCTCGCACGTGTTTTTACTCGACTAGCCTGCGGGATGCATCCTCTCGCACGTGTTTTTACTCGACTAGCCTGCAGGATGCATCCTCTCGCACGTGTTTTTACTCGACTAGCCTGCGGGATGCATCCTCTCGCACGTGTTTTTGCTCGACTAGCCTGCGGGATGCATCCTCTCGCACGTGTTTTTACTCGACTACACTGCGGGATGCATCCTCTCGCACGTGTTTTTGCTCGACTAGCCATGCGCATCCCAAAAAACCTGCGCATGCGCATCCCACAAGACCTCGCACGTGTTTTTACTCGACTAGCCTGCGGGATGCATCCTCTCGCACGTGTTTTTACTCGACTAGCCTGCGGGATGCATCCTCTCGCACGTGTTTTTGCTCGACTAGCCATGCGCATCCCAAAAAACCTGCACATGCGCATCCCAAAAAACCTGCGCATGCGCATCCCACAAAACCTGCGCATGCGCATCCCACAAAACCTCGCACGTGTTTTTACTCGACTAGCCTGCGGGATGCATCCTCTCGCACGTGTTTTTGCTCGGCTAGCCTGCGGGATGCATCCTCTCGCACGTGTTTTTGCTCGACTAGCCTGCGGGATGCATCCTCTCGCACGTGTTTTTGCTCGACTAGCCTGCGGGACGCATCCTCTCGCACGTGTTTTTACTCGACTAGCCTGCAGGATGCATCCTCTCGCACGTGTTTTTGCTCGACTAGCCTGCGGGATGCATCCTCTCGCACGTGTTTTTGCTCGACTAGCCATGCGCATCCCAAAAAACCTGCACATGCGCATCCCAAAAAACCTGCGCATGCGCATCCCACAAAACCTGCGCATGCGCATCCCACAAAACCTCGCACGTGTTTTTACTCGACTAGCCTGCGGGAAGCATCCTCTTGCACGTGTTTTTACTCGACTAGCCTGCGGGATGCATCCTCTCGCACGTGTTTATACTCGACTAGCCTGCGGGATGCATCCTCTTGCACGTGTTTTTACTCGACTAGCCTGCAGGATGCATCCTCTCGCACGTGTTTTTACTCGACTAGCCTGCGGGATGCATCCTGTCGCACGTGTTTTTACTCGACTAGCCTGCGGGATGCATCCTCTCGCACGTGTTTTTACTCGACTACCCTGCGGGATGCATCCTCTCGCACGTGTTTTTGCTCGACTAGCCATGCGCATCCCAAAAAACCTGCGCATGCGCATCCCACAAAACCTCGCACGTGTTTTTACTCGACTAGCCTGCGGGATGCATCCTCTCGCACGTGTTTTTACTCGACTAGCCTGCGGGATGCATCCTCTCGCACGTGTTTTTGCTCGACTAGCCATGCGCATCCCAAAAAACCTGCACATGCGCATCCCAAAAAACCTGCGCATGCGCATCCCACAAAACCTGCGCATGCGCATCCCACAAAACCTCGCACGTGTTTTTACTCGACTAGCCTGCGGGATGCATCCTCTCGCACGTGTTTTTGCTCGGCTAGCCTGCGGGATGCATCCTCTCGCACGTGTTTTTGCTCGACTAGCCTGCGGGACGCATCCTCTCGCACGTGTTTTTACTCGACTAGCCTGCAGGATGCATCCTCTCGCACGTGTTTTTACTCGACTAGCCTGCGGGATGCATCCTCTCGCACGTGTTTTTGCTCGACTAGCCTGCGGGATGCATCCTCTCGCACGTGTTTTTGCTCGACTAGCCATGCGCATCCCAAAAAACCTGCGCATGCGCATCCCAAAAAATCTGCGCATGCGCATCCCACAAAACCTGCGCATGCGCATCCCACAAAACCTCGCACGTGTTTTTACTCGACTAGCCTGCGGGATGCATCCTCTCGCACGTGTTTTTACTCGACTTGCCTGCGGGATGCATCCTCTCGCACGTGTTTTTACTCGACTACCCTGCGGGATGCATCCTCTCGCACGTGTTTTTGCTCGACTAGCCATGCGCATCCCAAAAAACCTGCGCATGCGCATCCCAAAAAACCTGCGCATGCGCATCCCACAAAACCTGCGTATGCGCATCCCACAAAACCTCGCACGTGTTTTTACTCGGCTAGCCTGCAGGATGCATCCTCTCGCACGTGTTTTTCCTCGACTAGCCTGCGGGATGCATCCTCTCGCACGTGTTTTTGCTCGACTAGCCATGCGCATACCAAAAAACCTGCACATGCGCATCCCAAAAAACCTGCGCATGCGCATCCCACAAAACCTGCGCATGCGCATCCCACAAAACCTCGCACGTGTTTTTACTCGACTAGCCTGCGGGATGCATCCTCTCGCACGTGTTTTTGCTCGGCTAGCCTGCGGGATGCATCCTCTCGCACGTGTTTTTGCTCGACTAGCCATGCGCATCCCAAAAAACCTGCGCATGCGCATCCCAAAAAACCTGCGCATGCGCATCCCACAAAACCTGCGCATGCGCATCCCACAAAACCTCGCACGTGTTTTTACTCGACTAGCCTGCGGGATGCATCCTCTCGCACGTGTTTTTACTCGACTAGCCTGCGGGATGCATCCTCTCGCACGTGTTTTTACTCGACTAGCCTGCGGGATGCATCCTCTCGCACGTGTTTTTGCTCGACTAGCCATGCGCATCCCAAAAAACCTGCGCATGCGCATCCCAAAAAACCTGCGCATGCGCATCCCACAAAACCTGCGCAAGCGCATCCCACAAAACCTCGCACGTGTTTTTACTCGACTAGCCTGCGGGATGCATCGTCTCGCACGTGTTCTTACTCGACTAGCCTGCGGGATGCATCCTCTCGCACGTGTTTTTGCTCGACTAGCCATGCGCATCCCAAAAAACCTGCGCATGCGCATCCCAAAAAATCTGCGCATGCGCATCCCACAAAACCTCGCACGTGTTTGTGCTCGACTAGCCTGCGGGATGCATCCTTTCGCACGTCTTTTTACTCGACTAGCCTGCGGGATGCATCCTCTCGCACGTGTTTTTGCTCGACTAGCCTGCGGGATGCATCCTCTCGCACGTGTTTTTGCTCGACTAGCCATGCGCATCCCAAAAAACCTGCGCATGCGCATCCCAAAAAATCTGCGCATGCGCATCCCACAAAACCTGCGCATGCGCATCCCACAAAACCTCGCACGTGTTTGTGCTCGACTAGCCTGCGGGATGCATCCTTTCGCACGTGTTTTTACTCGACTAGCCTGCGGGATGCATCCTCTCGCACGTGTTTGTGCTCGACTAGCCTGCGGGATGCATCCTCTCGCACGTGTTTTTACTCGACTAGCCTGCGGGATGGATCCTCTCGCACGTGTTTTTACTCGACTAGCCTGCGGGATGCATCCTCTCGCACGTGTTTTTGCTCGACTAGCCTGCGGGATGCATCCTCTCGCACGTGTTTTTGCTCGACTAGCCATGCGCATCCCAAAAAACCTGCACATGCGCATCCCAAAAAACCTGCGCATGCGCATCCCACAAAACCTGCGCATGCGCATCCCACAAAACCTCGCACGTGTTTTTACTCGACTAGCCTGCGGGATGCATCCTCTCGCACGTGTTTTTACTCGACTAGCCTGCGGGATGCATCCTCTCGCACGTGTTATTGCTCGACTAGCCATGCGCATAAAAAAAAACCTGCACATGCGCATCCCAAAAAACCTGCGCATGCGCATCCCACAAAACCTGCGCATGCGCATCCCACAAAACCTCGCACGTGTTTTTACTCGTCTAGCCTGCGGGATGCATCCTCTCGCACGTGTTTTTGCTCGGCTAGCCTGCGGGATGCATCCTCTCGCACGTGTTTTTGCTCGACTAGCCATGCGCATCCCAAAAAACCTGCGCATGCGCATCCCAAAAAACCTGCGCATGCGCATCCCACAAAACCTGCGCATGCGCATCCCACAAAACCTCGCACGTGTTTTTACTCGACTAGCCTGCGGGATGCATCCTCTCGCACGTGTTTTTACTCGACTAGCCTGCGGGATGCATCCTCTCGCACGTGTTTTTGCTCGACTAGCCATGCGCATCCCAAAAAACCTGCGCATGCGCATCCCAAAAAACCTGCGCATGCGCATCCCACAAAACCTGCGCAAGCGCATCCCACAAAACCTCGCACGTGTTTTTACTCGACTAGCCTGCGGGATGCATCGTCTCGCACGTGTTCTTACTCGACTAGCCTGCGGAATGCATCCTCTCGCACGTGTTTTTGCTCGACTAGCCATGCGCATCCCAAAAAACCTGCGCATGCGCATCCCAAAAAATCTGCGCATGCGCATCCCACAAAACCTCGCACGTGTTTGTGCTCGACTAGCCTGCGGGATGCATCCTTTCGCACGTGTTTTTACTCGACTAGCCTGCGGGATGCATCCTCTCGCACGTGTTTTTGCTCGACTAGCCTGCGGGATGCATCCTCTCGCACGTGTTTTTGCTCGACTAGCCATGCGCATCCCAAAAAACCTGCGCATGCGCATCCCAAAAAATCTGCGCATGCGCATCCCACAAAACCTGCGCATGCGCATCCCACAAAACCTCGCACGTGTTTGTGCTCGACTAGCCTGCGGGATGCATCCTTTCGCACGTGTTTTTACTCGACTAGCCTGCGGGATGCATCCTCTCGCACGTGTTTGTGCTCGACTAGCCTGCGGGATGCATCCTCTCGCACGTGTTTTTACTCGACTAGCCTGCGGGATGGATCCTCTCGCACGTGTTTTTACTCGACTAGCCTGCGGGATGCATCCTCTCGCACGTGTTTTTGCTCGACTAGCCTGCGGGATGCATCCTCTCGCACGTGTTTTTGCTCGACTAGCCATGCGCATCCCAAAAAACCTGCACATGCGCATCCCAAAAAACCTGCGCATGCGCATCCCACAAAACCTGCGCATGCGCATCCCACAAAACCTTGCACGTGTTTTTACTCGACTAACCTGCGGGAAGCATCCTCTTGCACGTGTTTTTACTCGACTAGCCTGCGGGATGCATCCTCTCGCACGTGTTTATACTCGACTAGCCTGCGGGATGCATCCTCTTGCACGTGTTTTTACTCGACTAGCCTGCAGGATGCATCCTCTCGCACGTGTTTTTCCTCGACTAGCCTGCGGGATGCATCCTCTCGCACGTGTTTTTACTCGACTAGCCTGCGGGATGCATCCTCTCGCACGTGTTTTTACTCGACTACCCTGCGGGATGCATCCTCTCGCACGTGTTTTTGCTCGACTAGCCATGCGCATCCCAAAAAACCTGCGCATGCGCATCCCAAAAAATCTGCGCATGCGCATCCCACAAAACCTGCGCATGCGCATCCCACAAAACCTCGCACGTGTTTGTGCTCGACTAGCCTGCGGGATGCATCCTTTCGCACGTGTTTTTACTCGACTAGCCTGCGGGATGCATCCTCTCGCACGTGTTTGTGCTCGACTAGCCTGCGGGATGCATCCTCTCGCACGTGTTTTTACTCGACTAGCCTGCGGGATGGATCCTCTCGCACGTGTTTTTACTCGACTAGCCTGCGGGATGCATCCTCTCGCACGTGTTTTTACTCGACTAGCCTGCGGGATGCATCCTCTCGCACGTGTTTTTCCTCGACTAGCCTGCGGGATGCATCCTCTCGCACGTGTTTTTACTCGACTAGCCTGCGGGATGCATCCTCTCGCACGTGTTTTTACTCGACTACCCTGCGGGATGCATCCTCTCGCACGTGTTTTTGCTCGACTAGCCATGCGCATCCCAAAAAACCTGCGCATGCGCATCCCAAAAAATCTGCGCATGCGCATCCCACAAAACCTGCGCATGCGCATCCCACAAAACCTCGCACGTGTTTGTGCTCGACTAGCCTGCGGGATGCATCCTTTCGCACGTGTTTTTACTCGACTAGCCTGCGGGATGCATCCTCTCGCACGTGTTTGTGCTCGACTAGCCTGCGGGATGCATCCTCTCGCACGTGTTTTTACTCGACTAGCCTGCGGGATGGATCCTCTCGCACGTGTTTTTACTCGACTAGCCTGCGGGATGCATCCTCTCGCACGTGTTTTTACTCGACTAGCCTGCGGGATGCATCCTCTCGCACGTGTTTTTGCTCGACTAGCCATGCGCATAAAAAAAACCTGCACATGCGCATCCCAAAAAACCTGCGCATGCGCATCCCACAAAACCTGCGCATGCGCATCCCACAAAACCTCGCACGTGTTTTTACTCGACTAGCCTGCGGGATGCATCCTCTCGCACGTGTTTTTGCTCGGCTAGCCTGCGGGATGCATCCTCTCGCACGTGTTTTTGCTCGACTAGCCTGCGGGACGCATCCTCTCGCACGTGTTTTTACTCGACTAGCCTGCAGGATGCATCCTCTCGCACGTGTTTTTACTCGACTAGCCTGCGGGATGCATCCTCTCGCACGTGTTTTTGCTCGACTAGCCTGCGGGATGCATCCTCTCGCACGTGTTTTTGCTCGACTAGCCTGCGGGATGCATCCTCTCGCACGTGTTTTTGCTCGACTAGCCTGCGGGATGCATCCTCTCGCACGTGTTTTTACTCGACTAGCCTGCGGGATGCATCCTCTCGCACGTGTTTTTACTCGACTAGCCTGCAGGATGCATCCTCTCGCACGTGTTTTTACTCGACTAGCCTGCGGGATGCATCCTCTCGCACGTGTTTTTGCTCGACTAGCCTGCGGGATGCATCCTCTCGCACGTGTTTTTACTCGACTACACTGCGGGATGCATCCTCTCGCACGTGTTTTTGCTCGACTAGCCATGCGCATCCCAAAAAACCTGCGCATGCGCATCCCACAAGACCTCGCACGTGTTTTTACTCGACTAGCCTGCGGGATGCATCCTCTCGCACGTGTTTTTACTCGACTAGCCTGCGGGATGCATCCTCTCGCACGTGTTTTTGCTCGACTAGCCATGCGCATCCCAAAAAACCTGCACATGCGCATCCCAAAAAACCTGCGCATGCGCATCCCACAAAACCTGCGCATGCGCATCCCACAAAACCTCGCACGTGTTTTTACTCGACTAGCCTGCGGGATGCATCCTCTCGCACGTGTTTTTGCTCGGCTAGCCTGCGGGATGCATCCTCTCGCACGTGTTTTTGCTCGACTAGCCTGCGGGATGCATCCTCTCGCACGTGTTTTTGCTCGACTAGCCTGCGGGACGCATCCTCTCGCACGTGTTTTTACTCGACTAGCCTGCAGGATGCATCCTCTCGCACGTGTTTTTACTCGACTAGCCTGCGGGATGCATCCTCTCGCACGTGTTTTTGCTCGACTAGCCTGCGGGATGCATCCTCTCGCACGTGTTTTTGCTCGACTAGCCATGCGCATCCCAAAAAACCTGCACATGCGCATCCCAAAAAACCTGCGCATGCGCATCCCACAAAACCTGCGCATGCGCATCCCACAAAACCTCGCACGTGTTTTTACTCGACTAGCCTGCGGGAAGCATCCTCTTGCACGTGTTTTTACTCGACTAGCCTGCGGGATGCATCCTCTCGCACGTGTTTATACTCGACTAGCCTGCGGGATGCATCCTCTTGCACGTGTTTTTACTCGACTAGCCTGCAGGATGCATCCTCTCGCACGTGTTTTTACTCGACTAGCCTGCGGGATGCATCCTGTCGCACGTGTTTTTACTCGACTAGCCTGCGGGATGCATCCTCTCGCACGTGTTTTTACTCGACTACCCTGCGGGATGCATCCTCTCGCACGTGTTTTTGCTCGACTAGCCATGCGCATCCCAAAAAACCTGCGCATGCGCATCCCACAAAACCTCGCACGTGTTTTTACTCGACTAGCCTGCGGGATGCATCCTCTCGCACGTGTTTTTACTCGACTAGCCTGCGGGATGCATCCTCTCGCACGTGTTTTTGCTCGACTAGCCATGCGCATTAAAAAAAACCTGCACATGCGCATCCCAAAAAACCTGCGCATGCGCATCCCACAAAACCTGCGCATGCGCATCCCACAAAACCTCGCACGTGTTTTTACTCGACTAGCCTGCGGGATGCATCCTCTCGCACGTGTTTTTGCTCGGCTAGCCTGCGGGATGCATCCTCTCGCACGTGTTTTTGCTCGACTAGCCTGCGGGACGCATCCTCTCGCACGTGTTTTTACTCGACTAGCCTGCAGGATGCATCCTCTCGCACGTGTTTTTACTCGACTAGCCTGCGGGATGCATCCTCTCGCACGTGTTTTTGCTCGACTAGCCTGCGGGATGCATCCTCTCGCACGTGTTTTTGCTCGACTAGCCTGCGGGATGCATCCTCTCGCACGTGTTTTTGCTCGACTAGCCTGCGGGATGCATCCTCTCGCACGTGTTTTTGCTCGACTAGCCATGCGCATCCCAAAAAACCTGCGCATGCGCATCCCAAAAAATCTGCGCATGCGCATCCCACAAAACCTGCGCATGCGCATCCCACAAAACCTCGCACGTGTTTTTACTCGACTAGCCTGCGGGATGCATCCTCTCGCACGTGTTTTTACTCGACTTGCCTGCGGGATGCATCCTCTCGCACGTGTTTTTACTCGACTACCCTGCGGGATGCATCCTCTCGCACGTGTTTTTGCTCGACTAGCCATGCGCATCCCAAAAAACCTGCGCATGCGCATCCCAAAAAACCTGCGCATGCGCATCCCACAAAACCTGCGTATGCGCATCCCACAAAACCTCGCACGTGTTTTTACTCGGCTAGCCTGCAGGATGCATCCTCTCGCACGTGTTTTTACTCGACTAGCCTGCGGGATGCATCCTCTCGCACGTGTTTTTGCTCGACTAGCCATGCGCATCCCAAAAAACCTGCACATGCGCATCCCAAAAAACCTGCGCATGCGCATCCCACAAAACCTGCGCATGCGCATCCCACAAAACCTCGCACGTGTTTTTACTCGACTAGCCTGCAGGATGCATCCTCTCGCACGTGTTTTTACTCGACTAGCCTGCGGGATGCATCCTCTCGCACGTGTTTTTGCTCGACTAGCCTGCGGGATGCATCCTCTCGCACGTGTTTTTACTCGACTACACTGCGGGATGCATCCTCTCGCACGTGTTTTTGCTCGACTAGCCATGCGCATCCCAAAAAACCTGCGCATGCGCATCCCACAAGACCTCGCACGTGTTTTTACTCGACTAGCCTGCGGGATGCATCCTCTCGCACGTGTTTTTACTCGACTAGCCTGCGGGATGCATCCTCTCGCACGTGTTTTTGCTCGACTAGCCATGCGCATCCCAAAAAACCTGCACATGCGCATCCCAAAAAACCTGCGCATGCGCATCCCACAAAACCTGCGCATGCGCATCCCACAAAACCTCGCACGTGTTTTTACTCGACTAGCCTGCGGGATGCATCCTCTCGCACGTGTTTTTGCTCGGCTAGCCTGCGGGATGCATCCTCTCGCACGTGTTTTTGCTCGACTAGCCTGCGGGATGCATCCTCTCGCACGTGTTTTTGCTCGACTAGCCTGCGGGACGCATCCTCTCGCACGTGTTTTTACTCGACTAGCCTGCAGGATGCATCCTCTCGCACGTGTTTTTACTCGACTAGCCTGCGGGATGCATCCTCTCGCACGTGTTTTTGCTCGACTAGCCTGCGGGATGCATCCTCTCGCACGTGTTTTTGCTCGACTAGCCATGCGCATCCCAAAAAACCTGCACATGCGCATCCCAAAAAACCTGCGCATGCGCATCCCACAAAACCTGCGCATGCGCATCCCACAAAACCTCGCACGTGTTTTTACTCGACTAGCCTGCGGGAAGCATCCTCTTGCACGTGTTTTTACTCGACTAGCCTGCGGGATGCATCCTCTCGCACGTGTTTATACTCGACTAGCCTGCGGGATGCATCCTCTTGCACGTGTTTTTACTCGACTAGCCTGCAGGATGCATCCTCTCGCACGTGTTTTTACTCGACTAGCCTGCGGGATGCATCCTGTCGCACGTGTTTTTACTCGACTAGCCTGCGGGATGCATCCTCTCGCACGTGTTTTTACTCGACTACCCTGCGGGATGCATCCTCTCGCACGTGTTTTTGCTCGACTAGCCATGCGCATCCCAAAAAACCTGCGCATGCGCATCCCACAAAACCTCGCACGTGTTTTTACTCGACTAGCCTGCGGGATGCATCCTCTCGCACGTGTTTTTACTCGACTAGCCTGCGGGATGCATCCTCTCGCACGTGTTTTTGCTCGACTAGCCATGCGCATAAAAAAAAACCTGCACATGCGCATCCCAAAAAACCTGCGCATGCGCATCCCACAAAACCTGCGCATGCGCATCCCACAAAACCTCGCACGTGTTTTTACTCGACTAGCCTGCGGGATGCATCCTCTCGCACGTGTTTTTGCTCGGCTAGCCTGCGGGATGCATCCTCTCGCACGTGTTTTTGCTCGACTAGCCTGCGGGACGCATCCTCTCGCACGTGTTTTTACTCGACTAGCCTGCAGGATGCATCCTCTCGCACGTGTTTTTACTCGACTAGCCTGCGGGATGCATCCTCTCGCACGTGTTTTTGCTCGACTAGCCATGCGCATCCCAAAAAACCTGCGCATGCGCATCCCACAAAACCTCGCACGTGTTTTTACTCGACTAGCCTGCGGGATGCATCGTCTCGCACGTGTTTTTACTCGACTAGCCTGCGGGATGCATCCTCTCGCACGTGTTTTTGCTCGACTAGCCATGCGCATCCCAAAAAACCTGCGCATGCGCATCCCAAAAAATCTGCGCATGCGCATCCCACAAAACCTCGCACGTGTTTGTGCTCGACTAGCCTGCGGGATGCATCCTTTCGCACGTGTTTTTACTCGACTAGCCTGCGGGATGCATCCTCTCGCACGTGTTTTTGCTCGACTAGCCTGCGGGATGCATCCTCTCGCACGTGTTTTTGCTCGACTAGCCATGCGCATCCCAAAAAACCTGCGCATGCGCATCCCAAAAAATCTGCGCATGCGCATCCCACAAAACCTGCGCATGCGCATCCCACAAAACCTCGCACGTGTTTGTGCTCGACTAGCCTGCGGGATGCATCCTTTCGCACGTGTTTTTACTCGACTAGCCTGCGGGATGCATCCTCTCGCACGTGTTTGTGCTCGACTAGCCTGCGGGATGCATCCTCTCGCACGTGTTTTTACTCGACTAGCCTGCGGGATGGATCCTCTCGCACGTGTTTTTACTCGACTAGCCTGCGGGATGCATCCTCTCGCACGTGTTTTTGCTCGACTAGCCTGCGGGATGCATCCTCTCGCACGTGTTTTTGCTCGACTAGCCATGCGCATCCCAAAAAACCTGCGCATGCGCATCCCAAAAAATCTGCGCATGCGCATCCCACAAAACCTCGCACGTGTTTGTGCTCCACTAGCCTGCGGGATGCATCCTTTCGCACGTGTTTTTGCTCGACTAGCCTGCGGGATGCATCCTCTCGCACGTGTTTTTACTCGACTAGCCTGCGGGATGCATCCTCTCGCACGTGTTTTTGCTCGACTAGCCATGCGCATCCCAAAAAACCTGCGCATGCGCATCCCAAAAAACCTGCGCATGCGCATCCCACAAAACCTGCGCAAGCGCATCCCACAAAACCTCGCACGTGTTTTTACTCGACTAGCCTGCGGGATGCATCGTCTCGCACGTGTTTTTACTCGACTAGCCTGCGGGATGCATCCTCTCGCACGTGTTTTTGCTCGACTAGCCATGCGCATCCCAAAAAACCTGCGCATGCGCATCCCACAAAACCTCGCACGTGTTTTTACTCGACTAGCCTGCGGGATGCATCCTCTCGCACGTGTTTTTACTCGACTAGCCTGCGGGATGCATCCTCTCGCACGTGTTTTTGCTCGACTAGCCATGCGCATAAAAAAAAACCTGCACATGCGCATCCCAAAAAACCTGCGCATGCGCATCCCACAAAACCTGCGCATGCGCATCCCACAAAACCTCGCACGTGTTTTTACTCGACTAGCCTGCAGGATGCATCCTCTCGCACGTGTTTTTACTCGACTAGCCTGCGGGATGCATCCTCTCGCACGTGTTTTTGCTCGACTAGCCTGCGGGATGCATCCTCTCGCACGTGTTTTTGCTCGACTAGCCATGCGCATCCCAAAAAACCTGCACATGCGCATCCCAAAAAACCTGCGCATGCGCATCCCACAAAACCTGCGCATGCGCATCCCACAAAACCTCGCACGTGTTTTTACTCGACTAGCCTGCGGGAAGCATCCTCTTGCACGTGTTTTTACTCGACTAGCCTGCGGGATGCATCCTCTCGCACGTGTTTATACTCGACTAGCCTGCGGGATGCATCCTCTTGCACGTGTTTTTACTCGACTAGCCTGCAGGATGCATCCTCTCGCACGTGTTTTTACTCGACTAGCCTGCGGGATGCATCCTGTCGCACGTGTTTTTACTCGACTAGCCTGCGGGATGCATCCTCTCGCACGTGTTTTTACTCGACTACCCTGCGGGATGCATCCTCTCGCACGTGTTTTTGCTCGACTAGCCATGCGCATCCCAAAAAACCTGCGCATGCGCATCCCACAAAACCTCGCACGTGTTTTTACTCGACTAGCCTGCGGGATGCATCCTCTCGCACGTGTTTTTACTCGACTAGCCTGCGGGATGCATCCTCTCGCACGTGTTTTTGCTCGACTAGCCATGCGCATAAAAAAAAACCTGCACATGCGCATCCCAAAAAACCTGCGCATGCGCATCCCACAAAACCTGCGCATGCGCATCCCACAAAACCTCGCACGTGTTTTTACTCGACTAGCCTGCGGGATGCATCCTCTCGCACGTGTTTTTGCTCGGCTAGCCTGCGGGATGCATCCTCTCGCACGTGTTTTTGCTCGACTAGCCTGCGGGACGCATCCTCTCGCACGTGTTTTTACTCGACTAGCCTGCAGGATGCATCCTCTCGCACGTGTTTTTACTCGACTAGCCTGCGGGATGCATCCTCTCGCACGTGTTTTTGCTCGACTAGCCTGCGGGATGCATCCTCTCGCACGTGTTTTTGCTCGACTAGCCTGCGGGATGCATCCTCTCGCACGTGTTTTTGCTCGACTAGCCTGCGGGATGCATCCTCTCGCACGTGTTTTTGCTCGACTAGCCATGCGCATCCCAAAAAACCTGCGCATGCGCATCCCAAAAAATCTGCGCATGCGCATCCCACAAAACCTGCGCATGCGCATCCCACAAAACCTCGCACGTGTTTTTACTCGACTAGCCTGCGGGATGCATCCTCTCGCACGTGTTTTTACTCGACTTGCCTGCGGGATGCATCCTCTCGCACGTGTTTTTACTCGACTACCCTGCGGGATGCATCCTCTCGCACGTGTTTTTGCTCGACTAGCCATGCGCATCCCAAAAAACCTGCGCATGCGCATCCCAAAAAACCTGCGCATGCGCATCCCACAAAACCTGCGTATGCGCATCCCACAAAACCTCGCACGTGTTTTTACTCGGCTAGCCTGCAGGATGCATCCTCTCGCACGTGTTTTTACTCGACTAGCCTGCGGGATGCATCCTCTCGCACGTGTTTTTGCTCGACTAGCCATGCGCATCCCAAAAAACCTGCACATGCGCATCCCAAAAAACCTGCGCATGCGCATCCCACAAAACCTGCGCATGCGCATCCCACAAAACCTCGCACGTGTTTTTACTCGACTAGCCTGCAGGATGCATCCTCTCGCACGTGTTTTTACTCGACTAGCCTGCGGGATGCATCCTCTCGCACGTGTTTTTGCTCGACTAGCCTGCGGGATGCATCCTCTCGCACGTGTTTTTACTCGACTACACTGCGGGATGCATCCTCTCGCACGTGTTTTTGCTCGACTAGCCATGCGCATCCCAAAAAACCTGCGCATGCGCATCCCACAAGACCTCGCACGTGTTTTTACTCGACTAGCCTGCGGGATGCATCCTCTCGCACGTGTTTTTACTCGACTAGCCTGCGGGATGCATCCTCTCGCACGTGTTTTTGCTCGACTAGCCATGCGCATCCCAAAAAACCTGCACATGCGCATCCCAAAAAACCTGCGCATGCGCATCCCACAAAACCTGCGCATGCGCATCCCACAAAACCTCGCACGTGTTTTTACTCGACTAGCCTGCGGGATGCATCCTCTCGCACGTGTTTTTGCTCGGCTAGCCTGCGGGATGCATCCTCTCGCACGTGTTTTTGCTCGACTAGCCTGCGGGATGCATCCTCTCGCACGTGTTTTTGCTCGACTAGCCTGCGGGACGCATCCTCTCGCACGTGTTTTTACTCGACTAGCCTGCAGGATGCATCCTCTCGCACGTGTTTTTACTCGACTAGCCTGCGGGATGCATCCTCTCGCACGTGTTTTTGCTCGACTAGCCTGCGGGATGCATCCTCTCGCACGTGTTTTTGCTCGACTAGCCATGCGCATCCCAAAAAACCTGCACATGCGCATCCCAAAAAACCTGCGCATGCGCATCCCACAAAACCTGCGCATGCGCATCCCACAAAACCTCGCACGTGTTTTTACTCGACTAGCCTGCGGGAAGCATCCTCTTGCACGTGTTTTTACTCGACTAGCCTGCGGGATGCATCCTCTCGCACGTGTTTATACTCGACTAGCCTGCGGGATGCATCCTCTTGCACGTGTTTTTACTCGACTAGCCTGCAGGATGCATCCTCTCGCACGTGTTTTTACTCGACTAGCCTGCGGGATGCATCCTGTCGCACGTGTTTTTACTCGACTAGCCTGCGGGATGCATCCTCTCGCACGTGTTTTTACTCGACTACCCTGCGGGATGCATCCTCTCGCACGTGTTTTTGCTCGACTAGCCATGCGCATCCCAAAAAACCTGCGCATGCGCATCCCACAAAACCTCGCACGTGTTTTTACTCGACTAGCCTGCGGGATGCATCCTCTCGCACGTGTTTTTACTCGACTAGCCTGCGGGATGCATCCTCTCGCACGTGTTTTTGCTCGACTAGCCATGCGCATAAAAAAAAACCTGCACATGCGCATCCCAAAAAACCTGCGCATGCGCATCCCACAAAACCTGCGCATGCGCATCCCACAAAACCTCGCACGTGTTTTTACTCGACTAGCCTGCGGGATGCATCCTCTCGCACGTGTTTTTGCTCGGCTAGCCTGCGGGATGCATCCTCTCGCACGTGTTTTTGCTCGACTAGCCTGCGGGACGCATCCTCTCGCACGTGTTTTTACTCGACTAGCCTGCAGGATGCATCCTCTCGCACGTGTTTTTACTCGACTAGCCTGCGGGATGCATCCTCTCGCACGTGTTTTTGCTCGACTAGCCATGCGCATCCCAAAAAACCTGCGCATGCGCATCCCACAAAACCTCGCACGTGTTTTTACTCGACTAGCCTGCGGGATGCATCGTCTCGCACGTGTTTTTACTCGACTAGCCTGCGGGATGCATCCTCTCGCACGTGTTTTTGCTCGACTAGCCATGCGCATCCCAAAAAACCTGCGCATGCGCATCCCAAAAAATCTGCGCATGCGCATCCCACAAAACCTCGCACGTGTTTGTGCTCGACTAGCCTGCGGGATGCATCCTTTCGCACGTGTTTTTACTCGACTAGCCTGCGGGATGCATCCTCTCGCACGTGTTTTTGCTCGACTAGCCTGCGGGATGCATCCTCTCGCACGTGTTTTTGCTCGACTAGCCATGCGCATCCCAAAAAACCTGCGCATGCGCATCCCAAAAAATCTGCGCATGCGCATCCCACAAAACCTGCGCATGCGCATCCCACAAAACCTCGCACGTGTTTGTGCTCGACTAGCCTGCGGGATGCATCCTTTCGCACGTGTTTTTACTCGACTAGCCTGCGGGATGCATCCTCTCGCACGTGTTTGTGCTCGACTAGCCTGCGGGATGCATCCTCTCGCACGTGTTTTTACTCGACTAGCCTGCGGGATGGATCCTCTCGCACGTGTTTTTACTCGACTAGCCTGCGGGATGCATCCTCTCGCACGTGTTTTTGCTCGACTAGCCTGCGGGATGCATCCTCTCGCACGTGTTTTTGCTCGACTAGCCATGCGCATCCCAAAAAACCTGCGCATGCGCATCCCAAAAAATCTGCGCATGCGCATCCCACAAAACCTCGCACGTGTTTGTGCTCCACTAGCCTGCGGGATGCATCCTTTCGCACGTGTTTTTGCTCGACTAGCCTGCGGGATGCATCCTCTCGCACGTGTTTTTACTCGACTAGCCTGCGGGATGCATCCTCTCGCACGTGTTTTTGCTCGACTAGCCATGCGCATCCCAAAAAACCTGCGCATGCGCATCCCAAAAAACCTGCGCATGCGCATCCCACAAAACCTGCGCAAGCGCATCCCACAAAACCTCGCACGTGTTTTTACTCGACTAGCCTGCGGGATGCATCGTCTCGCACGTGTTTTTACTCGACTAGCCTGCGGGATGCATCCTCTCGCACGTGTTTTTGCTCGACTAGCCATGCGCATCCCAAAAAACCTGCGCATGCGCATCCCACAAAACCTCGCACGTGTTTTTACTCGACTAGCCTGCGGGATGCATCCTCTCGCACGTGTTTTTACTCGACTAGCCTGCGGGATGCATCCTCTCGCACGTGTTTTTGCTCGACTAGCCATGCGCATCCCAAAAAACCTGCGCATGCGCATCCCACAAAACCTCGCACGTGTTTTTACTCGACTAGCCTGCGGGATGCATCCTCTCGCACGTGTTTTTACTCGACTAGCCTGCGGGATGCATCCCCTCGCACGTGTTTGTGCTCGACTAGCCATGCGCATCCCAAAAAACCTGCACAAGCGCATCCCAAAAAACCTGCGCATGCGCATCCCACAAAACCTGCGCATGCGCATCCCACAAAACCTCGCACGTGTTTTTACTCGGCTAGCCTGCGGGATGCATCCTCTCGCACGTGTTTTTACTCGACTTGCCTGCGGGATGCATCCTCTCGCACGTGTTTTTACTCGACTAGCCTGCGGGATGCATCCTCTCGCACGTGTTTTTGCTCGACTAGCCATGCGCATCCCAAAAAACCTGCACAAGCGCATCCCAAAAAACTGCGCATGCGCATCCCACAAAACATGCGCATGCGCATCCCACAAAACCTCGCACGTGTTTTTACTCGACTTGCCTGCGGGGATGCATCCTCTCGCACGTGTTTTTACTCGACTTGCCTGCGGATGCATCCTCTCGCACGTGTTTTTACTCGACTACCCTGCGGGATGCATCCTCTCGCACGTGTTTTTGCTCGACTAGCCATGCGCATCCCAAAAAACCTGCGCATGCGCATCCCACAAACCTGCGTATGCGCATCCCACAAAACCTCGCACGTGTTTTTTACTCGGCTAGCCTGCAGGATGCATCCTCTCGCACGTGTTTTTACTCGACTAGCCTGCGGGATGCATCCTCTCGCACGTCTTTTTGCTCGGCTAGCCTGCGGGATGCATCCTCTCGCACGTGTTTTTGCTCGACTAGCCATGCGCATCCCAAAAAACCTGCGCATGCGCATCCCACAAAACCTGCGCATGCGCATCCCACAAAACCTCGCACGTGTTTTTACTCGACTAGCCTGCGGGATGCATCGTCTCGCACGTGTTTTTGCTCGACTAGCCTGCGGGATGCATCCTCTCGCACGTGTTTTTGCTCGACTAGCCATGCGCATCCCAAAAAACCTGCGCATGCGCATCCCAAAAAATCTGCGAATGCGCATCCCACAAAACCTCGCACGTGTCTTTACTCGACTAGCCTGCGGGATGCATCCTCTCGCACGTGTTTTTGCTCGACTAGCCTGCGGGATGCATCCTCTCGCACGTGTTTTTACTCGACTAGCCTGCGGGATGCATCCTCTCGCACGTGTTTTTGCTCGACTAGCCATGCGCATCCCAAAAAACCTGCGCATGCGCATCCCACATAACCTCGCACGTGTTTTTACTCGACTAGCCTGCGGGATGCATCCTCTCGCACGTGTTTTTACTCGACTAGCCTGCGGGATGCATCCTCTCGCACGTGTTTTTGCTCGACTAGCCATGCGCATCCCAAAAAACCTGCACAAGCGCATCCCAAAAAACCTGCGCATGCGCATCCCACAAAACCTGCGCATGCGCATCCCACAAAACCTCGCACGTGTTTTTACTCGGCTAGCCTGCGGGATGCATCCTCTCGCACGTGTTTTTACTCGACTTGCCTGCGGGATGCATCCTCTCGCACGTGTTTTTACTCGACTAGCCTGCGGGATGCATCCTCTCGCACGTGTTTTTGCTCGACTAGCCATGCGCATCCCAAAAAACCTGCACATGCGCATCCCAAAAAACCTGCGCATGCGCATCCCACAAAACATGCGCATGCGCATCCCACAAAACATGCGCATGCGCATCCCACAAAACCTCGCACGTGTTTTTACTCGACTAGCCTGCGGGATGCATACTCTCGCACGTGTTTTTACTCGACTTGCCTGCGGGATGCATCCTCTCGCACGTGTTTTTACTCGACTTGCCTGCGGGATGCATCCTCTCGCACGTGTTTTTACTCGACTACCCTGCGGGATGCATCCTCTCGCACGTGTTTTTGCTCGACTAGCCATGCGCATCCCAAAAAACCTGCGCATGCGCATCCCACAAAACCTCGCACGTGTTTTTACTCGACTAGCCTGCGGGATGCATCCTCTCGCACGTGTTTTTACTCGACTAGCCTGCGGGATGCATCCTCTCGCACGTGTTTTTGCTCGACTAGCCATGCGCATCCCAAAAAACCTGCGCATGCGCATCCCACAAAACCTCGCACGTGTTTTTACTCGACTAGCCTGCGGGATGCATCCTCTCGCACGTGTTTTTACTCGACTAGCCTGCGGGATGCATCCCCTCGCACGTGTTTGTGCTCGACTAGCCATGCGCATCCCAAAAAACCTGCACAAGCGCATCCCAAAAAACCTGCGCATGCGCATCCCACAAAACCTGCGCATGCGCATCCCACAAAACCTCGCACGTGTTTTTACTCGGCTAGCCTGCGGGATGCATCCTCTCGCACGTGTTTTTACTCGACTTGCCTGCGGGATGCATCCTCTCGCACGTGTTTTTACTCCACTAGCCTGCGGGATGCATCCTCTCGCACGTGTTTTTGCTCGACTAGCCATGCGCATCCCAAAAAACCTGCACAAGCGCATCCCAAAAAACCTGCGCATGCGCATCCCACAAAACATGCGCATGCGCATCCCACAAAACCTCGCACGTGTTTTTACTCGACTTGCCTGCGGGATGCATCCTCTCGCACGTGTTTTTACTCGACTTGCCTGCGGGATGCATCCTCTCGCACGTGTTTTTACTCGACTACCCTGCGGGATGCATCCTCTCGCACGTGTTTTTGCTCGACTAGCCATGCGCATCCCAAAAAACCTGCGCATGCGCATCCCACAAAACCTGCGTATGCGCATCCCACAAAACCTCGCACGTGTTTTTACTCGGCTAGCCTGCAGGATGCATCCTCTCGCACGTGTTTTTACTCGACTAGCCTGCGGGATGCATCCTCTCGCACGTGTTTTTGCTCGACTAGCCATGCGCATCCCAAAAAACCTGCACATGCGCATCCCAAAAAACCTCGCACGTGTTTTTACTCGACTAGCCTGCGGGATGCATCCTCTCGCACGTGTTTTTGCTCGGCTAGCCTGCGGGATGCATCCTCTCGCACGTGTTTTTGCTCGACTAGCCATGCGCATCCCAAAAAACCTGCGCATGCGCATCCCACAAAACCTGCGCATGCGCATCCCACAAAACCTCGCACGTGTTTTTACTCGACTAGCCTGCGGGATGCATCGTCTCGCACGTGTTTTTGCTCGACTAGCCTGCGGGATGCATCCTCTCGCACGTGTTTTTGCTCGACTAGCCATGCGCATCCCAAAAAACCTGCGCATGCGCATCCCAAAAAATCTACGAATGCGCATCCCACAAAACCTCGCACGTGTCTTTACTCGACTAGCCTGCGGGATGCATCCTCTCCCACGTGTTTTTGCTCGACTAGCCTGCGGGATGCATCCTCTCGCACGTGTTTTTACTTGACTAGCCTGCGGGATGCATCCTCTCGCACGTGTTTTTGCTCGACTAGCCATGCGCATCCCAAAAAACCTGCGCATGCGCATCCCACATAACCTCGCACGTGTTTTTACTCGACTAGCCTGCGGGATGCATCCTCTCGCACGTGTTTTTACTCGACTAGCCTGCGGGATGCATCCTCTCGCACGTGTTTTTGCTCGACTAGCCATGCGCATCCCAAAAAACCTGCACAAGCGCATCCCAAAAAACCTGCGCATGCGCATCCCACAAAACCTGCGCATGCGCATCCCACAAAACCTCGCACGTGTTTTTACTCGGCTAGCCTGCGGGATGCATCCTCTCGCACGTGTTTTTACTCGACTTGCCTGCGGGATGCATCCTCTCGCACGTGTTTTTACTCGACTAGCCTGCGGGATGCATCCTCTCGCACGTGTTTTTGCTCGACTAGCCATGCGCATCCCAAAAAACCTGCACAAGCGCATCCCAAAAAACCTGCGCATGCGCATCCCACAAAACATGCGCATGCGCATCCCACAAAACCTCGCACGTGTTTTTACTCGACTAGCCTGCGGGATGCATACTCTCGCACGTGTTTTTACTCGACTTGCCTGCGGGATGCATCCTCTCGCACGTGTTTTTACTCGACTTGCCTGCGGGATGCATCCTCTCGCACGTGTTTTTACTCGACTACCCTGCGGGATGCATCCTCTCGCACGTGTTTTTGCTCGACTAGCCATGCGCATCCCAAAAAACCTGCGCATGCGCATCCCAAAAAACCTGCGCATGCGCATCCCACAAAACCTGCGTATGCGCATCCCACAAAACCTCGCACGTGTTTTTACTCGGCTAGCCTGCAGGATGCATCCTCTCGCACGTGTTTTTACTCGACTAGCCTGCGGGATGCATCCTCTCGCACGTGTTTTTGCTCGACTAGCCATGCGCATCCCAAAAAACCTGCACATGCGCATCCCAAAAAACCTGCGCATGCGCATCCCACAAAACCTCGCACGTGTTTTTACTCGACTAGCCTGCGGGATGCATCCTCTCGCACGTGTTTTTGCTCGGCTAGCCTGCGGGATGCATCCTCTCGCACGTGTTTTTGCTCGACTAGCCATGCGCATCCCAAAAAACCTGCGCATGCGCATCCCACAAAACCTGCGCATGCGCATCCCACAAAACCTCGCACGTGTTTTTACTCGACTAGCCTGCGGGATGCATCGTCTCGCACGTGTTTTTACTCGACTAGCCTGCGGGATGCATCCTCTCGCACGTGTTTTTGCTCGACTAGCCATGCGCATCCCAAAAAACCTGCGCATGCGCATCCCACAAAACCTCGCACGTGTTTTTACTCGACTAGCCTGCGGGATGCATCCTCTCGCACGTGTTTTTACTCGACTAGCCTGCGGGATGCATCCCCTCGCACGTGTTTGTGCTCGACTAGCCATGCGCATCCCAAAAAACCTGCACAAGCGCATCCCAAAAAACCTGCGCATGCGCATCCCACAAAACCTGCGCATGCGCATCCCACAAAACCTCGCACGTGTTTTTACTCGGCTAGCCTGCGGGATGCATCCTCTCGCACGTGTTTTTACTCGACTTGCCTGCGGGATGCATCCTCTCGCACGTGTTTTTACTCCACTAGCCTGCGGGATGCATCCTCTCGCACGTGTTTTTGCTCGACTAGCCATGCGCATCCCAAAAAACCTGCACAAGCGCATCCCAAAAAACCTGCGCATGCGCATCCCACAAAACATGCGCATGCGCATCCCACAAAACCTCGCACGTGTTTTTACTCGACTTGCCTGCGGGATGCATCCTCTCGCACGTGTTTTTACTCGACTTGCCTGCGGGATGCATCCTCTCGCACGTGTTTTTACTCGACTACCCTGCGGGATGCATCCTCTCGCACGTGTTTTTGCTCGACTAGCCATGCGCATCCCAAAAAACCTGCGCATGCGCATCCCACAAAACCTGCGTATGCGCATCCCACAAAACCTCGCACGTGTTTTTACTCGGCTAGCCTGCAGGATGCATCCTCTCGCACGTGTTTTTACTCGACTAGCCTGCGGGATGCATCCTCTCGCACGTGTTTTTGCTCGACTAGCCATGCGCATCCCAAAAAACCTGCACATGCGCATCCCAAAAAACCTCGCACGTGTTTTTACTCGACTAGCCTGCGGGATGCATCCTCTCGCACGTGTTTTTGCTCGGCTAGCCTGCGGGATGCATCCTCTCGCACGTGTTTTTGCTCGACTAGCCATGCGCATCCCAAAAAACCTGCGCATGCGCATCCCACAAAACCTGCGCATGCGCATCCCACAAAACCTCGCACGTGTTTTTACTCGACTAGCCTGCGGGATGCATCGTCTCGCACGTGTTTTTGCTCGACTAGCCTGCGGGATGCATCCTCTCGCACGTGTTTTTGCTCGACTAGCCATGCGCATCCCAAAAAACCTGCGCATGCGCATCCCAAAAAATCTACGAATGCGCATCCCACAAAACCTCGCACGTGTCTTTACTCGACTAGCCTGCGGGATGCATCCTCTCCCACGTGTTTTTGCTCGACTAGCCTGCGGGATGCATCCTCTCGCACGTGTTTTTACTTGACTAGCCTGCGGGATGCATCCTCTCGCACGTGTTTTTGCTCGACTAGCCATGCGCATCCCAAAAAACCTGCGCATGCGCATCCCACATAACCTCGCACGTGTTTTTACTCGACTAGCCTGCGGGATGCATCCTCTCGCACGTGTTTTTACTCGACTAGCCTGCGGGATGCATCCTCCTCGCACGTGTTTTTTGCTCGACTAGCCATGCGCATCCCCAAAAAACCTGCACAAGCGCATCCCAAAAAACCTGCGCATGCGCATCCCACAAACCTGCGCATGCGCATCCACAAAACCTCGCACGTGTTTTTACTCGGCTAGCCTGCGGGATGCATCCTCTCGCACGTGTTTTTACTCGACTTGCCTGCGGGATGCATCCTCTCGCACGTGTTTTTACTCGACTAGCCTGCGGGATGCATCCTCTCGCACGTGTTTTTGCTCGACTAGCCATGCGCATCCCAAAAAACCTGCACAAGCGCATCCCAAAAAACCTGCGCATGCGCATCCCACAAAACATGCGCATGCGCATCCCACAAAACCTCGCACGTGTTTTTACTCGACTAGCCTGCGGGATGCATACTCTCGCACGTGTTTTTACTCGACTTGCCTGCGGATGCATCCTCTCGCACGTGTTTTTACTCGACTTGCCTGCGGATGCATCCTCTCGCACGTGTTTTTACTCGACTACCCTGCGGGATGCATCCTCTCGCACGTGTTTTTTGCTCGACTAGCCATGCGCATCCCAAAAAACCTGCGCATGCGCATCCCAAAAAACCTGCGCATGCGCATCCCACAAAACCTGCGTATGCGCATCCCACAAAACCTCGCACGTGTTTTTACTCGGCTAGCCTGCAGGATGCATCCTCTCGCACGTGTTTTTACTCGACTAGCCTGCGGGATGCATCCTCTCGCACGTGTTTTTGCTCGACTAGCCATGCGCATCCCAAAAAACCTGCACATGCGCATCCAAAAAACCTGCGCATGCGCATCCCACAAAACCTCGCACGTGTTTTTACTCGACTAGCCTGCGGGGATGCATCCTCTCGCACGTGTTTTTGCTCGGCTAGCCTGCGGGATGCATCCTCTCGCACGTGTTTTTGCTCGACTAGCCATGCGCATCCCAAAAAACCTGCGCATGCGCATCCCACAAAACCTGCGCATGCGCATCCCACAAAACCTCGCACGTGTTTTTACTCGACTAGCCTGCGGGATGCATCGTCTCGCACGTGTTTTTTACTCGACTAGCCTGCGGGATGCATCCTCTCGCACGTGTTTTTGCTCGACTAGCCATGCGCATCCCAAAAAACCTGCGCATGCGCATCCCAAAAAATCTGCGCATGCGCATCCCACAAAACCTCGCACGTGTTTGTGCTCGACTAGCCTGCGGGATGCATCCTTTCGCACGTGTTTTTACTCGACTAGCCTGCGGGATGCATCCTCTCGCACGTGCTTTTGCTCGACTAGCCTGCGGGATGCATCCTCTCGCACGTGTTTTGGCTCGACTAGCCATGCGCATCCCAAAAAACCTGCGCATGCGCATCCCAAAAAATCTGCGCATGCGCATCCCACAAAACCTGCGCATGCGCATCCCACAAAACCTCGCACGTGTTTGTGCTCGACTAGCCTGCGGGATGCATCCTTTCGCACGTGTTTTTACTCGACTAGCCTGCGGGATGCATCCTCTCGCACGTGTTTGTGCTCGACTAGCCTGCGGGATGCATCCTCTCGCACGTGTTTTTACTCGACTAGCCTGCGGGATGGATCCTCTCGCACGTGTTTTTACTCGACTAGCCTGCGGGATGCATCCTCTCGCACGTGTTTTTGCTCGACTAGCCTGCGGGATGCATCCTCTCGCACGTGTTTTTGCTCGACTAGCCATGCGCATCCCAAAAAACCTGCGCATGCGCATCCCAAAAAATCTGCGAATGCGCATCCCACAAAACCTCGCACGTGTCTTTACTCGACTAGCCATGCGCATCCCAAAAAACCTGCGCATGCGCATCCCAAAAAATCTGCGAATGCGCATCCCACAAAACCTCGCACGTGTCTTTACTCGACTAGCCTGCGGGATGCATCCTCTCGCACGTGTTTTTGCTCGACTAGCCATGCGCATCCCAAAAAACCTGCGCATGCGCATCCCAAAAAACCTGCGCATGCGCATCCCACAAAACCTGCGCAAGCGCATCCCACAAAACCTCGCACGTGTTTTTACTCGACTAGCCTGCGGGATGCATCGTCTCGCACGTGTTTTTACTCGACTAGCCTGCGGGATGCATCCTCTCGCACGTGTTTTTGCTCGACTAGCCATGCGCATCCCAAAAAACCTGCGCATGCGCATCCCAAAAAATCTGCGCATGCGCATCCCACAAAACCTCGCACGTGTTTGTGCTCGACTAGCCTGCGGGATGCATCCTCTCGCACGTGTTTTTACTCGACTAGCCTGCGGGATGGATCCTCTCGCACGTGTTTTTACTCGACTAGCCTGCGGGATGCATCCTCTCGCACGTGTTTTTGCTCGACTAGCCTGCGGGATGCATCCTCTCGCACGTGTTTTTGCTCGACTAGCCATGCGCATCCCAAAAAACCTGCGCATGCGCATCCCAAAAAATCTGCGCATGCGCATCCCACAAAACCTCGCACGTGTTTTTACTCGAGTAGCCTGCGGGATGCATCCTCTCGCACGTGTTTTTACTCGACTAGCCTGCGGGATGCATCCTCTCGCACGTGTTTTTGCTCGACTAGCCATGCGCATCCCAAAAAACCTGCACATGCGTATCCCAAAAAACCTGCGCATGCGCATCCCACAAAACCTGCGCATGCGCATCCCACAAAACCTCGCACGTGTTTTTACTCGACTAGCCTGCGGGAAGCATCCTCTTGCACGTGTTTTTACTCGACTAGCCTGCGGGATGCATCCTCTCGCACGTGTTTATACTCGACTAGCCTGCGGGATGCATCCTCTTGCACGTGTTTTTACTCGACTAGCCTGCAGGATGCATCCTCTCGCACGTGTTTTTCCTCGACTAGCCTGCGGGATGCATCCTCTCGCACGTGTTTTTACTCGACTAGCCTGCGGGATGCATCCTCTCGCACGTGTTTTTACTCGACTACCCTGCGGGATGCATCCTCTCGCACGTGTTTTTGCTCGACTAACCATGCGCATCCCAAAAAACCTGCGCATGCGCATCCCAAAAAATCTGCGCATGCGCATCCCACAAAACCTGCGCATGCGCATCCCACAAAACCTCCCACGTGTTTGTGCTCGACTAGCCTGCGGGATGCATCCTTTCGCACGTGTTTTTACTCGACTAGCCTGCGGGATGCATCCTCTCGCACGTGTTTGTGCTCGACTAGCCTGCGGGATGCATCCTCTCGCACGTGTTTTTACTCGACTAGCCTGCGGGATGGATCCTCTCGCACGTGTTTTTACTCGACTAGCCTGCGGGATGCATCCTCTCGCACGTGTTTTTGCTCGACTAGCCTGCGGGATGCATCCTCTCGCACGTGTTTTTGCTCGACTAGCCATGCGCATCCCAAAAAACCTGCGCATGCGCATCCCAAAAAATCTGCGAATGCGCATCCCACAAAACCTCGCACGTGTCTTTACTCGACTAGCCTGCGGGATGCATCCTCTCGCACGTGTTTTTGCTCGACTAGCCATGCGCATCCCAAAAAACCTGCGCATGTGCATCCCAAAAAACCTGCGCATGCGCATCCCACAAAACCTGCGCAAGCGCATCCCACAAAACCTCGCACGTGTTTTTACTCGACTAGCCTGCGGGATGCATCGTCTCGCACGTGTTTTTACTCGACTAGCCTGCGGGATGCATCCTCTCGCACGTGTTTTTGCTCGACTAGCCATGCGCATCCCAAAAAACCTGCGCATGCGCATCCCAAAAAATCTGCGCATGCGCATCCCACAAAACCTCGCACGTGTTTGTGCTCGACTAGCCTGCGGGATGCATCCTTTCGCACGTGTTTTTACTCGACTAGCCTGCGGGATGCATCCTCTCGCACGTGTTTTTGCTCGACTAGCCTGCGGGATGCATCCTCTCGCACGTGTTTTTGCTCGACTAGCCATGCGCATCCCAAAAAACCTGCGCATGCGCATCCCAAAAAATCTGCGCATGCGCATCCCACAAAACCTGCGCATGCGCATCCCACAAAACCTCGCACGTGTTTGTGCTCGACTAGCATGCGGGATGCATCCTTTCGCACGTGTTTTTACTCGACTAGCCTGCGGGATGCATCCTCTCGCACGTGTTTGTGCTCGACTAGCCTGCGGGATGCATCCTCTCGCACGTGTTTTTACTCGACTAGCCTGCGGGATGGATCCTCTCGCACGTGTTTTTACTCGACTAGCCTGCGGGATGCATCCTCTCTCACGTGTTTTTGCTCGACTAGCCTGCGGGATGCATCCTCTCGCACGTGTTTTTGCTCGACTAGCCATGCGCATCCCAAAAAACCTGCGCATGCGCATCCCAAAAAATCTGCGCATGCGCATCCCACAAAACCTCGCACGTGTTTTTACTCGAGTAGCCTGCGGGATGCATCCTCTCGCACGTGTTTTTACTCGACTAGCCTGCGGGATGCATCCTCTCGCACGTGTTTTTGCTCGACTAGCCATGCGCATCCCAAAAAACCTGCACATGCGCATCCCAAAAAACCTGCGCATGCGCATCCCACAAAACCTGCGCATGCGCATCCCACAAAACCTCGCACGTGTTTTTACTCGACTAGCCTGCGGGAAGCATCCTCTTGCACGTGTTTTTACTCGACTAGCCTGCGGGATGCATCCTCTCGCACGTGTTTATACTCGACTAGCCTGCGGGATGCATCCTCTTGCACGTGTTTTTACTCGACTAGCCTGCAGGATGCATCCTCTCGCACGTGTTTTTCCTCGACTAGCCTGCGGGATGCATCCTCTCGCACGTGTTTTTACTCGACTAGCCTGCGGGATGCATCCTCTCGCACGTGTTTTTACTCGACTACCCTGCGGGATGCATCCTCTCGCACGTGTTTTTGCTCGACTAACCATGCGCATCCCAAAAAACCTGCGCATGCGCATCCCAAAAAATCTGCGCATGCGCATCCCACAAAACCTGCGCATGCGCATCCCACAAAACCTCCCACGTGTTTGTGCTCGACTAGCCTGCGGGATGCATCCTTTCGCACGTGTTTTTACTCGACTAGCCTGCGGGATGCATCCTCTCGCACGTGTTTGTGCTCGACTAGCCTGCGGGATGCATCCTCTCGCACGTGTTTTTACTCGACTAGCCTGCGGGATGGATCCTCTCGCACGTGTTTTTACTCGACTAGCCTGCGGGATGCATCCTCTCGCACGTGTTTTTGCTCGACTAGCCTGCGGGATGCATCCTCTCGCACGTGTTTTTGCTCGACTAGCCATGCGCATCCCAAAAAACCTGCGCATCCGCATCCCAAAAAATCTGCGCATGCGCATCCCACAAAACCTCGCACGTGTTTTTACTCGACTAGCCTCCGGGATGCAGCCTCTCGCACGTGTTTTTACTCGACTAGCCTGCGGGATGCATCCTCTCGCACGTGTTTTTACTCGACTAGCCTGCGGGATGCATCCTCTCGCACGTGTTTTTGCTCGACTAGCCATGCGCATCCCAAAAAACCTGCACAGGCGCATCCCAAAAAACCTGCGCATGCGCATCCCACAAAACCTGCGCATGCGCATCCCACAAAACCTCGCACGTGTTTTTACTCGACTAGCCTGCGGGAAGCATCCTCTTGCACGTGTTTTTACTCGACTAGCCTGCGGGATGCATCCTCTCGCACGTGTTTATACTCGACTAGCCTGCGGGATGCATCCTCTTGCACGTGTTTTTACTCGACTAGCCTGCGGGATGCATCCTCTCGCACGTGTTTTTACTCGACTACCCTGCGGGATGCATCCTCTCGCACGTGTTTTTGCTCGACTAGCCATGCGCATCCCAAAAAACCTGCGCATGCGCATCCCACAAAACCTCGCACGTGTTTTTACTCGACTAGCCTGCGGGATGCATCCTCTCGCACGTGTTTTTACTCGACTAGCCTGCGGGATGCATCCTCTCGCACGTGTTTTTGCTCGACTAGCCATGCGCATAAAAAAAAACCTGCACATGCGCATCCCAAAAAACCTGCGCATGCGCATCCCACAAAACCTGCGCATGCGCATCCCACAAAACCTCGCACGTGTTTTTACTCGACTAGCCTGCGGGATGCATCCTCTCGCACGTGTTTTTGCTCGGCTAGCCTGCGGGTTGCATCCTCTCGCACGTGTTTTTGCTCGACTAGCCTGCGGGACGCATCCTCTCGCACGTGTTTTTACTCGACTAGCCTGCAGGATGCATCCTCTCGCACGTGTTTTTACTCGACTAGCCTGCGGGATGCATCCTCTCGCACGTGTTTTTGCTCGACTAGCCTGCGGGATGCATCCTCTCGCACGTGTTTTTGCTCGACTAGCCTGCGGGATGCATCCTCTCGCACGTGTTTTTGCTCGACTAGCCTGCGGGATGCATCCTCTCGCACGTGTTTTTGCTCGACTAGCCTGCGGGATGCATCCTCTCGCACGTGTTTTTACTCGACTAGCCTGCGGGATGCATCCTCTCGCACGTGTTTTTGCTCGACTAGCCTGCGGGATGCATCCTCTCGCACGTGTTTTTACTCGACTAGCCTGCGGGATGCATCCTCTCGCACGTGTTTTTATTCGACTACTCTGCGGAATGCATCCTCTCGCACGTGTTTTTGCTCGACTAGCCATGCGCATCCCAAAAAACCTGCGCATGCGCATCCCAAAAAACCTCGCACGTGTTTGTGCTCGACTAGCCTGCGGGATGCATCCTTTCGCACGTGTGTTTACTCGACTAGCCTGCGGGATGCATCCTCTCGCACGTGTTTTTGCTCGTCTAGCCTGCGGGATGCATCCTCTCGCACGTGTTTTTGCTCGACTAGCCATGCGCATCCCAAAAAACCTGCGCATGCGCATCCCAAAAAATCTGCGCATGCGCATCCCACAAAACCTGCGCATGCGCATCCCACAAAACCTCGCACGTGTTTTTACTCGACTAGCCTGCGGGAAGCATCCTCTTGCACGTGTTTTTACTCGACTAGCCTGCGGGATGCATCCTCTCGCACGTGTTTTTACTCGACTAGCCTGCGGGATGCATCCTCTCGCACGTGTTTTTACTCGACTAGCCTGCAGGATGCATCCTCTCGCACGTGTTTTTACTCGACTAGCCTGCGGGATGCATCCTCTCGCACGTGTTTTTGCTCAACTAGCCTGCGGGATGCATCCTCTCGCACGTGTTTTTACTCGACTACCCTGCGGGATGCATCCTCTCGCACGTGTTTTTGCTCGACTAGCCATGCGCATCCCAAAAAACCTGCGCATGCGCATCCCACAAAACCTCGCACGTGTTTGTGCTCGACTAGCCTGCGGGATGCATCCTTTCGCACGTGTTTTTACTCGACTAGCCTGCGGGATGCATCCTCTCGCACGTGTTTGTGCTCGACTAGCCTGCGGGATGCATCCTCTCGCACGTGTTTTTACTCGACTAGCCTGCGGGATGGATCCTCTCGCACGTGTTTTTACTCGACTAGCCTGCGGGATGCATCCTCTCGCACGTGTTTTTGCTCGACTAGCCTGCGGGATGCATCCTCTCGCACGTGTTTTTGCTCGACTAGCCATGCGCATCCCAAAAAACCTGCGCATGCGCATCCCAAAAAATCTGCGAATGCGCATCCCACAAAACCTCGCACGTGTCTTTACTCGACTAGCCTGCGGGATGCATCCTCTCGCACGTGTTTTTGCTCGACTAGCCTGCGGGATGCATCCTCTCGCACGTGTTTTTACTCGACTAGCCTGCGGGATGCATCCTCTCGCACGTGTTTTTGCTCGACTAGCCATGCGCATCCCAAAAAACCTGCGCATGCGCATCCCAAAAAACCTGCGCATGCGCATCCCACAAAACCTGCGCAAGCGCATCCCACAAAACCTCGCACGTGTTTTTACTCGACTAGCCTGCGGGAAGCATCCTCTTGCACGTGTTTTTACTCGACTAGCCTGCGGGATGCATCCTCTCGCACGTGTTTATACTCGACTAGCCTGCGGGATGCATCCTCTTGCACGTGTTTTTACTCGACTAGCCTGCAGGATGCATCCTCTCGCACGTGTTTTTTCTCGACTAGCCTGCGGGATGCATCCTCTCGCACGTGTTTGTGCTCGACTAGCCTGCGGGATGCATCCTCTCGCACGTGTTTTTACTCGACTAGCCTGCGGGATGGATCCTCTCGCACGTGTTTTTACTCGACTAGCCTGCGGGATGCATCCTATCGCACGTGTTTTTGCTCGACTAGCCTGCGGGATGCATCCTCTCGCACGTGTTTTTGCTCGACTAGCCATGCGCATCCCAAAAAACCTGCGCATGCGCATCCCAAAAAATCTGCGCATGCGCATCCCACAAAACCTCGCACGTGTTTTTACTCGACTAGCCTGCGGGATGCATCCTCTCGCACGTGTTTTTACTCGACTAGCCTGCGGGATGCATCCTCTCGCACGTGTTTTTGCTCGACTAGCCATGCGCATCCCAAAAAACCTGCACATGCGCATCCCAAAAAACCTGCGCATGCGCATCCCACAAAACCTGCGCATGCGCATCGCACAAAACCTCGCACGTGTTTTTACTCGACTAGCCTGCGGGATGCATCCTCTCGCACGTGTTTTTGCTCGACTAGCCTGCGGGATGCATCCTCTCGCACGTGTTTTTGCTCGACTAGCCTGCGGGATGCATCCTTTCGCACGTGTTTTTACTCGACTAGCCTGCGGGATGCATCCTCTCGCACGTGTTTTTACTCGACTAGCCTGCGGGATGCATCCTCTCGCACGTGTTTTTGCTCGACTAGCCATGCGCATCCCAAAAAACCTGCACATGCGCATCCCAAAAAACCTGCGCATGCGCATCCCACAAAACCTGCGCATGCGCATCGCACAAAACCTCGCACGTGTTTTTACTCGACTAGCCTGCGGGATGCATCCTCTCGCACGTGTTTTTGCTCGGCTAGCCTGCGGGATGCATCCTCTCGCACGTGTTTTTGCTCGACTAGCCTGCGGGATGCATCCTCTCGCACGTGTTTTTGCTCGACTAGCCTGCAGGATGCATCCTCTCGCACGTGTTTTTACTCGACTAGCCTGCGGGATGCATCCTCTCGCACGTGTTTTTACTCGACTACCCTGCGGGATGCATCCTCTCGCACGTGTTTTTGCTCGACTAGCCATGCGCATCCCAAAAAACCTGCGCATGCGCATCCCAAAAAACCTGCGTATGCGCATCCCACAAAACCTCGCACGTGTTTTTACTCGACTAGCCTGCGGGATGCATCCTCTCGCACGTGTTTTTGCTCGACTAGCCATGCGCATCCCAAAAAACCTGCACATGCGCATCCAAAAAAACCAGCGCATGCGCATCCCACACAACCTGCGCATGCGCATCCCACAAAACCTCGCACGTGTTTTTACTCGACTAGCCTGCGGGATGCATCCTCTCGCACGTGATTTTGCTCGGCTAGCCTGCGGGATGCATCCTCTCGCACGTGTTTTTGCTCGACTAGCCATGCGCATCCCAAAAAACCTGCGCATGCGCATCCCAAAAAACCTGCGCATGCGCATCCCAAAAAACCTGCGCATGCGCATCCCACAAAACCTGCGCATGCGCATCCCACAAAACCTCGCACGTGTTTTTACTCGACTAGCCTGCGAGATGCATCGTCTCGCACGTGTTTTTACTCGACTAGCCTGCGGGATGCATCCTCTCGCACGTGTTTATGCTCGACTAGCCTGCGGGATGCATCCTCTCGCACGTGTTTTTGCTCGACTAGCCATGCGCATCCCACAAAACCTCGCACGTGTTTGTGCTCGACTAGCCTGCGGGATGCATCCTTTCGCACGTGTTTTTACTCGACTAGCCTGCGGGATGCATCCTCTCGCACGTGTTTGTGCTCGACTAGCCTGCGGGATGCATCCTCTCGCACGTGTTTTTACTCGACTAGCCTGCGGGATGCATCCTCTCGCACGTGTTTTTACTCGACTAGCCTGCGGGATGCATCCTCTCGCACGTGTTTTTACTCGACTAGCCTGCAGGATGCATCCTCTCGCACGTGTTTTTACTCGACTAGCCTGCGGGATGCATCCTCTCGCACGTGTTTTTGCTCGACTAGCCTGCGGGATGCATCCTCTCGCACGTGTTTTTGCTCGACTAGCCTGCGGGATGCATCCTCTCGCACGTGTTTTTGCTCGACTAGCCTGCGGGATGCATCCTCTCGCACGTGTTTTTGCTCGACTAGCCTGCGGGATGCATCCTCTCGCACGTGTTTTTGCTCGGCTAGCCTGCGGGATGCATCCTCTCGCACGTGTTTTTGCTCGACTAGCCTGCGGGATGCATCCTCTCGCACGTGTTTTTGCTCGACTAGCCTGCAGGATGCATCCTCTCGCACGTGTTTTTACTCGACTAGCCTGCGGGATGCATCCTCTCGCACGTGTTTTTACTCGACTACCCTGCGGGATGCATCCTCTCGCACGTGTTTTTGCTCGACTAGCCATGCGCATCCCAAAAAACCTGCGCATGCGCATCCCACAAAACCTGCGCATGCGCATCCCACAAAACCTCGCACGTGTTTTTACTCGACTAGCCTGCGGGATGCATCGTCTCGCACGTGTTTTTACTCGACTAGCCTGCGGGATGCATCCTCTCGCACGTGTTTTTGCTCGACTAGCCTGCGGGATGCATCCTCTCGCACGTGTTTTTGCTCGACTAGCCATGCGCATCCCAAAAAACCTGCGCATGCGCATCCCAAAAAATCTGCGCATGCGCATCCCACAAAACCTCGCACGTGTTTGTGCTCGACTAGCCTGCGGGATGCAACCTTTCGCACGTGTTTTTACTCGACTAGCCTGCGGGATGCATCCTCTCGCACGTGTTTGTGCTCGACTAGCCTGCGGGATGCATCCTCTCGCACGTGTTTTTACTCGACTAGCCTGCGGGATGCATCCTCTCGCACGTGTTTTTACTCGACTAGCCTGCGGGATGCATCCTCTCGCACGTGTTTTTACTCGACTAGCCTGCAGGATGCATCCTCTCGCACGTGTTTTTACTCGACTAGCCTGCGGGATGCATCCTCTCGCACGTGTTTTTGCTCGACTAGCCTGCGGGATGCATCCTCTCGCACGTGTTTTTGCTCGACTAGCCTGCGGGATGCATCCTCTCGCACGTGTTTTTGCTCGACTAGCCTGCGGGATGCATCCTCTCGCACGTGTTTTTGCTCGACTAGCCTGCGGGATGCATCCTCTCGCACGTGTTTTTACTCGACTAGCCTGCGGGATGCATCCTCTCGCACGTGTTTTTACTCGACTACCCTGCGGGATGCATCCTCTCGCACGTGTTTTTGCTCGACTAGCCATGCGCATCCCAAAAAACCTGCGCATGCGCATCCCACAAAACCTCGCACGTGTTTTTACTCGACTAGCCTGCGGGATTCATCCTCTCGCACGTGTTTTTACTCGACTAGCCATGCGCATCCCAAAAAACCGGCACATGCGCATCCCAAAAAACCTGCGCATGCGCATCCCACAATACCTGCGCATGCGCATCCCACAAAACCTCGCACGTGTTTTTACTCGACTAGCCTGCGGGATGCATCCTCTCGCACGTGTTTTTGCTCGGCTAGCCTGCGGGATGCATCCTCTCGCACGTGTTTTTGCTCGACTAGCCTGCGGGATGCATCCTCTCGCACGTGTTTTTGCTCGACTAGCCTGCGGGACGCATCCTCTCGCACGTGTTTTTACTCGACTAGCCTGCAGGATGCATCCTCTCGCACGTGTTTTTACTCGACTAGCCTGCGGGATGCATCCTCTCGCACGTGTTTTTGCTCGACTAGCCTGCGGGATGCATCCTCTCGCACGTGTTTTTGCTCGACTAGCCTGCGGGATGCATCCTCTCGCACGTGTTTTTACTCGACTAGCCTGCGGGATGCATCCTCTCGCACGTGTTTTTACTCGACTAGCCTGCGGGATGCATCCTCTCGCACGTGTTTTTGCTCGACTAGCCATGCGCATCCCAAAAAACCTGCACATGCGCATCCCAAAAAACCTGCGCATGCGCATCCCACAAAACCTGCGCATGCGCATCGCACAAAACCTCGCACGTGTTTTTACTCGACTAGCCTGCGGGATGCATCCTCTCGCACGTGTTTTTGCTCGGCTAGCCTGCGGGATGCATCCTCTCGCACGTGTTTTTGCTCGACTAGCCTGCGGGATGCATCCTCTCGCACGTGTTTTTGCTCGACTAGCCTGCAGGATGCATCCTCTCGCACGTGTTTTTACTCGACTAGCCTGCGGGATGCATCCTCTCGCACGTGTTTTTACTCGACTACCCTGCGGGATGCATCCTCTCGCACGTGTTTTTGCTCGACTAGCCATGCGCATCCCAAAAAACCTGCGCATGCGCATCCCAAAAAACCTGCGTATGCGCATCCCACAAAACCTCGCACGTGTTTTTACTCGACTAGCCTGCGGGATGCATCCTCTCGCACGTGTTTTTGCTCGACTAGCCATGCGCATCCCAAAAAACCTGCACATGCGCATCCCAAAAAACCAGCGCATGCGCATCCCACAAAACCTGCGCATGCGCATCCCACAAAACCTCGCACGTGTTTTTACTCGACTAGCCTGCGGGATGCATCCTCTCGCACGTGTTTTTGCTCGGCTAGCCTGCGGGATGCATCCTCTCGCACGTGTTTTTGCTCGACTAGCCATGCGCATCCCAAAAAACCTGCGCATGCGCATCCCAAAAAACCTGCGCATGCGCATCCCAAAAAACCTGCGCATGCGCATCCCACAAAACCTGCGCATGCGCATCCCACAAAACCTCGCACGTGTTTTTACTCGACTAGCCTGCGGGATGCATCGTCTCGCACGTGTTTTTACTCGACTAGCCTGCGGGATGCATCCTCTCGCACGTGTTTTTGCTCGACTAGCCTGCGGGATGCATCCTCTCGCACGTGTTTTTGCTCGACTAGCCATGCGCATCCCAAAAAACCTGCGCATGCGCATCCCAAAAAATCTGCGCATGCGCATCCCACAAAACCTCGCACGTGTTTGTGCTCGACTAGCCTGCGGGATGCATCCTTTCGCACGTGTTTTTACTCGACTAGCCTGCGGGATGCATCCTCTCGCACGTGTTTGTGCTCGACTAGCCTGCGGGATGCATCCTCTCGCACGTGTTTTTACTCGACTAGCCTGCGGGATGCATCCTCTCGCACGTGTTTTTACTCGACTAGCCTGCGGGATGCATCCTCTCGCACGTGTTTTTGCTCGACTAGCCTGCGGGATGCATCCTCTCGCACGTGTTTTTGCTCGACTAGCCATGCGCATCCCAAAAAACCTGCGCATGCGCATCCCAAAAAATCTGCGCATGCGCATCCCACAAAACCTCGCACGTGTTTTTACTCGACTAGCCTGCGGGATGCATCCTCTCGCACGTGTTTTTACTCGACTAGCCTGCGGGATGCATCCTCTCGCACGTGTTTTTGCTCGACTAGCCATGCGCATCCCAAAAAACCTGCACATGCGCATCCCAAAAAACCTGCGCATGCGCATCCCACAAAACCTGCACATGCGCATCCCAAAAAACCTGCGCATGCGCATCCCACAAAACCTGCGCATGCGCATCGCACAAAACCTCGCACGTGTTTTTACTCGACTAGCCTACGGGATGCATCCTCTCGCACGTGTTTTTGCTCGGCTAGCCTGCGGGATGCATCCTCTCGCACGTGTTTTTGCTCGACTAGCCTGCGGGATGCATCCTCTCGCACGTGTTTTTGCTCGACTAGCCTGCAGGATGCATCCTCTCGCACGTGTTTTTACTCGACTAGCCTGCGGGATGCATCCTCTCGCACGTGTTTTTACTCGACTAGCCTGCGGGATGCATCCTCTCGCACGTGATTTTGCTCGGCTAGCCTGCGGGATGCATCCTCTCGCACGTGTTTTTGCTCGACTAGCCATGCGCATCCCAAAAAACCTGCGCATGCGCATCCCAAAAAACCTGCGCATGCGCATCCCAAAAAACCTGCGCATGCGCATCCCACAAAACCTGCGCATGCGCATCCCACAAAACCTCGCACGTGTTTTTACTCGACTAGCCTGCGGGATGCATCGTCTCGCACGTGTTTTCACTCGACTAGCCTGCGGGATGCATCCTCTCGCACGTGTTTTTGCTCGACTAGCCTGCGGGATGCATCCTCTCGCACGTGTTTTTGCTCGACTAGCCATGCGCATCCCAAAAAACCTGCGCATGCGCATCCCAAAAAATCTGCGCATGCGCATCCCACAAAACCTCGCACGTGTTTGTGCTCGACTAGCCTGCGGGATGCAACCTTTCGCACGTGTTTTTACTCGACTAGCCTGCGGGATGCATCCTCTCGCACGTGTTTGTGCTCGACTAGCCTGCGGGATGCATCCTCTCGCACGTGTTTTTACTCGACTAGCCTGCGGGATGCATCCTCTCGCACGTGTTTTTACTCGACTAGCCTGCGGGATGCATCCTCTCGCACGTGTTTTTACTCGACTAGCCTGCAGGATGCATCCTCTCGCACGTGTTTTTACTCGACTAGCCTGCGGGATGCATCCTCTCGCACGTGTTTTTGCTCGACTAGCCTGCGGGATGCATCCTCTCGCACGTGTTTTTGCTCGACTAGCCTGCGGGATGCATCCTCTCGCACGTGTTTTTGCTCGACTAGCCTGCGGGATGCATCCTCTCGCACGTGTTTTTGCTCGACTAGCCTGCGGGATGCATCCTCTCGCACGTGTTTTTACTCGACTAGCCTGCGGGATGCATCCTCTCGCACGTGTTTTTACTCGACTACCCTGCGGGATGCATCCTCTCGCACGTGTTTTTGCTCGACTAGCCATGCGCATCCCAAAAAACCTGCGCATGCGCATCCCACAAAACCTCGCACGTGTTTTTACTCGACTAGCCTGCGGGATGCATCCTCTCGCACGTGTTTTTACTCGACTAGCCATGCGCATCCCAAAAAACCTGCACATGCGCATCCCAAAAAACCTGCGCATGCGCATCCCACAATACCTGCGCATGCGCATCCCACAAAACCTCGCACGTGTTTTTACTCGACTAGCCTGCGGGATGCATCCTCTCGCACGTGTTTTTGCTCGGCTAGCCTGCGGGATGCATCCTCTCGCACGTGTTTTTGCTCGACTAGCCTGCGGGATGCATCCTCTCGCACGTGTTTTTGCTCGACTAGCCTGCGGGACGCATCCTCTCGCACGTGTTTTTACTCGACTAGCCTGCAGGATGCATCCTCTCGCACGTGTTTTTACTCGACTAGCCTGCGGGATGCATCCTCTCGCACGTGTTTTTGCTCGACTAGCCTGCGGGATGCATCCTCTCGCACGTGTTTTTGCTCGACTAGCCTGCGGGATGCATCCTCTCGCACGTGTTTTTACTCGACTAGCCTGCGGGATGCATCCTCTCGCACGTGTTTTTACTCGACTAGCCTGCGGGATGCATCCTCTCGCACGTGTTTTTGCTCGACTAGCCATGCGCATCCCAAAAAACCTGCACATGCGCATCCCAAAAAACCTGCGCATGCGCATCCCACAAAACCTGCGCATGCGCATCGCACAAAACCTCGCACGTGTTTTTACTCGACTAGCCTGCGGGATGCATCCTCTCGCACGTGTTTTTGCTCGGCTAGCCTGCGGGATGCATCCTCTCGCACGTGTTTTTGCTCGACTAGCCTGCGGGATGCATCCTCTCGCACGTGTTTTTGCTCGACTAGCCTGCAGGATGCATCCTCTCGCACGTGTTTTTACTCGACTAGCCTGCGGGATGCATCCTCTCGCACGTGTTTTTACTCGACTACCCTGCGGGATGCATCCTCTCGCACGTGTTTTTGCTCGACTAGCCATGCGCATCCCAAAAAACCTGCGCATGCGCATCCCAAAAAACCTGCGTATGCGCATCCCACAAAACCTCGCACGTGTTTTTACTCGACTAGCCTGCGGGATGCATCCTCTCGCACGTGTTTTTGCTCGACTAGCCATGCGCATCCCAAAAAACCTTCACATGCGCATCCCAAAAAACCAGCGCATGCGCATCCCACAAAACCTGCGCATGCGCATCCCACAAAACCTCGCACGTGTTTTTACTCGACTAGCCTGCGGGATGCATCCTCTCGCACGTGTTTTTGCTCGGCTAGCCTGCGGGATGCATCCTCTCGCACGTGTTTTTGCTCGACTAGCCATGCGCATCCCAAAAAACCTGCGCATGCGCATCCCAAAAAACCTGCGCATGCGCATCCCAAAAAACCTGCGCATGCGCATCCCACAAAACCTGCGCATGCGCATCCCACAAAACCTCGCACGTGTTTTTACTCGACTAGCCTGCGGGATGCATCGTCTCGCACGTGTTTTTACTCGACTAGCCTGCGGGATGCATCCTCTCGCACGTGTTTTTGCTCGACTAGCCTGCGGGATGCATCCTCTCGCACGTGTTTTTGCTCGACTAGCCATGCGCATCCCAAAAAACCTGCGCATGCGCATCCCAAAAAATCTGCGCATGCGCATCCCACAAAACCTCGCACGTGTTTGTGCTCGACTAGCCTGCGGGATGCATCCTTTCGCACGTGTTTTTACTCGACTAGCCTGCGGGATGCATCCTCTCGCACGTGTTTGTGCTCGACTAGCCTGCGGGATGCATCCTCTCGCACGTGTTTTTACTCGACTAGCCTGCGGGATGCATCCTCTCGCACGTGTTTTTACTCGACTAGCCTGCGGGATGCATCCTCTCGCACGTGTTTTTGCTCGGCTAGCCTGCGGGATGCATCCTCTCGCACGTGTTTTTGCTCGACTAGCCTGCGGGATGCATCCTCTCGCACGTGTTTTTGCTCGACTAGCCTGCAGGATGCATCCTCTCGCACGTGTTTTTACTCGACTAGCCTGCGGGATGCATCCTCTCGCACGTGTTTTTACTCGACTACCCTGCGGGATGCATCCTCTCGCACGTGTTTTTGCTCGACTAGCCATGCGCATCCCAAAAAACCTGCGCATGCGCATCCCAAAAAACCTGCGTATGCGCATCCCACAAAACCTCGCACGTGTTTTTACTCGACTAGCCTGCGGGATGCATCCTCTCGCACGTGTTTTTGCTCGACTAGCCATGCGCATCCCAAAAAACCTGCGCATGCGCATCCCAAAAAACCTGCGCATGCGCATCCCACAAAACCTGCGCATGCGCATCCCACAAAACCTCGCACGTGTTTTTACTCGACTAGCCTGCGGGATGCATCGTCTCGCACGTGTTTTTACTCGACTAGCCTGCGGGATGCATCCTCTCGCACGTGTTTATGCTCGACTAGCCTGCGGGATGCATCCTCTCGCACGTGTTTTTGCTCGACTAGCCATGCGCATCCCAAAAAACCTGCGCATGCGCATCCCAAAAAATCTGCGCATGCGCATCCCACAAAACCTCGCACGTGTTTGTGCTCGACTAGCCTGCGGGATGCATCCTTTCGCACGTGTTTTTACTCGACTAGCCTGCGGGATGCATCCTCTCGCACGTGTTTGTGCTCGACTAGCCTGCGGGATGCATCCTCTCGCACGTGTTTTTACTCGACTAGCCTGCGGGATGCATCCTCTCGCACGTGTTTTTACTCGACTAGCCTGCGGGATGCATCCTCTCGCACGTGTTTTTACTCGACTAGCCTGCAGGATGCATCCTCTCGCACGTGTTTTTACTCGACTAGCCTGCGGGATGCATCCTCTCGCACGTGTTTTTGCTCGACTAGCCTGCGGGATGCATCCTCTCGCACGTGTTTTTGCTCGACTAGCCTGCGGGATGCATCCTCTCGCACGTGTTTTTGCTCGACTAGCCTGCGGGATGCATCCTCTCGCACGTGTTTTTGCTCGGCTAGCCTGCGGGATGCATCCTCTCGCACGTGTTTTTGCTCGACTAGCCTGCGGGATGCATCCTCTCGCACGTGTTTTTGCTCGACTAGCCTGCAGGATGCATCCTCTCGCACGTGTTTTTACTCGACTAGCCTGCGGGATGCATCCTCTCGCACGTGTTTTTACTCGACTACCCTGCGGGATGCATCCTCTCGCACGTGTTTTTGCTCGACTAGCCATGCGCATCCCAAAAAACCTGCGCATGCGCATCCCAAAAAACCTGCGTATGCGCATCCCACAAAACCTCGCACGTGTTTTTACTCGACTAGCCTGCGGGATGCATCCTCTCGCACGTGTTTTTGCTCGACTAGCCATGCGCATCCCAAAAAACCTGCACATGCGCATCCCAAAAAACCAGCGCATGCGCATCCCACACAACCTGCGCATGCGCATCCCACAAAACCTCGCACGTGTTTTTACTCGACTAGCCTGCGGGATGCATCCTCTCGCACGTGATTTTGCTCGGCTAGCCTGCGGGATGCATCCTCTCGCACGTGTTTTTGCTCGACTAGCCATGCGCATCCCAAAAAACCTGCGCATGCGCATCCCAAAAAACCTGCGCATGCGCATCCCAAAAAACCTGCGCATGCGCATCCCACAAAACCTGCGCATGCGCATCCCACAAAACCTCGCACGTGTTTTTACTCGACTAGCCTGCGGGATGCATCGTCTCGCACGTGTTTTTACTCGACTAGCCTGCGGGATGCATCCTCTCGCACGTGTTTTTGCTCGACTAGCCTGCGGGATGCATCCTCTCGCACGTGTTTGTGCTCGACTAGCCTGCGGGATGCATCCTCTCGCACGTGTTTTTACTCGACTAGCCTGCGGGATGCATCCTCTCGCACGTGTTTTTACTCGACTAGCCTGCGGGATGCATCCTCTCGCACGTGTTTTTGCTCGACTAGCCTGCGGGATGCATCCTCTCGCACGTGTTTTTGCTCGACTAGCCATGCGCATCCCAAAAAACCTGCGCATGCGCATCCCAAAAAATCTGCGCATGCGCATCCCACAAAACCTCGCACGTGTTTTTACTCGACTAGCCTGCGGGATGCATCCTCTCGCACGTGTTTTTACTCGACTAGCCTGCGGGATGCATCCTCTCGCACGTGTTTTTGCTCGACTAGCCATGCGCATCCCAAAAAACCTGCACATGCGCATCCCAAAAAACCTGCGCATGCGCATCCCACAAAACCTGCGCATGCGCATCCCACAAAACCTCGCACGTGTTTTTACTCGACTAGCCTGCGGGAAGCATCCTCTTGCACGTGTTTTTACTCGACTAGCCTGCGGGATGCATCCTCTCGCACGTGTTTTTACTCGACTAGCCTGCGGGATGCATCCTCTCGCACGTGTTTTTACTCGACTAGCCTGCGGGATGCATCCTCTCGCACGTGTTTGTGCTCGACTAGCCTGCGGGATGCATCCACTCGCACGTGTTTTTACTCGACTAGCCTGCGGGATGGATCCTCTCGCACGTGTTTTTACTCGACTAGCCTGCGGGATGCATCCTCTCGCACGTGTTTTTGCTCGACTAGCCTGCGGGATGCATCCTCTCGCACGTGTTTTTGCTCGACTAGCCATGCGCATCCCAAAAAACCTGCGCATGCGCATCCCAAAAAATCTGCGCATGCGCATCCCACAAAACCTCGCACGTGTTTTTGCTCGACTAGCCTGCAGGATGCATCCTCTCGCACGTGTTTTTACTCGACTAGCCTGCGGGATGCATCCTCTCGCACGTGTTTTTACTCGACTACCCTGCGGGATGCATCCTCTCGCACGTGTTTTTGCTCGACTAGCCATGCGCATCCCAAAAAACCTGCGCATGCGCATCCCAAAAAACCTGCGTATGCGCATCCCACAAAACCTCGCACGTGTTTTTACTCGACTAGCCTGCGGGATGCATCCTCTCGCACGTGTTTTTGCTCGACTAGCCATGCGCATCCCAAAAAACCTGCGCATGCGCATCCCAAAAAACCTGCGCATGCGCATCCCACAAAACCTGCGCATGCGCATCCCACAAAACCTCGCACGTGTTTTTACTCGACTAGCCTGCGGGATGCATCGTCTCGCACGTGTTTTTACTCGACTAGCCTGCGGGATGCATCCTCTCGCACGTGTTTATGCTCGACTAGCCTGCGGGATGCATCCTCTCGCACGTGTTTTTGCTCGACTAGCCATGCGCATCCCAAAAAACCTGCGCATGCGCATCCCAAAAAATCTGCGCATGCGCATCCCACAAAACCTCGCACGTGTTTGTGCTCGACTAGCCTGCGGGATGCATCCTTTCGCACGTGTTTTTACTCGACTAGCCTGCGGGATGCATCCTCTCGCACGTGTTTGTGCTCGACTAGCCTGCGGGATGCATCCTCTCGCACGTGTTTTTACTCGACTAGCCTGCGGGATGCATCCTCTCGCACGTGTTTTTACTCGACTAGCCTGCGGGATGCATCCTCTCGCACGTGTTTTTACTCGACTAGCCTGCAGGATGCATCCTCTCGCACGTGTTTTTACTCGACTAGCCTGCGGGATGCATCCTCTCGCACGTGTTTTTGCTCGACTAGCCTGCGGGATGCATCCTCTCGCACGTGTTTTTGCTCGACTAGCCTGCGGGATGCATCCTCTCGCACGTGTTTTTGCTCGACTAGCCTGCGGGATGCATCCTCTCGCACGTGTTTTTGCTCGGCTAGCCTGCGGGATGCATCCTCTCGCACGTGTTTTTGCTCGACTAGCCTGCGGGATGCATCCTCTCGCACGTGTTTTTGCTCGACTAGCCTGCAGGATGCATCCTCTCGCACGTGTTTTTACTCGACTAGCCTGCGGGATGCATCCTCTCGCACGTGTTTTTACTCGACTACCCTGCGGGATGCATCCTCTCGCACGTGTTTTTGCTCGACTAGCCATGCGCATCCCAAAAAACCTGCGCATGCGCATCCCAAAAAACCTGCGTATGCGCATCCCACAAAACCTCGCACGTGTTTTTACTCGACTAGCCTGCGGGATGCATCCTCTCGCACGTGTTTTTGCTCGACTAGCCATGCGCATCCCAAAAAACCTGCACATGCGCATCCCAAAAAACCAGCGCATGCGCATCCCACACAACCTGCGCATGCGCATCCCACAAAACCTCGCACGTGTTTTTACTCGACTAGCCTGCGGGATGCATCCTCTCGCACGTGATTTTGCTCGGCTAGCCTGCGGGATGCATCCTCTCGCACGTGTTTTTGCTCGACTAGCCATGCGCATCCCAAAAAACCTGCGCATGCGCATCCCAAAAAACCTGCGCATGCGCATCCCAAAAAACCTGCGCATGCGCATCCCACAAAACCTGCGCATGCGCATCCCACAAAACCTCGCACGTGTTTTTACTCGACTAGCCTGCGGGATGCATCGTCTCGCACGTGTTTTTACTCGACTAGCCTGCGGGATGCATCCTCTCGCACGTGTTTTTGCTCGACTAGCCTGCGGGATGCATCCTCTCGCACGTGTTTTTGCTCGACTAGCCATGCGCATCCCAAAAAACCTGCGCATGCGCATCCCAAAAAATCTGCGCATGCGCATCCCACAAAACCTCGCACGTGTTTGTGCTCGACTAGCCTGCGGGATGCAACCTTTCGCACGTGTTTTTACTCGACTAGCCTGCGGGATGCATCCTCTCGCACGTGTTTGTGCTCGACTAGCCTGCGGGATGCATCCTCTCGCACGTGTTTTTACTCGACTAGCCTGCGGGATGCATCCTCTCGCACGTGTTTTTACTCGACTAGCCTGCGGGATGCATCCTCTCGCACGTGTTTTTACTCGACTAGCCTGCAGGATGCATCCTCTCGCACGTGTTTTTACTCGACTAGCCTGCGGGATGCATCCTCTCGCACGTGTTTTTGCTCGACTAGCCTGCGGGATGCATCCTCTCGCACGTGTTTTTGCTCGACTAGCCTGCGGGATGCATCCTCTCGCACGTGTTTTTGCTCGACTAGCCTGCGGGATGCATCCTCTCGCACGTGTTTTTGCTCGACTAGCCTGCGGGATGCATCCTCTCGCACGTGTTTTTACTCGACTAGCCTGCGGGATGCATCCTCTCGCACGTGTTTTTACTCGACTACCCTGCGGGATGCATCCTCTCGCACGTGTTTTTGCTCGACTAGCCATGCGCATCCCAAAAAACCTGCGCATGCGCATCCCACAAAACCTCGCACGTGTTTTTACTCGACTAGCCTGCGGGATGCATCCTCTCGCACGTGTTTTTACTCGACTAGCCATGCGCATCCCAAAAAACCTGCACATGCGCATCCCAAAAAACCTGCGCATGCGCATCCCACAATACCTGCGCATGCGCATCCCACAAAACCTCGCACGTGTTTTTACTCGACTAGCCTGCGGGATGCATCCTCTCGCACGTGTTTTTGCTCGGCTAGCCTGCGGGATGCATCCTCTCGCACGTGTTTTTGCTCGACTAGCCTGCGGGATGCATCCTCTCGCACGTGTTTTTGCTCGACTAGCCTGCGGGACGCATCCTCTCGCACGTGTTTTTACTCGACTAGCCTGCAGGATGCATCCTCTCGCACGTGTTTTTACTCGACTAGCCTGCGGGATGCATCCTCTCGCACGTGTTTTTGCTCGACTAGCCTGCGGGATGCATCCTCTCGCACGTGTTTTTGCTCGACTAGCCTGCGGGATGCATCCTCTCGCACGTGTTTTTACTCGACTAGCCTGCGGGATGCATCCTCTCGCACGTGTTTTTACTCGACTAGCCTGCGGGATGCATCCTCTCGCACGTGTTTTTGCTCGACTAGCCATGCGCATCCCAAAAAACCTGCACATGCGCATCCCAAAAAACCTGCGCATGCGCATCCCACAAAACCTGCGCATGCGCATCGCACAAAACCTCGCACGTGTTTTTACTCGACTAGCCTGCGGGATGCATCCTCTCGCACGTGTTTTTGCTCGGCTAGCCTGCGGGATGCATCCTCTCGCACGTGTTTTTGCTCGACTAGCCTGCGGGATGCATCCTCTCGCACGTGTTTTTGCTCGACTAGCCTGCAGGATGCATCCTCTCGCACGTGTTTTTACTCGACAAGCCTGCGGGATGCATCCTCTCGCACGTGTTTTTACTCGACTACCCTGCGGGATGCATCCTCTCGCACGTGTTTTTGCTCGACTAGCCATGCGCATCCCAAAAAACCTGCGCATGCGCATCCCAAAAAACCTGCGTATGCGCATCCCACAAAACCTCGCACGTGTTTTTACTCGACTAGCCTGCGGGATGCATCCTCTCGCACGTGTTTTTGCTCGACTAGCCATGCGCATCCCAAAAAACCTGCACATGCGCATCCCAAAAAACCAGCGCATGCGCATCCCACAAAACCTGCGCATGCGCATCCCACAAAACCTCGCACGTGTTTTTACTCGACTAGCCTGCGGGATGCATCCTCTCGCACGTGTTTTTGCTCGGCTAGCCTGCGGGATGCATCCTCTCGCACGTGTTTTTGCTCGACTAGCCATGCGCATCCCAAAAAACCTGCGCATGCGCATCCCAAAAAACCTGCGCATGCGCATCCCACAAAACCTGCGCATGCGCATCCCACAAAACCTCGCACGTGTTTTTACTCGACTAGCCTGCGGGATGCATCGTCTCGCACGTGTTTTTACTCGACTAGCCTGCGGGATGCATCCTCTCGCACGTGTTTTTGCTCGACTAGCCTGCGGGATGCATCCTCTCGCACGTGTTTTTGCTCGACTAGCCATGCGCATCCCAAAAAACCTGCGCATGCGCATCCCAAAAAATCTGCGCATGCGCATCCCACAAAACCTCGCACGTGTTTGTGCTCGACTAGCCTGCGGGATGCATCCTTTCGCACGTGTTTTTACTCGACTAGCCTGCGGGATGCATCCTCTCGCACGTGTTTGTGCTCGACTAGCCTGCGGGATGCATCCTCTCGCACGTGTTTTTACTCGACTAGCCTGCGGGATGCATCCTCTCGCACGTGTTTTTACTCGACTAGCCTGCGGGATGCATCCTCTCGCACGTGTTTTTGCTCGACTAGCCTGCGGGATGCATCCTCTCGCACGTGTTTTTGCTCGACTAGCCATGCGCATCCCAAAAAACCTGCGCATGCGCATCCCAAAAAATCTGCGCATGCGCATCCCACAAAACCTCGCACGTGTTTTTACTCGACTAGCCTGCGGGATGCAACCTCTCGCACGTGTTTTTACTCGACTAGCCTGCGGGATGCATCCTCTCGCACGTGTTTTTGCTCGACTAGCCATGCGCATCCCAAAAAACCTGCACATGCGCATCCCAAAAAACCTGCGCATGCGCATCCCACAAAACCTGCGCATGCGCATCCCACAAAACCTCGCACGTGTTTTTACTCGACTAGCCTGCGGGAAGCATCCTCTTGCACGTGTTTTTACTCGACTAGCCTGCGGGATGCATCCTCTCGCACGTGTTTTTACTCGACTAGCCTGCGGGATGCATCCTCTCGCACGTGTTTTTACTCGACTAGCCTGCGGGATGCATCCTCTCGCACGTGTTTGTGCTCGACTAGCCTGCGGGATGCATCCACTCGCACGTGTTTTTACTCGACTAGCCTGCGGGATGGATCCTCTCGCACGTGTTTTTACTCGACTAGCCTGCGGGATGCATCCTCTCGCACGTGTTTTTGCTCGACTAGCCTGCGGGATGCATCCTCTCGCACGTGTTTTTGCTCGACTAGCCATGCGCATCCCAAAAAACCTGCGCATGCGCATCCCAAAAAATCTGCGCATGCGCATCCCACAAAACCTCGCACGTGTTTTTACTCGACTAGCCTGCGGGATGCATCCTCTCGCACGTGTTTTTACTCGACTAGCCTGCGGGATGCATCCTCTCGCACGTGTTTTTGCTCGACTAGCCATGCGCATCCCAAAACACCTGCACATGCGCATCCCAAAAAACCTGCGCATGCGCATCCCACAAAACCTGCGCATGCGCATCCCACAAAACCTCGCACGTGTTTTTACTCGACTAGCCTGCGGGAAGCATCCTCTTGCACGTGTTTTTACTCGACTAGCCTGCGGGATGCATCCTCTCGCACGTGTTTATACTCGACTAGCCTGCGGGATGCATCCTCTTGCACGTGTTTTTACTCGACTAGCCTGCAGGATGCATCCTCTCGCACGTGTTTTTACTCGACTAGCCTGCGGGATGCATCCTCTCGCACGTGTTTTTGCTCGACTAGCCATGCGCATAAAAAAAAACCTGCACATGGCATCCCAAAAAACCTGCGCATGCGCATCCCACAAAACCTGCGCATGCGCATCCCACAAAACCTCGCACGTGTTTTTACTCGACTAGCCTGCGGGATGCATCCTCTCGCACGTGTTTTTGCTCGGCTAGCCTGCGGGATGCATCCTCTCGCACGTGTTTTTGCTCGACTAGCCTGCGGGACGCATCCTCTCGCACGTGTTTTTACTCGACTAGCCTGCAGGATGCATCCTCTCGCACGTGTTTTTACTCGACTAGCCTGCGGGATGCATCCTCTCGCACGTGTTTTTGCTCGACTAGCCTGCGGGATGCATCCTCTCGCACGTGTTTTTGCTCGACTAGCCTGCGGGATGCATCCTCTCGCACGTGTTTTTGCTCGACTAGCCTGCGGGATGGATCCTCTCGCACGTGTTTTTGCTCGACTAGCCTGCGGGATGCAACCTCTCGCACGTGTTTTTACTCGACTAGCCTGCGGGATGCATCCTCTCGCACGTGTTTTTGCTCGACTAGCCTGCGGGATGCATCCTCTCGCACGTGTTTTTACTCGACTAGCCTGCGGGATGCATCCTCTCGCACGTGTTTTTATTCGACTACCCTGCGGAATGCATCCTCTCGCACGTGTTTTTGCTCGACTAGCCATGCGCATCCCAAAAAACCTGCGCATGCGCATCCCAAAAAACCTCGCACGTGTTTGTGCTCGACTAGCCTGCGGGATGCATCCTTTCGCACGTGTGTTTACTCGACTAGCCTGCGGGATGCATCCTCTCGCACGTGTTTTTGCTCGACTAGCCTGCGGGATGCATCCTCTCGCACGTGTTTTTGCTCGACTAGCCATGCGCATCCCAAAAAACCTGCGCATGCGCATCCCAAAAAATCTGCGCATGCGCATCCCACAAAACCTGCGCATGCGCATCCCACAAAACCTCGCACGTGTTTTTACTCGACTAGCCTGCGGGAAGCATCCTCTTGCACGTGTTTTTACTCGACTAGCCTGCGGGATGCATCCTCTCGCACGTGTTTTTACTCGACTAGCCTGCGGGATGCATCCTCTCGCACGTGTTTTTACTCGACTAGCCTGCAGGATGCATCCTCTCGCACGTGTTTTTACTCGACTAGCCTGCGGGATGCATCCTCTCGCACGTGTTTTTGCTCGACTAGCCTGCGGGATGCATCCTCTCGCACGTGTTTTTGCTCGACTAGCCTGCGGGATGCATCCTCTCGCACGTGTTTTTGCTCGACTAGCCTGCGGGATGCATCCTCTCGCACGTGTTTTTGCTCGACTAGCCTGCGGGATGCATCCTCTCGCACGTGTTTTTGCTCGACTAGCCTGCGGGATGGATCCTCTCGCACGTGTTTTTGCTCGACTAGCCTGCGGGATGCATCCTCTCGCACGTGTTTTTACTCGACTAGCCTGCGGGATGCATCCTCTCGCACGTGTTTTTGCTCGACTAGCCTGCGGGATGCATCCTCTCGCACGTGTTTTTACTCGACTAGCCTGCGGGATGCATCCTCTCGCACGTGTTTTTATTCGACTACCCTGCGGAATGCATCCTCTCGCACGTGTTTTTGCTCGACTAGCCATGCGCATCCCAAAAAACCTGCGCATGCGCATCCCAAAAAACCTCGCACGTGTTTGTGCTCGACTAGCCTGCGGGATGCATCCTTTCGCACGTGTGTTTACTCGACTAGCCTGCGGGATGCATCCTCTCGCACGTGTTTTTGCTCGACTAGCCTGCGGGATGCATCCTCTCGCACGTGTTTTTGCTCGACTAGCCATGCGCATCCCAAAAAACCTGCGCATGCGCATCCCAAAAAATCTGCGCATGCGCATCCCACAAAACCTGCGCATGCGCATCCCACAAAACCTCGCACGTGTTTTTACTCGACTAGCCTGCGGGAAGCATCCTCTTGCACGTGTTTTTACTCGACTAGCCTGCGGGATGCATCCTCTCGCACGTGTTTTTACTCGACTAGCCTGCGGGATGCATCCTCTCGCACGTGTTTTTACTCGACTAGCCTGCAGGATGCATCCTCTCGCACGTGTTTTTACTCGACTAGCCTGCGGGATGCATCCTCTCGCACGTGTTTTTGCTCGACTAGCCTGCGGGATGCATCCTCTCGCACGTGTTTTTGCTCGACTAGCCTGCGGGATGCATCCTCTCGCACGTGTTTTTGCTCGACTAGCCTGCGGGATGCATCCTCTCGCACGTGTTTTTGCTCGACTAGCCTGCGGGATGCATCCTCTCGCACGTGTTTTTGCTCGACTAGCCTGCGGGATGCATCCTCTCGCACGTGTTTTTACTCGACTAGCCTGCGGGATGCATCCTCTCGCACGTGTTTTTACTCGACTACCCTGCGGGATGCATCCTCTCGCACGTGTTTTTGCTCGACTAGCCATGCGCATCCCAAAAAACCTGCGCATGCGCATCCCAAAAAATCTGCGCATGCGCATCCCACAAAACCTGCGCATGCGCATCCCACAAAACCTCGCACGTGTTTGTGCTCGACTAGCCTGCGGGATGCATCCTTTCGCACGTGTTTTTACTCGACTAGCCTGCGGGATGCATCCTCTCGCACGTGTTTGTGCTCGACTAGCCTGCGGGATGCATCCTCTCGCACGTGTTTTTACTCGACTAGCCTGCGGGATGCATCCTCTCGCACGTGTTTTTACTCGACTAGCCTGCGGGATGCATCCTCTCGCACGTGTTTTTGCTCGACTAGCCTGCGGGATGCATCCTCTCGCACGTGTTTTTGCTCGACTAGCCATGCACATCCCAAAAAACCTGCGCATGCGCATCCCAAAAAATCTGCGCATGCGCATCCCACAAAACCTCGCACGTGTTTTTACTCGACTAGCCTGCGGGATGCATCCTCTCGCACGTGTTTTTACTCGACTAGCCTGCGGGATGCATCCTCTCGCACGTCTTTTTGCTCGACTAGCCATGCGCATCCCAAAAAACCTGCACATGCGCATCCCAAAAAACCTGCGCATGCGCATCCCACAAAACCTGCGCATGCGCATCCCACAAAACCTCGCACGTGTTTTTACTCGACTAGCCTGCGGGAAGCATCCTCTTGCACGTGTTTTTACTCGACTAGCCTGCGGGATGCATCCTCTCGCACGTGTTTTTACTCGACTAGCCTGCGGGATGCACCCTCTCGCACGTGTTTTTACTCGACTAGCCTGCAGGATGCATCCTCTCGCACGTGTTTTTACTCGACTAGCCTGCGGGATGCATCCTCTCGCACGTGTTTTTGCTCGACTAACCTGCGGGATGCATCCTCTCGCACGTGTTTTTGCTCGACTAGCCTGCGGGATGCATCCTCTCGCACGTGTTTTTGCTCGACTAGCCATGCGCATCCCAAAAAACCTGCGCATGCGCATCCCAAAAAATCTGCGCATGCGCATCCCACAAAACCTCGCACGTGTTTTTACTCGACTAGCCTGCGGGATGCATCCTCTCGCACGTGTTTTTACTCGACTAGCCTGCGGGATGCATCCTCTCGCACGTGTTTTTGCTCGACTAGCCATGCGCATCCCAAAAAACCTGCACATGCGCATCCCAAAAAACCTGCGCATGCGCATCCCACAAAACCTGCGCATGCGCATCCCACAAAACCTCGCACGTGTTTTTACTCGACTAGCCTGCGGGAAGCATCCTCTTGCACGTGTTTTTACTCGACTAGCCTGCGGGATGCATCCTCTCGCACGTGTTTTTGCTCGATTAGCCATGCGCATCCCAAAAAACCTGCGCATGCGCATCCCAAAAAATCTGCGCATGCGCATCCCACAAAACCTGCGCATGCGCATCCCACAAAACCTCGCACGTGTTTGTGCTCGACTAGCCTGCGGGATGCATCCTTTCGCACGTGTTTTTACTCGACTAGCCTGCGGGATGCATCCTCTCGCACGTGTTTTTACTCGACTAGCCTGCGGGATGCATCCTCTCGCACGTGTTTTTGCTCGACTAGCCATGCGCATCCCAAAAAACCTGCGCATGCGCATCCCAAAAAACCTCGCACGTGTTTGTGCTCGACTAGCCTGCGGGATGCATCCTTTCGCACGTGTGTTTACTCGACTAGCCTGCGGGATGCATCCTCTCGCACGTGTTTTTGCTCGACTAGCCTGCGGGATGCATCCTCTCGCACGTGTTTTTGCTCGACTAGCCATGCGCATCCCAAAAAACCTGCGCATGCGCATCCCAAAAAATCTGCGCATGCGCATCCCACAAAACCTGCGCATGCGCATCCCACAAAACCTCGCACGTGTTTTTACTCGACTAGCCTGCGGGAAGCATCCTCTTGCACGTGTTTTTACTCGACTAGCCTGCGGGATGCATCCTCTCGCACGTGTTTTTACTCGACTAGCCTGCGGGATGCATCCTCTCGCACGTGTTTTTACTCGACTAGCCTGCAGGATGCATCCTCTCGCACGTGTTTTTACTCGACTAGCCTGCGGGATGCATCCTCTCGCACGTGTTTTTGCTCGACTAGCCTGCGGGATGCATCCTCTCGCACGTGTTTTTGCTCGACTAGCCTGCGGGATGCATCCTCTCGCACGTGTTTTTGCTCGACTAGCCTGCAGGATGCATCCTCTCGCACGTGTTTTTGCTCGACTAGCCTGCGGGATGCATCCTCTCGCACGTGTTTTTACTCGACTAGCCTGCGGGATGCATCCTCTCGCACGTGTTTTTACTCGACTACCCTGCGGGATGCATCCTCTCGCACGTGTTTTTGCTCGACTAGCCATGCGCATCCCAAAAAACCTGCGCATGCGCATCCCAAAAAATCTGCGCATGCGCATCCCACATAACCTGCGCATGCGCATCCCACAAAACCTCGCACGTGTTTGTGCTCGACTAGCCTGCGGGATGCATCCTCTCGCACGTGTTTGTGCTCGACTAGCCTGCGGGATGCATCCTCTCGCACGTGTTTTTACTCGACTAGCCTGCGGGATGCATCCTCTTGCACGTGTTTTTACTCGACTAGCCTGCGGGATGCATCCTCTCGCACGTGTTTTTGCTCGACTAGCCTGCGGGATGCATCCTCTCGCACGTGTTTTTGCTCGACTAGCCATGCGCATCCCAAAAAACCTGCGCATGCGCATCCCACAAAACCTGCGCATGCGCATCCCACAAAACCTCGCACGTGTTTTTACTCGACTAGCCTGCGGGAAGCATCCTCTTGCACGTGTTTTTACTCGACTAGCCTGCGGGATGCATCCTCTCGCACGTGTTTTTGCTCGACTAGCCATGCGCATCCCAAAAAACCTGCACATGCGCATCCCAAAAAACCTGCGCATGCGCATCCCACAAAACCTGCGCATGCGCATCCCACAAAACCTCGCACGTGTTTTTACTCGACTAGCCTGCGGGAAGCATCCTCTTGCACGTGTTTTTACTCGACTAGCCTGCGGGATGCATCCTCTCGCACGTGTTTTTACTCGACTAGCCTGCGGGATGCATCCTCTCGCACGTGTTTTTACTAGACTAGCCTGCAGGATGCATCCTCTCGCACGTGTTTTTACTCGACTAGCCTGCGGGATGCATCCTCTCGCACGTGTTTTTACTCGACTAGCCTGCGGGATGCATCCTCTCGCACGTGTTTTTACTCGACTAGCCTGCAGGATGCATCCTCTCGCACGTGTTTTTACTCGACTAGCCTGCGGGATGCATCCTCTCGCACGTGTTTTTGCTCGACTAACCTGCGGGATGCATCCTCTCGCACGTGTTTTTGCTCGACTAGCCTGCGGGATGCATCCTCTCGCACGTGTTTTTGCTCGACTAGCCTGCGGGATGCATCATCTCGCACGTGTTTTTGCTCGACTAGCCATGCGCATCCCAAAAAACCTGCGCATGCGCATCCCAAAAAATCTGCGCATGCGCATGCCACAAAACCTCGCACGTGTTTTTACTCGACTAGCCTGCGGGATGCATCCTCTCGCACGTGTTTTTACTCGACTAGCCTGCGGGATGCATCCTCTCGCACGTGTTTTTGCTCGACTAGCCATGCGCATCCCAAAAAACCTGCACATGCGCATCCCAAAAAACCTGCGCATGCGCATCCCACAAAACCTGCGCATGCGCATCCCACAAAACCTCGCACGTGTTTTTACTCGTCTAGCCTGCGGGAAGCATCCTCTTGCACGTGTTTTTACTCGACTAGCCTGCGGGATGCATCCTCTCGCACGTGTTTTTGCTCGACTAGCCATGCGCATCCCAAAAAACCTGCACATGCGCATCCCAAAAAACCTGCGCATGCGCATCCCACAAAACCTGCGCATGCGCATCCCACAAAACCTCGCACGTGTTTTTACTCGACTAGCCTGCGGGAAGCATCCTCTTGCACGTGTTTTTACTCGACTAGCCTGCGGGATGCATCCTCTCGCACGTGTTTTTACTCGACTAGCCTGCGGGATGCATCCTCTCGCACGTGTTTTTACTCGACTAGCCTGCAGGATGCATCCTCTCGCACGTGTTTTTACTCGACTAGCCTGCGGGATGCATCCTCTCGCACGTGTTTTTGCTCGACTAACCTGCGGGATGCATCCTCTCGCACGTGTTTTTGCTCGACTAGCCTGCGGGATGCATCCTCTCGCACGTGTTTTTGCTCGACTAGCCTGCGGGATGCATCCTCTCGCACGTGTTTTTGCTCGACTAGCCATGCGCATCCCAAAAAACCTGCGCATGCGCATCCCAAAAAATCTGCGCATGCGCATCCCACAAAACCTCGCACGTGTTTTTACTCGACTAGCCTGCGGGATGCATCCTCTCGCACGTGTTTTTACTCGACTAGCCTGCGGGATGCATCCTCTCGCACGTGTTTTTGCTCGACTAGCCATGCGCATCCTAAAAAACCTGCACATGCGCATCCCAAAAAACCTGCGCATGCGCATCCCACAAAACCTGCGCATGCGCATCCCACAAAACCTCGCACGTGTTTTTACTCGACTAGCCTGCGGGAAGCATCCTCTTGCACGTGTTTTTGCTCGACTAACCTGCGGGATGCATCCTCTCGCACGTGTTTTTGCTCGACTAGCCTGCGGGATGCATCCTCTCGCACGTGTTTTTGCTCGACTAGCCTGCGGGATGCATCCTCTCGCACGTGTTTTTGCTCGACTAGCTTGCGGGATGCATCCTCTCGCACGTGTTTTTACTCGACTAGCCTGCGGGATGCATCCTCTCGCACGTGTTTTTGCTCGACTAGCCATGCGCATCCCAAAAAACCTGCACATGCGCATCCCAAAAAACCTGCGCATGCGCATCCCACAAAACCTGCGCATGCGCATCCCACAAAACCTCGCACGTGTTTTTACTCGACTAGCCTGCGGGAAGCATCCTCTTGCACGTGTTTTTACTCGACTAGCCTGCGGGATGCATCCTCTCGCACGTGTTTTTGCTCGATTAGCCATGCGCATCCCAAAAAACCTGCGCATGCGCATCCCAAAAAATCTGCGCATGCGCATCCCACAAAACCTGCGCATGCGCATCCCACAAAACCTCGCACGTGTTTGTGCTCGACTAGCCTGCGGGATGCATCCTTTCGCACGTGTTTTTACTCGACTAGCCTGCGGGATGCATCCTCTCGCACGTGTTTTTACTCGACTAGCCTGCGGGATGCATCCTCTCGCACGTGTTTTTGCTCGACTAGCCATGCGCATCCCAAAAAACCTGCGCATGCGCATCCCAAAAAACCTCGCACGTGTTTGTGCTCGACTAGCCTGCGGGATGCATCCTTTCGCACGTGTGTTTACTCGACTAGCCTGCGGGATGCATCCTCTCGCACGTGTTTTTGCTCGACTAGCCTGCGGGATGCATCCTCTCGCACGTGTTTTTGCTCGACTAGCCATGCGCATCCCAAAAAACCTGCGCATGCGCATCCCAAAAAATCTGCGCATGCGCATCCCACAAAACCTGCGCATGCGCATCCCACAAAACCTCGCACGTGTTTTTACTCGACTAGCCTGCGGGAAGCATCCTCTTGCACGTGTTTTTACTCGACTAGCCTGCGGGATGCATCCTCTCGCACGTGTTTTTACTCGACTAGCCTGCGGGATGCATCCTCTCGCACGTGTTTTTACTCGACTAGCCTGCAGGATGCATCCTCTCGCACGTGTTTTTACTCGACTAGCCTGCGGGATGCATCCTCTCGCACGTGTTTTTGCTCGACTAGCCTGCGGGATGCATCCTCTCGCACGTGTTTTTGCTCGACTAGCCTGCGGGATGCATCCTCTCGCACGTGTTTTTGCTCGACTAGCCTGCGGGATGCATCCTCTCGCACGTGTTTTTGCTCGACTAGCCTGCGGGATGCATCCTCTCGCACGTGTTTTTACTCGACTAGCCTGCGGGATGCATCCTCTCGCACGTGTTTTTACTCGACTACCCTGCGGGATGCATCCTCTCGCACGTGTTTTTGCTCGACTAGCCATGCGCATCCCAAAAAACCTGCGCATGCGCATCCCAAAAAATCTGCGCATGCGCATCCCACAAAACCTGCGCATGCGCATCCCACAAAACCTCGCACGTGTTTGTGCTCGACTAGCCTGCGGGATGCATCCTCTCGCACGTGTTTGTGCTCGACTAGCCTGCGGGATGCATCCTCTCGCACGTGTTTTTACTCGACTAGCCTGCGGGATGCATCCTCTTGCACGTGTTTTTACTCGACTAGCCTGCGGGATGCATCCTCTCGCACGTGTTTTTGCTCGACTAGCCTGCGGGATGCATCCTCTCGCACGTGTTTTTGCTCGACTAGCCATGCGCATCCCAAAAAACCTGCGCATGCGCATCCCACAAAACCTGCGCATGCGCATCCCACAAAACCTCGCACGTGTTTTTACTCGACTAGCCTGCGGGAAGCATCCTCTTGCACGTGTTTTTACTCGACTAGCCTGCGGGATGCATCCTCTCGCACGTGTTTTTGCTCGACTAGCCATGCGCATCCCAAAAAACCTGCACATGCGCATCCCAAAAAACCTGCGCATGCGCATCCCACAAAACCTGCGCATGCGCATCCCACAAAACCTCGCACGTGTTTTTACTCGACTAGCCTGCGGGAAGCATCCTCTTGCACGTGTTTTTACTCGACTAGCCTGCGGGATGCATCCTCTCGCACGTGTTTTTACTCGACTAGCCTGCGGGATGCATCCTCTCGCACGTGTTTTTACTAGACTAGCCTGCAGGATGCATCCTCTCGCACGTGTTTTTACTCGACTAGCCTGCGGGATGCATCCTCTCGCACGTGTTTTTACTCGACTAGCCTGCGGGATGCATCCTCTCGCACGTGTTTTTACTCGACTAGCCTGCAGGATGCATCCTCTCGCACGTGTTTTTACTCGACTAGCCTGCGGGATGCATCCTCTCGCACGTGTTTTTGCTCGACTAACCTGCGGGATGCATCCTCTCGCACGTGTTTTTGCTCGACTAGCCTGCGGGATGCATCCTCTCGCACGTGTTTTTGCTCGACTAGCCTGCGGGATGCATCCTCTCGCACGTGTTTTTGCTCGACTAGCCATGCGCATCCCAAAAAACCTGCGCATGCGCATCCCAAAAAATCTGCGCATGCGCATGCCACAAAACCTCGCACGTGTTTTTACTCGACTAGCCTGCGGGATGCATCCTCTCGCACGTGTTTTTACTCGACTAGCCTGCGGGATGCATCCTCTCGCACGTGTTTTTGCTCGACTAGCCATGCGCATCCCAAAAAACCTGCACATGCGCATCCCAAAAAACCTGCGCATGCGCATCCCACAAAACCTGCGCATGCGCATCCCACAAAACCTCGCACGTGTTTTTACTCGTCTATCCTGCGGGAAGCATCCTCTTGCACGTGTTTTTACTCGACTAGCCTGCGGGATGCATCCTCTCGCACGTGTTTTTGCTCGACTAGCCATGCGCATCCCAAAAAACCTGCACATGCGCATCCCAAAAAACCTGCGCATGCGCATCCCACAAAACCTGCGCATGCGCATCCCACAAAACCTCGCACGTGTTTTTACTCGACTAGCCTGCGGGAAGCATCCTCTTGCACGTGTTTTTACTCGACTAGCCTGCGGGATGCATCCTCTCGCACGTGTTTTTACTCGACTAGCCTGCGGGATGCATCCTCTCGCACGTGTTTTTACTCGACTAGCCTGCAGGATGCATCCTCTCGCACGTGTTTTTACTCGACTAGCCTGCGGGATGCATCCTCTCGCACGTGTTTTTGCTCGACTAACCTGCGGGATGCATCCTCTCGCACGTGTTTTTGCTCGACTAGCCTGCGGGATGCATCCTCTCGCACGTGTTTTTGCTCGACTAGCCTGCGGGATGCATCCTCTCGCACGTGTTTTTGCTCGACTAGCCATGCGCATCCCAAAAAACCTGCGCATGCGCATCCCAAAAAATCTGCGCATGCGCATCCCACAAAACCTCGCACGTGTTTTTACTCGACTAGCCTGCGGGATGCATCCTCTCGCACGTGTTTTTACTCGACTAGCCTGCGGGATGCATCCTCTCGCACGTGTTTTTGCTCGACTAGCCATGCGCATCCTAAAAAACCTGCACATGCGCATCCCAAAAAACCTGCGCATGCGCATCCCACAAAACCTGCGCATGCGCATCCCACAAAACCTCGCACGTGTTTTTACTCGACTAGCCTGCGGGAAGCATCCTCTTGCACGTGTTTTTGCTCGACTAACCTGCGGGATGCATCCTCTCGCACGTGTTTTTGCTCGACTAGCCTGCGGGATGCATCCTCTCGCACGTGTTTTTGCTCGACTAGCCTGCGGGATGCATCCTCTCGCACGTGTTTTTGCTCGACTAGCTTGCGGGATGCATCCTCTCGCACGTGTTTTTACTCGACTAGCCTGCGGGATGCACCCTCTCGCACGTGTTTTTACTCGACTACCCTGCGGGATGCATCCTCTCGCACGTGTTTTTGCTCGACTAGCCATGCGCAATCCCAAAAAACCTGAGCATGCGCATCCCACAAAACTTCGCACGTGTTTTTACTCGACTAGCCTGCGGGATGCATCCTCTCGCACGTGTTTTTACTCGACTAGCCTGCGGGATGCATCCTCTCGCACGTGTTTTTGCTCGACTAGCCATGCGCATCCCAAAAAACCTGCACATGCGCTTCCCAAAAAACCTGCGCATGCGCATCCCACAAAACCTGCGCATGCGCATCCCACAAAACCTCGCACGTGTTTTTACTCGACTAGCCTGCGGGATGCATCCTCTCGCACGTGTTTTTGCTCGACTAGCCTGCGGGATGCATCCTCTCGCACGTGTTTTTGCTCGGCTAGCCTGCGGGATGCATCCTCTCGCACGTGTTTTTGCTCGACTAGCCTGCGGGATGCATCCTCTCGCACGTGTTTTTGCTCGACTAGCCTGCGGGACGCATCCTCTCGCACGTGTTTTTACTCGACTAGCCTGCAGGATGCATCCTCTCGCACGTGTTTTTACTCCACTAGCCTGCGGGATGCATCCTCTCGCACGTGTTTTTGCTCGACTAGCCTGCGGGATGCATCCTCTCGCACGTGTTTTTGCTCGACTAGCCTGCGGGATGCATCCTCTCGCACGTGTTTTTGCTCGACTAGCCTGCGGGATGCATCCTCTCGCACGTGTTTTTGCTCGACTAGCCTGCGGGATGCATCCTCTCGCACGTGTTTTTACTCGACTAGCCTGCGGGATGCATCCTCTCGCACGTGTTTTTGCTCGACTAGCCTGCGGGATGCATAATCTCGCACGTGTTTTTGCTCGACTAGCCTGCGGGATGCATCCTCTCGCACGTGTTTTTACTCGACTAGCCTGCGGGATGCATCCTCTCGCACGTGTTTTTACTCGACTACCCTGCGGAATGCATCCTCTCGCACGTGTTTTTGCTCGACTAGCCATGCGCATCCCAAAAAACCTGCGCATGCGCATCTCAAAAAACCTGCGCATGCGCATCCCACAAAACATGCGCATGCGCATCCCACAAAACCTCGCACGTGTTTTTACTCGACTAGCCTGCGGGATGCATCCTCTCGCACGTGTTTTTACTCGACTAGCCTGCGGGATGCATCCTCTCGCACGTGTTTTTACTCGACTACCCTGCGGGATGCATCCTCTCGCACGTGTTTTTGCTCGACTAGCCATGCGCATCCCATAAAACCTACGCATGCGCATCCCACAAAACCTCGCACGTGTTTTTACTCGACTAGCCTGCGGGATGCATCCTCTCGCACGTGTTTTTACTCGACTAGCCTGCGGGATGCATCCTCTCGCACGTGTTTTTACTCGACTAGCCTGCGGGATGCATCCTCTCGCACGTGTTTGTGCTCGACTAGCCTGCGGGATGCATCCTCTCGCACGTGTTTTTACTCGACTAGCCTGCGGGATGCATCCTCTCGCACGTGTTTTTACTCGACTAGCCTGCGGGAAGCATCCTCTTGCACGTGTTTTTACTCGACTAGCCTGCGGGATGCATCCTCTCGCACGTGTTTTTACTCGACTAGCCTGCGGGATGCATCCTCTCGCACGTGTTTTTACTCGACTAGCCTGCAGGATGCATCCTCTCGCACGTGTTTTTACTCGACTAGCCTGCGGGATGCATCCTCTCGCACGTGTTTTTGCTCGACTAACCTGCGGGATGCATCCTCTCGCACGTGTTTTTGCTCGACTAGCCTGCGGGATGCATCCTCTCGCACGTGTTTTTGCTCGACTAGCCTGCGGGATGCATCCTCTCGCACGTGTTTTTGCTCGACTAGCCATGCGCATCCCAAAAAACCTGCGCATGCGCATCCCAAAAAATCTGCGCATGCGCATCCCACAAAACCTCGCACGTGTTTTTACTCGACTAGCCTGCGGGATGCATCCTCTCGCACGTGTTTTTACTCGACTAGCCTGCGGGATGCATCCTCTCGCACGTGTTTTTGCTCGACTAGCCATGCGCATCCCAAAAAACCTGCACATGCGCATCCCAAAAAACCTGCGCATGCGCATCCCACAAAACCTCGCACGTGTTTTTACTCGACTAGCCTGCGGGAAGCATCCTCTTGCACGTGTTTTTACTCGACTAGCCTGCGGGATGCATCCTCTCGCACGTGTTTTTACTCGACTAGCCTGCGGGATGCATCCTCTCGCACGTGTTTTTACTCGACTAGCCTGCAGGATGCATCCCCTCGCACGTGTTTTTACTCGACTAGCCTGCGGGATGCATCCTCTCGCACGTGTTTTTGCTCGACTAACCTGCGGGATGCATCCTCTCGCACGTGTTTTTGCTCGACTAGCCTGCGGGATGCATCCTCTCGCACGTGTTTTTGCTCGACTAGCCTGCGGGATGCATCCTCTGGCACGTGTTTTTGCTCGACTAGCTTGCGGGATGCATCCTCTCGCATGTGTTTTTACTCGACTAGCCTGCGGGATGCACCCTCTCGCACGTGTTTTTACTCGACTACCCTGCGGGATGCATCCTCTCGCACGTGTTTTTGCTCGACTAGCCATGCGCAATCCCAAAAAACCTGAGCATGCGCATCCCACAAAACCTCGCACGTGTTTTTACTCGACTAGCCTGCGGGATGCATCCTCTCGCACGTGTTTTTACTCGACTAGCCTGCGGGATGCATCCTCTCGCACGTGTTTTTGCTCGACTAGCCATGCGCATCCCATAAAACCTACGCATGCGCATCCCACAAAACCTCGCACGTGTTTTTACTCGACTAGCCTGCGGGATGCATCCTCTCGCACGTGTTTTTACTCGACTAGCCTGCGGGATGCATCCTCTCGCACGTGTTTTTACTCGACTAGCCTGCGGGATGCATCCTCTCGCACGTGTTTGTGCTCGACTAGCCTGCGGGATGCATCCTCTCGCACGTGTTTTTACTCGACTAGCCTGCGGGATGCATCCTCTCGCACGTGTTTTTACTCGACTAGCCTGCGGGAAGCATCCTCTTGCACGTGTTTTTACTCGACTAGCCTGCGGGATGCATCCTCTCGCACGTGTTTTTACTCGACTAGCCTGCGGGATGCATCCTCTCGCACGTGTTTTTACTCGACTAGCCTGCAGGATGCATCCTCTCGCACGTGTTTTTACTCGACTAGCCTGCGGGATGCATCCTCTCGCACGTGTTTTTGCTCGACTAACCTGCGGGATGCATCCTCTCGCACGTGTTTTTGCTCGACTAGCCTGCGGGATGCATCCTCTCGCACGTGTTTTTGCTCGACTAGCCTGCGGGATGCATCCTCTCGCACGTGTTTTTGCTCGACTAGCCATGCGCATCCCAAAAAACCTGCGCATGCGCATCCCAAAAAATCTGCGCATGCGCATCCCACAAAACCTCGCACGTGTTTTTACTCGACTAGCCTGCGGGATGCATCCTCTCGCACGTGTTTTTACTCGACTAGCCTGCGGGATGCATCCTCTCGCACGTGTTTTTGCTCGACTAGCCATGCGCATCCCAAAAAACCTGCACATGCGCATCCCAAAAAACCTGCGCATGCGCATCCCACAAAACCTCGCACGTGTTTTTACTCGACTAGCCTGCGGGAAGCATCCTCTTGCACGTGTTTTTACTCGACTAGCCTGCGGGATGCATCCTCTCGCACGTGTTTTTACTCGACTAGCCTGCGGGATGCATCCTCTCGCACGTGTTTTTACTCGACTAGCCTGCAGGATGCATCCTCTCGCACGTGTTTTTACTCGACTAGCCTGCGGGATGCATCCTCTCGCACGTGTTTGTGCTCGACTAGCCTGCGGGATGCATCCTCTCGCACGTGTTTTTACTCGACTAGCCTGCGGGATGCATCCTCTCGCACGTGTTTTTACTCGACTAGCCTGCGGGAAGCATCCTCTTGCACGTGTTTTTACTCGACTAGCCTGCGGGATGCATCCTCTCGCACGTGTTTTTACTCGACTAGCCTGCGGGATGCATCCTCTCGCACGTGTTTTTACTCGACTAGCCTGCAGGATGCATCCTCTCGCACGTGTTTTTACTCGACTAGCCTGCGGGATGCATCCTCTCGCACGTGTTTTTGCTCGACTAACCTGCGGGATGCATCCTCTCGCACGTGTTTTTGCTCGACTAGCCTGCGGGATGCATCCTCTCGCACGTGTTTTTGCTCGACTAGCCTGCGGGATGCATCCTCTCGCACGTGTTTTTGCTCGACTAGCCATGCGCATCCCAAAAAACCTGCGCATGCGCATCCCAAAAAATCTGCGCATGCGCATCCCACAAAACCTCGCACGTGTTTTTACTCGACTAGCCTGCGGGATGCATCCTCTCGCACGTGTTTTTACTCGACTAGCCTGCGGGATGCATCCTCTCGCACGTGTTTTTGCTCGACTAGCCATGCGCATCCCAAAAAACCTGCACATGCGCATCCCAAAAAACCTGCGCATGCGCATCCCACAAAACCTCGCACGTGTTTTTACTCGACTAGCCTGCGGGAAGCATCCTCTTGCACGTGTTTTTACTCGACTAGCCTGCGGGATGCATCCTCTCGCACGTGTTTTTACTCGACTAGCCTGCGGGATGCATCCTCTCGCACGTGTTTTTACTCGACTAGCCTGCAGGATGCATCCCCTCGCACGTGTTTTTACTCGACTAGCCTGCGGGATGCATCCTCTCGCACGTGTTTTTGCTCGACTAACCTGCGGGATGCATCCTCTCGCACGTGTTTTTGCTCGACTAGCCTGCGGGATGCATCCTCTCGCACGTGTTTTTGCTCGACTAGCCTGCGGGATGCATCCTCTGGCACGTGTTTTTGCTCGACTAGCTTGCGGGATGCATCCTCTCGCATGTGTTTTTACTCGACTAGCCTGCGGGATGCACCCTCTCGCACGTGTTTTTACTCGACTACCCTGCGGGATGCATCCTCTCGCACGTGTTTTTGCTCGACTAGCCATGCGCAATCCCAAAAAACCTGAGCATGCGCATCCCACAAAACCTCGCACGTGTTTTTACTCGACTAGCCTGCGGGATGCATCCTCTCGCACGTGTTTTTACTCGACTAGCCTGCGGGATGCATCCTCTCGCACGTGTTTTTGCTCGACTAGCCATGCGCATCCCATAAAACCTACGCATGCGCATCCCACAAAACCTCGCACGTGTTTTTACTCGACTAGCCTGCGGGATGCATCCTCTCGCACGTGTTTTTACTCGACTAGCCTGCGGGATGCATCCTCTCGCACGTGTTTTTACTCGACTAGCCTGCGGGATGCATCCTCTCGCACGTGTTTGTGCTCGACTAGCCTGCGGGATGCATCCTCTCGCACGTGTTTTTACTCGACTAGCCTGCGGGATGCATCCTCTCGCACGTGTTTTTACTCGACTAGCCTGCGGGAAGCATCCTCTTGCACGTGTTTTTACTCGACTAGCCTGCGGGATGCATCCTCTCGCACGTGTTTTTACTCGACTAGCCTGCGGGATGCATCCTCTCGCACGTGTTTTTACTCGACTAGCCTGCAGGATGCATCCTCTCGCACGTGTTTTTACTCGACTAGCCTGCGGGATGCATCCTCTCGCACGTGTTTTTGCTCGACTAACCTGCGGGATGCATCCTCTCGCACGTGTTTTTGCTCGACTAGCCTGCGGGATGCATCCTCTCGCACGTGTTTTTGCTCGACTAGCCTGCGGGATGCATCCTCTCGCACGTGTTTTTGCTCGACTAGCCATGCGCATCCCAAAAAACCTGCGCATGCGCATCCCAAAAAATCTGCGCATGCGCATCCCACAAAACCTCGCACGTGTTTTTACTCGACTAGCCTGCGGGATGCATCCTCTCGCACGTGTTTTTACTCGACTAGCCTGCGGGATGCATCCTCTCGCACGTGTTTTTGCTCGACTAGCCATGCGCATCCCAAAAAACCTGCACATGCGCATCCCAAAAAACCTGCGCATGCGCATCCCACAAAACCTCGCACGTGTTTTTACTCGACTAGCCTGCGGGAAGCATCCTCTTGCACGTGTTTTTACTCGACTAGCCTGCGGGATGCATCCTCTCGCACGTGTTTTTACTCGACTAGCCTGCGGGATGCATCCTCTCGCACGTGTTTTTACTCGACTAGCCTGCAGGATGCATCCTCTCGCACGTGTTTTTACTCGACTAGCCTGCGGGATGCATCCTCTCGCACGTGTTTTTGCTCGACTAACCTGCGGGATGCATCCTCTCGCACGTGTTTTTGCTCGACTAGCCTGCGGGATGCATCCTCTCGCACGTGTTTTTGCTCGACTAGCCTGCGGGATGCATCCTCTCGCACGTGTTTTTGCTCGACTAGCTTGCGGGATGCATCCTCTCGCATGTGTTTTTACTCGACTAGCCTGCGGGATGCACCCTCTCGCACGTGTTTTTACTCGACTACCCTGCGGGATGCATCCTCTCGCACGTGTTTTTGCTCGACTAGCCATGCGCAATCCCAAAAAACCTGAGCATGCGCATCCCACAAAACCTCGCACGTGTTTTTACTCGACTAGCCTGCGGGATGCATCCTCTCGCACGTGTTTTTACTCGACTAGCCTGCGGGATGCATCCTTTCGCACGTGTTTTTGCTCGACTAGCCATGCGCATCCCAAAAAACCTGCACATGCGCTTCCCAAAAAACCTGCGCATGCGCATCCCACAAAACCTGCGCATGCGCATCCCACAAAACCTCGCACGTGTTTTTACTCGACTAGCCTGCGGGATGCATCCTCTCGCACGTGTTTTTGCTCGACTAGCCTGCGGGATGCATCCTCTCGCACGTGTTTTTGCTCGGCTAGCCTGCGGGATGCATCCTCTCGCACGTGTTTTTGCTCGACTAGCCTGCGGGATGCATCCTCTCGCACGTGTTTTTGCTCGACTAGCCTGCGGGACGCATCCTCTCGCACGTGTTTTTACTCGACTAGCCTGCAGGATGCATCCTCTCGCACGTGTTTTTACTCGACTAGCCTGCGGGATGCATCCTCTCGCACGTGTTTTTGCTCGACTAGCCTGCGGGATGCATCCTCTCGCACGTGTTTTTGCTCGACTAGCCTGCGGGATGCATCCTCTCGCACGTGTTTTTGCTCGACTAGCCTGCGGGATGCATCCTCTCGCACGTGTTTTTGCTCGACTAGCCTGCGGGATGCATCCTCTCGCACGTGTTTTTACTCGACTAGCCTGCGGGATGCATCCTCTCGCACGTGTTTTTGCTCGACTAGCCTGCGGGATGCATAATCTCGCACGTGTTTTTGCTCGACTAGCCTGCGGGATGCATCCTCTCGCACGTGTTTTTACTCGACTAGCCTGCGGGATGCATCCTCTCGCACGTGTTTTTACTCGACTACCCTGCGGAATGCATCCTCTCGCACGTGTTTTTGCTCGACTAGCCATGCGCATCCCAAAAAACCTGCGCATGCGCATCCCAAAAAACCTGCGCATGCGCATCCCACAAAACATGCGCATGTGCATCCCACAAAACCTCGCACGTGTTTTTACTCGACTAGCCTGCGGGATGCATCCTCTCGCACGTGTTTTTACTTCGACTAGCCTGCGGATGCATCCTCTCGCACGTGTTTTTACTCGACTACCCTGCGGGATGCATCCTCTCGCACGTGTTTTTGCTCGACTAGCCATGCGCATCCATAAAACCTGCGCATGCGCATCCCACAAAACCTCGCACGTGTTTTTACTCGACTAGCCTGCGGGATGCATCCTCTCGCACGTGTTTTTACTCGACTAGCCTGCGGGATGCATCCTCTCGCACGTGTTTTTACTCGACTACCCTGCGGGATGCATCCTCTCGCACGTGTTTTTGCTCGACTAGCCATGCGCATCCCATAAAACCTGCGCATGCGCATCCCACAAAACCTCGCACGTGTTTTTACTCGACTAGCCTGCGGGATGCATCCTCTCGCACGTGTTTTTACTCGACTAGCCTGCGGGATGCATCCTCTCGCACGTGTTTGTGCTCGACTAGCCTGCGGGATGCATCCTCTCGCACGTGTTTTTACTCGACTAGCCTGCGGGATGCATCCTCTCGCACGTGTTTTTACTCGACTAGCCATGCGCATCCCAAAAAACCTGCGCATGCGCATCCCAAAAAATCTGCGCATGCGCATCCCACAAAACCTCGCACGTGTTTTTACTCGACTAGCCTGCGGGATGCATCCTCTCGCACATGTTTTTGCTCGACTAGCCATGCGCATCCCAAAAAACCTGCACATGCGCATCCCAAAAAACCTGCGCATGCGCATCCCAAAAAACCTGCGCATGCGCATCCCACAAAACCTGCGCATGCGCATCCCACAAAACCTCTCACGTGTTTTTACTCGACTAGCCTGCGGGAAGCATCCTCTTGCACGTGTTTTTACTCGACTAGCCTGCGGGATGCATCCTCTCGCACGTGTTTTTACTCGACTAGCCTGCGGGATGCATCCTCTCGCACGTGTTTTTACTCGACTAGCCTGCAGGATGCATCCTCTCGCACGTGTTTTTACTCGACTAGCCTGCGGGATGCATCCTCTCGCACGTGTTTTTGCTCGACTAACCTGCGGGATGCATCCTCTCGCACGTGTTTTTGCTCGACTAGCCTGCGGGATGCATCCTCTCGCACGTGTTTTTGCTCGACTAGCCTGCGGGATGCATCCTCTCGCACGTGTTTTTGCTCGACTAGCCTGCGGGATGCATCCTCTCGCACGTGTTTTTGCTCGACTAGCCTGCGGGATGCATCCTCTCGCACGTGTTTTTGCTCGACTAGCCTGCGGGATGCATCCTCTCGCACGTGTTTTTGCTCGACTAGCCTGCGGGATGCATCCTCTCGCACGTGTTTTTGCTCGACTAGCCTGCGGGATGCATCCTCTCGCACGTGTTTTTACTCGACTAGCCTGCGGGATGCATCCTCTCGCACGTGTTTTTGCTCGACTAGCCTGCGGGATGCATAATCTCGCACGTGTTTTTGCTCGACTAGCCTGCGGGATGCATCCTCTCGCACGTGTTTTTACTCGACTAGCCTGCGGGATGCATCCTCTCGCACGTGTTGTTACTCGACTACCCTGCGGAATGCATCCTCTCGCACGTGTTTTTGCTCGACTAGCCATGCGCATCCCAAAAAACCTGCGCATGCGCATCCCAAAAAACCTGCGCATGCGCATCCCACAAAACATGCGCATGCGCATCCCACAAAACCTCGCACGTGTTTTTACTCGACTAGCCTGCGGGATGCATCCTCTCGCACGTGTTTTTACTCGACTAGCCTGCGGGATGCATCCTCTCGCACGTGTTTTTGCTCGACTAGCCTGCGGGATGCATCCTCTCGCACGTGTTTTTGCTCGACTAGCCATGCGCATCCCAAAAAACCTGCGCATGCGCATCCCAAAAAATCTGCGCATGCGCATCCCACAAAACCTCGCACGTGTTTTTACTCGACTAGCCTGCGGGATGCATCCTCTCGCACGTGTTTTTGCTCGACTAGCCATGCGCATCCCAAAAAACCTGCACATGCGCATCCCAAAAAACCTGCGCATGCGCATCGCACAAAACCTGCGCATGCGCATCCCACAAAACCTCGCACGTGTTTTTACTCGACTAGCCTGCGGGAAGCATCCTCTTGCACGTGTTTTTACTCGACTAGCCTGCGGGATGCATCCTCTCGCACGTGTTTTTACTCGACTACCCTGCGGGATGCATACTCTCGCACGTGTTTTGGCTCGACAAGCCATGCGCATCCCAAAAAACCTGCGCATGCGCATCCCACAAAACCTGCGTATGCGCATCCCACAAAACCTCGCACGTTGTTTTACTCGACTAGCCTGCGGGATGCATCCTCTCGCACGTGTTTTTACTCGACTAGCCTGCGGGAAGCATCCTCTCGCACGTGTTTTTACTCGACTAGCCTGCGGGATGCATACTCTCGCACGTGTTTTTGCTCGACTAGCCTGCGGGATGCATCCTCTCGCACGTGTTTTTACTCGACTAGCCTGCGGGATGCATCCTCTCGCACGTGTTTTTGCTCGACTAGCCTGCGGGATGAATCCTCTCGCACGTGTTTTTGCTCGACTAGGCATGCGCATCCCAAAAAACCTGCGCATGCGCATCCCAAAAAACCTGCGCATGCGCATCCCACAAAACCTCGCACGTGTTTTTACTCGACTAGCCTGCGGGATGCATCCTCTCGCACGTGTTTTTGCTCGACTAGCCATGCGCATCCCAAAAAACCTGCGCATGCGCATCCCACAAAACCTAGCACGTTGTTTTACTCGACTAGCCTGCGGGATGCATCCTCTCGCACGTGTTTTTGCTCGGCTAGCCTGCGGGATGCATCCTCTCGCACGTGTTTTTGCTCGACTAGCCTGCGGGATGCATCCTCTCGCACGTGTTTTTGCTCGACTAGCCTGCGGGACGCATCCTCTCGCACGTGTTTTTACTCGACTAGCCTGTAGGATGCATCCTCTCGCACGTGTTTTTACTCGACTAGCCTGCGGGATGCATCCTCTCGCACGTGTTTTTGCTCGACTAGCCTGCGGGATGCATCCTCTCGCACGTGTTTTTGCTCGACTAGCCTGCGGGATGCATCCTCTCGCACGTGTTTTTGCTCGACTAGCCTGCGGGATGCATCCTCTCGCACGTGTTTTTGCTCGACTAGCCTGCGGGATGCATCCTCTCGCACGTGTTTTTACTCGACTAGCCTGCGGGATGCATCCTCTCGCACGTGTTTTTGCTCGACTAGCCTGCGGGATGCATCCTCTCGCACGTGTTTTTGCTCGACTAGCCTGCGGGATGCATCCTCTCGCACGTGTTTTTACTCGACTAGCCTGCGGGATGCATCCTCTCGCACGTGTTTTTACTCGACTACCCTGCGGAATGCATCCTCTCGCACGTGTTTTTGCTCGACTAGCCATGCGCATCCCATAAAACCTGCGCATGCGCATCCCACAAAACCTGCGCATGCGCATCCCACAAAACCTCGCACGTGTTTTTACTCGACTAGCCTGCGGGATGCATCCTCTCGCACGTGTTTTTGCTCGACTAGCCTGCGGGATGAATCCTCTCGCACGTGTTTTTGCTCGACTAGGCATGCGCATCCCAAAAAACCTGCGCATGCGCATCCCAAAAAACCTGCGCATGCGCATCCCACAAAACCTCGCACGTGTTTTTACTCGACTAGCCTGCGGGATGCATCCTCTCGCACGTGTTTTTGCTCGACTAGCCATGCGCATCCCAAAAAACCTGCGCATGCGCATCCCACAAAACCTAGCACGTTGTTTTACTCGACTAGCCTGCGGGATGCATCCTCTCGCACGTGTTTTTGCTCGGCTAGCCTGCGGGATGCATCCTCTCGCACGTGTTTTTGCTCGACTAGCCTGCGGGATGCATCCTCTCGCACGTGTTTTTGCTCGACTAGCCTGCGGGACGCATCCTCTCGCACGTGTTTTTACTCGACTAGCCTGTAGGATGCATCCTCTCGCACGTGTTTTTACTCGACTAGCCTGCGGGATGCATCCTCTCGCACGTGTTTTTGCTCGACTAGCCTGCGGGATGCATCCTCTCGCACGTGTTTTTGCTCGACTAGCCTGCGGGATGCATCCTCTCGCACGTGTTTTTGCTCGACTAGCCTGCGGGATGCATCCTCTCGCACGTGTTTTTGCTCGACTAGCCTGCGGGATGCATCCTCTCGCACGTGTTTTTACTCGACTAGCCTGCGGGATGCATCCTCTCGCACGTGTTTTTGCTCGACTAGCCTGCGGGATGCATCCTCTCGCACGTGTTTTTGCTCGACTAGCCTGCGGGATGCATCCTCTCGCACGTGTTTTTACTCGACTAGCCTGCGGGATGCATCCTCTCGCACGTGTTTTTACTCGACTACCCTGCGGAATGCATCCTCTCGCACGTGTTTTTGCTCGACTAGCCATGCGCATCCCATAAAACCTGCGCATGCGCATCCCACAAAACCTGCGCATGCGCATCCCACAAAACCTCGCACGTGTTTTTACTCGACTAGCCTGCGGGATGCATCCTCTGGCACGTGTTTTTACTCGACTAGCCTGCGGGATGCATCCTCTCGCACGTGTTTTTACTCGACTAGCCTGCAGGATGCATCCTCTCGCACGTGTTTTTACTCGACTAGCCTGCGGGATGCATCCTCTCGCACGTGTTTTTGCTCGACTAGCCATGCGCATCCCAAAAGACCTGCGCATGCGCATCCCAAAAAACCTGCGCATGCGCATCCCACAAAACCTCGCACGTGTTTTTACTAGACTAGCCTGCGGGATGCATCCTCTCGCACGTGTTTTTGCTCGGCTAGCCTGCGGGATGCATCCTCTCGCACGTGTTTTTGCTCGACTAGCCATGCGCATCCCATAAAACCTGCGCATGCGCATCCCACAAAACCTGCGCATGCGCATCCCACAAAACCTCGCACGTGTTTTTACTCGACTAGCCTGCGGGATGCATCCTCTCGCACGTGTTTTTACTCGACTAGCCTGCGGGATGCATCCTCTCGCACGTGTTTTTACTCGACTAGCCTGCAGGATGCATCCTCTCGCACGTGTTTTTACTCGACTAGCCTGCGGGATGCATCCTCTCGCACGTGTTTTTGCTCGACTAACCATGCGCATCCCAAAAGACCTGCGCATGCGCATCCCAAAAAACCTGCGCATGCGCATCCCACAAAACCTGCGCATGCGCATCCCACAAAACCTCGCACGTGTTTTTACTCGACTAGCCTGCGGGATGAATCCTCTCGCACGTGTTTTTGCTCGACTAGCCTGCGGGATGCATCCTCTCGCACGTGTTTTTGCTCGACTAGCCTGCGGGATGCATCCTCTCGCACGTGTTTTTGCTCGACTAGCCTGCGGGATGCATCCTCTCGCACGTGTTTTTGCTCGACTAGCCATGCGCATCCCAAAAAACCTGCGCATGCTCATCCCAAAAAATCTGCGCATGCGCATCCCACAAAACCTGCGCATGCGCATCCCACAAAACCTCGCACGTGTTTGTGCTCGACTAGCCTGCGGGATGCATCCTTTCGCACGTGTTTTTACTCGACTAGCCTGCGGGATGCATCCTCTCGCACGTGTTTGTGCTCGACTAGCCTGCGGGATGCATCCTCTCGCACGTGTTTTTACTCGACTAGCCTGCGGGATGCATCCTCTCGCACGTGTTTTTACTCGACTAGCCTGCGGGATGCATCCTCTCGCACGTGTTTTTGCTCGACTAGCCTGCGGGATGCATCCTCTCGCACGTGTTTTTGCTCGACTAGCCATGCGCATCCCAAAAAACCTGCACATGCGCATCCCAAAAAACCTGCGCATGCGCATCCCACAAAACCTGCGCATGCGCATCCCACAAAACCTCGCACGTGTTTTTACTCGACTAGCCTGCGGGATGCATCCTCTCGCACGTGTTTTTACTCGACTAGCCTGCGGGATGCATCCTCTCGCACGTGTTTTTGCTCGACTAGCCTGCGGATGCATCCTCTCGCACGTGTTTTTGCTCGACTAGCCATGCGCATCCCAAAAAATCTGCGCATGCGCATCCCACAAAACCTGCGCATGCGCATCCCACAAAACCTCGCACGTGTTTTTACTCGACTAGCCTGCGGGATGCATCCTCTCGCACGTGTTTTTGCTCGACTAGCCTGCGGGATGCATCCTCTCGCACGTGTTTTTGCTCGACTAGCCTGCGGGATGCATCCTCTCGCACGTGTTTTTACTCGACTAGCCTGCGGGATGCATCCTCTCGCACGTGTTTTGCTCGACTAGCCTGCGGGATGCATCCTCTCGCACGTGTTTTTGCTCGACTAGCCTGCGGGATGCATCCTCTCGCACGTGTTTTTACTCGACTAGCCTGCGGGATGCATCCTCTCGCACGTGTTTTTGCTCGACTAGCCTTGCGCATCCCAAAAAACCTGCGCATGCGCATCCCAAAAAACCTGCGCATGCGCATCCCACAAAACATGCGCATGCGCATCCCACAAAACCTCGCACGTGTTTTTACTCGACTAGCCTGCGGGGATGCATCCTCTCGCACGTGTTTTTGCTCGGCTAGCCTGCGGGGATGCATCCTCTCGCACGTGTTTTTACTCGACTAGCCTGCGGGATGCATCCTCTCGCACGTGTTTTTGCTCGACTAGCCATGCGCATCCCAAAAAACCTGCACATGCGCATCCAAAAAACCTGCGCATGCGCATCCCACAAAACCTGCGCATGCGCATCCCACAAAACCTCGCACGTGTTTTTACTCGACTAGCCTGCGGGATGAATCCTCTCGCACGTGTTTTGCTCGACTAGCCTGCGGGATGCATCCTCTCGCACGTGTTTTTGCTCGACTAGCCTGCGGGATGCATCCTCTCGCACGTGTTTTTGCTCGACTAGCCTGCGGGATGCATCCTCTCGCACGTGTTTTTACTCGACTAGCCTGCGGGATGCATCCTCTCGCACGTGTTTTTTACTCGACTACCCTGCGGGATGCATCCTCTCGCACGTGTTTTTGCTCGACTAGCCATGCGCATCCCAAAAAACCTGCGCATGCGCATCCCACAAAACCTCGCACGTGTTTTTTACTCGACTAGCCTGCGGGATGCATCCTCTCGCACGTGTTTTTGCTCGACTAGCCTGCGGGATGCATCCTCTCGCACGTGTTTTTGCTCGACTAGCCTGCGGGATGCATCCTCTCGCACGTGTTTTCGCTCGACTAGCCTGCGGGATGCATCCTCTTCGCACGTGTTTTTGCTCGACTAGCCTGCGGGATGCATCCTCTCGCACGTGTTTTTGCTCGACTAGCCTGCGGGATGCATCCTCTCGCACGTGTTTTTACTCGACTAGCCTGCGGGATGCATCCTCTCGCACGTGTTTTTGCTCGACTAGCCTGCGGGATGCATCCTCTCGCACGTGTTTTTGCTCGACTAGCCTGCGGGATGCATCCTCTCGCACGTGTTTTTACTCGACTAGCCTGCGGGATGCATCCTCTCGCACGTGTTTTTGCTCGACTAGCCTTGCGCATCCCAAAAAACTGCGCATGCGCATCCCAAAAAACCTGCGCATGCGCATCCCACAAAACATGCGCATGCGCATCCCACAAAACCTCGCACGTGTTTTTACTCGACTAGCCTGCGGGATGCATCCTCTCGCACGTGTTTTTGCTCGGCTAGCCTG